>NC_056730.1:1028638758-1028903758 GCF_019279795.1 Protopterus annectens
ATGAGACCCACGGTCCACCACTGGCAGGATACTCATGTTAATCTGTAATGTAGCATGCAGGAATGCCATAGGTGTGCAATAGGGATACCTGCAATCGGGTCCTACATATACCCCCCTAATGTCAGGCCGAGTCTGTATGTGGCACCTGTCTGTGTTGTAGCAAGGCAGAATAGTGCAGCTGTGCAGGAAAGTGTTGTGGGATTGTGGAGCTGATGTCTGAATGTACCTCACATATAGGTATGCATATGTGTACATATGTCACATATATATTATATATATATATATATATATATATATATATCAGCATGTATGTCCACAAATATACAGATACCCATGTCTAGACATATATATGTACACATATATACAAAATCACATATATCTACACATATATAGATATATACCTATATGCACATGTCTACATATATACAAACACACACACAAACATATATGTATGTAAAGAAATGCCCCCTATATTACTACTACAGTGATGCATGCTATGTGCGAGGCACCAGCACACATAGCAATACACACAGATAACTGCAGCTGGCAGTGTGTGCAACATGGATGGGTATGTCACATGTTAGTTCCTTGTTGGGACCACATTACCCCCGTCTGTGAAGTATGCAATGGGAATATGGAGAAGTATGGCAGGTATACTTGTGGAGGTGGTTAGGGTTGTTAGATATAGGGAGCAGTTTACAGGGGTGGTATGTGACACATGTGATGGGTAAGCACCCTGGATGGTGTGTGTGGTCTGTGATTTGGACACCTCATAGGCCCCAATATGGGCACAATGGGAACAAGCCTCCCACCCATTGCTACTCACAACAGCAGTCCACATCCTGAAGGTGCCTGGCCTGCAGGCTGAGCAGGAGGAGCATGCCGGCCCTGAGAATGTGTACTGGGTGCCTCAGATTGATGTACCACATCCCACATGTGTCTGTGGAGCTCGGTATGGAACAGACATTAGGCCTGACCTCAGGGGACAGGAATATGTCTGTGTGTGCCCCCGGGAAGGGCACAACACCCCCTGGGTTGGTTCCACCTGATGGTATTGCTGGACCAGTACATGAGGAGGCCCCAGGTTTGGACACACATGTGATGTGGCCAGGAATCATGGGCAGATGGGTTTGGACAGGTAGTTCTGTTGGCCAATAGAACATATACATTTTACTGTGTCACTGATATAGAACATATATTGGTAGTAAGTCACACAATCCTGGAACATGTCCAACAGCATGCATAGATATCCCCAATAACACAATGTCAGATGTGCAGCAATCCCAAAGCAGCCATACCACTGGCATATATGGAACCATAGTGGCCTTGACAATGGCACACAGGTGAATAGTCCATAACAGGCCAGCAATGATAGTGTCCACACAGGGGACATGGCTACAATCACATAGCAGAATGTGTGGTACAATACAATATCTGTCCCACTGGTAGGTAAGCTGTAGCCATACCCAATGAGTTGTGTGTACAGTTTGTTGAAGCTGATATGGTGGGGGGGGCAGAGATGTGTATTACGAACTGTGGTAACCTTGCTGTATGATTTGTTCAGATGTGTTTACATCTTTATGTCTTTCAGCCAAGATGTCACATACATGGTTGCCCACCTACTCAACAGCAGAGAATGATGTGGTTATATCAAACCTGATCCAGCACTACCCAGTGCTGTTTGGCAGGGCTGGTGTGCTAGTCCACAGGGTCAATGATGTCGGACTGCACAACCGCAGTTATGAGCAGGTCAGGTATCATTGTACTGACCTGCTTTGCAAGGCACGTAGATGTGCTGCTGCAGTCTGGAGGGATCACCTCATCACAGTGGGGTCCATGCCATCCATACCCCTGACACGTGTGAAGGAGCTCCTGGCCGGCCTCATGGCACCTGTCCATCCAGCCAGCTGTCAGCCACTGGACACCTTCGTGGAGGTGGGTGGCACCCACACACTGGCTGAGGAGCATGCAGGTAAGGACACAGGGTACATCAGTAGACCGCTGTTGTGTATACATCCACATTGGTACAGGTAGAACATGCATATCTGACATGTCATAGATATATTGTGTGCTGCATTGTAGTGATAAGCAGATGTCCAGATGTGGTAGAATCGTGGGAATGTACCGTCGATGTATTGTAATACGGCACCCATCCCGTAGCACTGCCACAGATATGGCCACTGACATTGCATCTCTCACACTCTTATGTAGGTCCCTCCGGGATACCACCAAGGCAGCAGCCTGTAGCTGGTGAGTATGTTTTATGTAGATGCTTGCCAACACACCAGGCATGTAATGGCGATGGTATATTCCATGTACACATCAAACACACCTACCCTGAATGCATGCTATACATGTGCATGTATTGTTGCTGTGAAATTCACGGTGTCACAGGAGTGACCATGATATAGTATTGGAAGGATATGTCAGACACCTGCATGATAACTAACATCCTGTCATTGCAGAATGTGTCCACAGGGAGTAACATACTGGTGGTAGACATGGCCTATAGTAGGGACATTTTCGGAACAACACCCATAAACAGTGCAACACCAGTGTATATACCTGTAGGACAATGGCAACTGCTGCAGAGATACACTATTGCATACGGCATTACAGTAGTCCACATTATCAGCTGGGTCTATGCTGCAACGTGTGCTGTTCAGTGTATGGGAGACTGCAAAGTGATTCACATGTGTAGGGCTTACTTGTCATGCATCTGCATAAAGGCTGAAGGAGGGGGGAGATTTCAGCATGACACACCAGTGCACTGCAGCAGAGATCCTAAAGATGCTAGGAATGGCTCTATCTGCACATAGTCAGGTTCAGGACCTGTGGCAGCTGCAACCCTACCCACACAGCAATAGTGACGGCAGTTTGTAAACACCATGGGATGTGCACATGAGTAGACCTTGCAGTCATGCAGAATAGGGGGACATGTGTAGGGCAGACTGAACATATGCTGGCAAATGCAGATGGCCCACGCTGGTGTACTCCTGCCAGGAGTAGTGACTGCTGTAGTACAAACAAGATGTGCGATAAACCATCATGATAAGGGTGTGCACACATATTCCCACACATTGTGTATGCATTGTGGTTAGCAGCCACACACCTAACACAATCTGTAGACACTGCATGTGAAAGTACAGGACGTATGCCACATATTGGGCTCGTGTACTGCTAAGATATGCTGTGATGTGGTCCCATGGCAGATCAAGGACGTGTGTGTCAAATCAATAAAGGTGTGTACACCCCCCCCATAGTCATGGTATGCTCTGATGCTTGTCAGTGTAAGAGTATTGGCTTGGTCATACATGGTCTGCTGATGTTGAGAGCTGTAAATCAGACATCAGGCATTCACAAATTACATCTGTCCGCATATCATTCCAGGTATGTGTTGCTGAAAAACATAGGGGCTGTCAGCATTAAAGCTGACATATCTGACACAGTACTACACATTCCACAATGGGCTGTACACTTGTGAGTTGTAGTGCACACTACATGGCAGGGTGCAGAACAGGTGTACAGCAATACTGTGTACATAGGTGCAGTGGTATCCAGGGGAAGGGACATCACCTAGTGACACAGCACATGCATCACACACATGTATAATGTTGTTAACATGGATTGACTATAGCTGAACTGCATGCTTTCCTGTACCATATGTTCTGCATATTGACAGATGGGTAATGGGAAGACTGTGTGTGCTATCATTGTGCAATCTCACGTGTGTGTGTGTGTGTGTGTGTGTGTGTGTGTGTGTGTGTGTGTGTGTGTGTGTGTGTGTGCGCATCCTGGTGGTTAGTTAGTTTGTCTGCAGCGTTACCCTGTGGATGTGGAGGGAGGTAGATGCATGTAGGATGTGTGTGTGCATGTGTGTGTTTGTGTGGGTGGCCATGTATGCACATGTGAGATTGTGGGCTGTCCATACAGCTGTACCTCCCTTTGGGACCATGCAGTACATGAACATGGACTGCCACATTACATACCAGGAATACCTTGCATGTGTGTAATCACAGGACAGCTGATAGTATAATATGGTATGTAGCATGGAACAGGCATCCAGAGGGAAGGTAGACACCAGGTACACCCATAATATCGCATTCAGTACGGAGGTCACCTACAACCCATGCATGCAACACCACAGATGCATTGGGGAAGTACTAGTTAACACCAGGGAGTGTCTCTATATATTACAGTTGTCACATGATAGGCTGCATGAGCAGCATATCTGGCATGTACTGAGGATGACATACACATGCCATGCAGTGCGTGATAGCTTGTATAGAACATAGTATCCCACACATATAGTGGCCATGCTCATGATGTATGAACATACAGAGGGTGTATACCGAATGACAGCAGTGAGGCCATGTAAAACCAGTACACACAGGTCAGGCAGGTAATGTAGTAACAGGTCTTGTGGTATGTCTACTTTTGTAGGCATTTAGAGGACTGATATGTCAAGGAGTGGTATCAATGTGTGTATGTTAACAAGTGTGATGCAGGATGGGGTACCACATAGACATATAGGTGGGACTGTCTGTACAGTCATGGACAGGTAGGTATTACAGGTGTGTGTGTGTGTGTGTGTGTGTGTGTGTGTGTGTGTGTGTGTGTGTGTGTGTGTGTGTGTGTGTGTGTGTGTGTGTGTGTGTGTGTGTGTGTGTGTGTGTGTGTGTACTGCTAGGAAATGCTGTACAGGTTTTAAAGTGCATTTATTGTTTTCCCCCACAGGTGGTGAGGTGGGTCAGGATCCCTCCTGCATGCAGTCTGATGATGTCCATACAGACACCAAAGATGGTGATAGTACTGTTGAGGGACAGGTGGGGTTGTCAGGGGCTGATACTGCACCAACATTTGACATCCCCCTTTTAGCCATCCCAACGCCGCAAGTTTCAATGCCTACACATACCTCATCACCAGTGGCCATTGAGGAGGAACAGCTGGTATTTGGTGGCAGTGCACATGGAAGTGTGGTAACCATGCCTACTGTATCCAGTCACAGCAAGCATAGCCAGATGTCCGGCAGGGTACCACATAGGTGGATTCCCAGAGTGCTCATGGTAGGGCCGCTGGACATCATACTCCTGGCATAGGCGACATAGCTGGTACCAGCAGGTGCATGTTTCAGGCTGTCATTGTGGCGCAGGCATGTATGGAACATTACAGCAGACAGGGCCTGAGCCTGCAGAGGGCTGCTCTCGCATCTGTAAGCAACAACCTCCGTGAACTGTCGGGTGCTTATACCGAGCTCACGAATAGACAGCATGGTGAGATGATGCCCCTCATCACCTGTAGTGTGTCCATGCTTCAACATTTGGTTGGGATGCGGCGATGCCTGTGTGGATGTGTGCCAGAAACACTAAAAGCTGGCAGTCAACATGGATATGCTAGGACACCAACTGGCTCCCGTAATGGCAGTAGCAGCCCCGCAGTGTGGGGGGGTGTGCTGTCCACACCACACCACAGCAGGCCACGTGCACGTGGTCCTGGCCAGTTCCAGGAGGGACCTGGTGCCAGCAGACAACTGTCATCAACAAGTGAGAGTAGCACATCAAGGCCTGTACCTGGACGAGCCCGTGGAACCCTTGGCAGGCACAGTCCACATGTCCATGGCCAGAGGCAGTGAATGGCACACCCTGCCAGGTAGGGTCTGCAGCTGTCCATAAACACCTGTGTAAGGCAGCCACATGGCCGAACTGTGTGCATGCATACCCACACACTATGCAATCACACATAGGGCAACCCCATATCTACACACACCACATCACCTCACCCAGCTCTCCACAGTAAACCCCTCACCCACACACATGGTGTCAAATGTATGGCCCACCCCCAGCCTCTGGCAAACCAACATTACACCCTGTGCATATGATGATACCTTTGCCACATCCCTGTCATCCGTACCATCAATGCAGGGACAGGCTGATATGGTTCTGATGCACACAGTGACTGTACTACAGTGTACCACAGTACTGCAGTGTAACATGTTGTAGGGAGTAGAGTGTAATGCATATATGAAAGGTAGTGTAGCCATCCAGCAATGATGCCTTATAGCTGTTAGTAACACTGGTTGGATGTGGTCTCTATAATGTTATCCATTTGTGTTGTAGGTGTACATGTGTCAGCACTAAGATGCCCTGTGATTATCATGATACCTGTGCCACATCCCTGCCATCCATACCATCAATGCAGGGACAGGCTGATATGGTTCTGATGCACATGGTGACTGTACTACAGTGTACCACAGTACTACAGTGTAACATGTTGTAGAGTGTAGAGTGTAATGCATATATGGCAGGTAGTGTAGCCATCCAGCAATGATGCCTTATAGCTGGTAGTAACACTGGTTGGATATGGTCTGTATAATATTATCCATTTGTGTTGTAGGTGTACATGTGTCAGCACTAGGATGCCCTGTGCATATGATAATACCTGTGCCACATTCCTGTCAACCATACCATCAATGCAGGGACAGGCTGATATGGTTCTGATGTACATGGTGACTGTTCTACATTCTACCACAGTACTACAGTATAACATGCTGTAGGGAGTAGAGTGTAATACATATATTGCAGATAATGTAGCCATCCAGCAATGATGCATTATAGCCATTAGCAACACTGGTTGATTGCAGTCCCTATAATGTTATCCATTTGTGTTGTAGGTGTACATGTGTCAGCACTTGGATGGTCTGCAGTCATAATCCAGAACAGGGTATGTCACTGTAGTGACACAAAGGCTGTGACATATCTGAGGTACAGTTGAACACATGTCACAGGTTATTAATCCAGTTATTGCCTGTGCCACATGGATGAGTGGCCCACTGAGGCATGTATACTCTGTACCCTGATGTAGACCCATCCAAATTCATGCACACTGTTACTTAGCAACACTGGGACTAGACCCCTTCCTAGCTATGTAGTGATACAGAAGTGTGTGGCTTACATTGCACACACCACACAGCATTTAGGGTGAGGTGTCCTAGGTTACATGTTACATGCAGAACATCCCCAGACATGGACAGTATGTTAATGGGGGATGTGATGGGTATATTTGGACAATATGTAGTGTGACATACCGTCATATACACATTTACAGACACATAACAGCCAGACACACATCCGAGATACCAGGGCCTATCTCTAGTAACTAACCTGACCGTGTGTCCAATGTATTATAGGTAGGCTGCACACATCACATGCATAACTGGTTTGGATTGTGGTAACAGTTACCTGTATGGTTGATGGTGACAGTGGTAACCATAACGTGGTACATGGGACATATACTGGGTGTACCTTGGTATAATGACAGTGTACACAGCACCCACATCCCCCAGTGGATATTGTACTCCCTGAAACCCATGATGACACTCTGCCATACCCGCCCTCACATATTGGCCATGACTGCAATACTACGCATAGTATACCCCAACAGTGGTACTACAGGGATATGCATCTCATGCTCATGCCACATGCGTAGTAGGGTGTTGCATTGTCATGCCTCACCTATGGGCAGCAACAATACTATCTGTACTACTGTGTGGCAATGGGTATTGTAATAGGAGTATGTGGCCTCAGAATGCTGTTCCCTAGAGATATACGGACATGCACACTTACACACACATGCCAGAACACAATGGGCATCCCATGCTTATCACCCCACTTGTAAAACACTGTTGTGCTGGCACTGCAAGGCTCATGTAGCCAGTATGCACACATACACCTGTGTCAGTACAGGGGTGCATCCTTGCAAGTGGTCATAGCTGCGTACCTAGCTATTGTCTAAGGGGAGGTGGGTTGTATAGGGGTTGTGTGTACAGTGTTATCCTGCCACCTGCCAGGTGGAAGCAGGCATCTATCAACAGACACTACTGGCGTGCCCTCAGGGTGTGAATGACATGCATCAGCCAATCCTTCAGGTGCCTCCTGCACATGGCCACTGAGGTGATCAAGTTGAAATGTATGCAACATGTATTACAACACATGGGTATTGTCTGTGATGGTGACCTGTAACCAAGCATGTTCCATTCACTGTGGTAGTTTAGTGGAGGTATGCGAGGCATGTGGTGGGTACAGGGTGACATCTCCTGTATGTGCCACGTCTTACACAGCTGGGCAGACATGTCAGTGTCAATCAAGCTTAGGATGCCTGTACATATCCCAGCTGGATCCCTGCCATCTGCACATCTGTACAGGGACTGACAGTCATCAGCTTGACAAGTAGTTATGCAGTAGCATGAGTGTGTTGACAGACAGACATCTGACAACAATATATATGCCATAACTACATGTCGAATGCCCTCACTAACATGTGCTGTCCAGACAGTAGTCTACAGTTACATTCAACATGATAGATCATTACCCAGTAAGGGGTATATACTGTGACACAGCTCACACACCAGTGATACAACAGGGAGGCCCAGGTGTCCAGCCATGCCTGCAGGTGTGCCTGTAGTCAGTACTACATTAAGCAACAAAATGAACAGCCCTTGCAGGTTTTGAACCCTGGACCCTATACACTGAAGTCACAGCACTTAACCACTACACCATGACCACTGTGAAGACACCTGTTGTTGTACCAATATAGCTGTCAATATACATATTGAGTAGTATTGAACAATTGCCTTTAGTTCCTACATTGTGTAGTCCTTGTTATTAATATGACTGTTGCATCACATATGTTGTTTTATCATAATGTGAACATAGCAGATACATACAGTGAGATACATCTGGGAGGGTATACACAACCATGAGGTTTACTCATGACAGGAATATGGTTGTATACATATAATAGGTCTATATATGTCTACATGTACATACACATGTGTACTCATACATATATCTGTATACACATCTGTATAGTGCTACATATATATGGCCATTTGTACATCACTTCATATGTGTATATATATATATATATATATATACATATATGTATATATACATATATGTCTTCATAGCTATATATGTATGCACATCCTCTGTGTATAGATATGCCAAGTTATGTTGGTATGTATGCAGATATCTATAACTATATGTGCATGCATATCTATTCTGATGTATCTACATCTGTCTATATATATGTAGATATCCATATGTATATGTATCTCTATCTGTATATGTGTAGACATATACTGCTCTGTATATGTATATATCTGGGTGTTTATATGTATATATATATATATATATATATATATATATATATATATATATATATATAGATATGTACATATACGTATCAATCTATATATGTCAATATGTATATGTGTATATATCTATATAGATATCTGGGTAATTATATTTGCATATATTTTCACCATATGTCCTGAACATGGAGTGTAGCCCTACCTCAGACCCTATAGTCCCAACTCCGTAGTGCATGGGGATGTCAGGTGTGTATAGCAGGTATATTTGTAGATTATTGCTACTGTAATAGGGATTGTCTTCACAGACATGATGTGTAGGAGAGGTCACATCTGCTTTTAAAATGTGCGCCATTGCCTATTGACAGACATCCTAAGGACATCATAGTACAGTACTGCTGCTAGCACGTAATGCTCCTGTGGACTACAGCAGAGATATTGGCTAATATATGTTGACATTCTGACACACTCTGGACAGTCCAGAGGTGTACACAGAACCCCTTAGTGCAAGACATGTGGACCAAGCCTGACAATGTAGATGTTAACAGCCATGTTTAGATGGGTATAACACGTAATGACTGGTATACATTTGCCCCCATAGGTTATGCATTCACACACCCCTGTCTGTCCTGACACATAACCACTGGTACAGATGTGCCATGGCCACATACTATCCACTAGATATTGACATACATCTGTACAGCATCCCACTGCTCTGTATGACATACATGACTGTTAAGGGAGGACCTGCAGCAGTACATCTTGCAAGTATCTGGACATGACATCTCACTGGGTACATACACTAAGCTGCTAGGCATGTAACAAAGCACTGTGCAGGCTACAGGCAGACTGGCTCACACTGGCCTACATTTCCTACTGGGGAATGCACATGTACCTGCATATACAGCAGGCTCTACAGACATGTCACAGCACAGAGTACAATACATCAGTGTGACAGTGCATAACCACAGCCAATGTGAACACAGCCACAGCCACATATGGTACGCTAGCATTATATTACAGTATAAAGACTATTTGTTCAACACCATCCTCATATGTGCCACTCACACACTAACCCTACATTTACTGGGCCACTAAACAGTGTGGTCTGATGCCTGTCTGTGGTATGGAGCATGTGTGTGTATGGCCCTATAAACATGTAAGCCGATAGGGTAACATACAGTGGAGCAGGAGGTAACATCAGATAGAACGGGACCAAGAACAATGACATCTGCCACAGTCTGTACACAGGCCAATGTACATATTATCAGTACACAAACTGTCAACATTCCCCTTACATACACAGACCTCAGTACTGTACACAAAACTACATAATGTCCAGGTGATGTTATCAGATATAACCCCTACTATAAATAACATGTGTAGCAGTCTGATATCTCACTGGCTTGTTATCAGTTGTGATGTCAGTACTTATGGTGTACAGCACATATGCATCTCTTACTGCATAACATTTGTACAAAGGTTGTCAGAGTTGTGGCTGGAGGCATATACACAGGGCCAATATTGACATGTTGCTGTGATAACCTCATACATCTACTGTTGTAATAAGGTTTGTTGCAACATATGTCCTATGAGGAATATGAAGTCAGTAACTCTCACGGCTGTCATCATCTACAGACTGCAATCCTCACACTACCTTCTGCAGTCCACAGATAGGTGCTCTGTGGGTAACACATGAAACAAAAGGCACCACACACTGCCCAGTCTGCAGATGACCCTAAAGATGGGGTTCCCTCATAAACATAGCACTGACATGGCAGTTGTTAAAACATGTAGAACAGCTATATCCACACACACCCTGTTAAACCAACATTACTCCAAATGCAGTATAGCAGCACTTACAGTCTGTAGTCAGGTCAGGCACATCCCCCTCTTGTGTGTTGCCCTGTTTCCAGAGTGTATGTTGTATAGGTAAATCCCCAATCCATCTGAGATGCTGTTTGCCAAATAGCAGAACGAGTTCCTGCTCACAGTGAATGAAAAGGCCCAACACCAACATGATGTTCCTAGATATTGGAGTGTGTTTCCATGCAACTGGCAATGGGAATGTTACCACAGCTGTTCCACATGCAATCAGCTAGAGGAGGGCTGCAATTCATGCAGAGGCCATCAGCTGATCATGATAAAAAAATAAAATAAACATGCTGCTGCCCAAGCAAAGCAGGTGTAGGTCTCCACATCCACCAGAGAGGGAGTGAGAGAGGCAGACAGAGGCAAAGTAAAGTCAGGGAGGGGTGGGAGAGTAAAATGAAAGCTTGCTTGGGTCACATATCTACCAGCACAGGGTATCAAACCCCTGACGACTATGTCATGCTCTTACATTTCTGTGCAGTTATTGGACATGCCGCATAGGATACATGTTGAGGAGTCCTCAAAACGTATATGTGATGGTGAGTGGCATCTGCAACAGGGATATGGTAGCTATACAGTTGGTATAGTACACATGCTTGTCCGCATGAACAGGTGCCAGTACCAACACAACCAAACTCTCACAGGGATGCGCACACATTGACAAACATGGCAGGGCCAAGAATACAACTCATCACTAGTGAGATTGCCACAACACATTACTGTGCATGTATCACATGCACCACAGGGGTCATACAGAGGTTATAAGGGCAAAGGGTATGTGGAGGTGTCTGACATTGGACAGCATGCTTCTGTATGCCAATGGGAGTTGTAGTGAGTGTGAATGTGATCATATGCATCATACAACCCCCCCCACACACACACACACACACACACACACACACACACACACACACACACACACACACACACACATAGGGTGCCATTACTGACATGCATGGGTGCATTGCTTCGCGGGTGTGTAGTGGTTGACTGTGTCAGACAGCTATACAAGGCTACGTGATACATATACCTTGGCATCGGCCCACATGACAATGGTCTGCATTGCGGCTCAGGGGTGTAGTTTCTGGAGTTGCCTACACAGGTGGGTATTGTATTCACCATCCAGTCACCTGGGTGACTATTGTGCATGGCCAATGTTGTGCATTGCTTCCATGTATGTGTTCCTTAGTCCATGACATGGATGGTGTCTGTGATGTGCACACCTCCCACATGCATGTACAGTGACATGTGGAACTGTACCTGGGGTGTCTGGCCCATGTTGTGTACACAGATTGTCATCAGATGTGCCAGTCCTGGCCTCATGTGGTGGGAACTGGTAATGGACAGCAGGTTTATGCTGCTCCTACATTGATAGCGTGATACCGGCATTCCCTGGTGTTAGTGGCATCTGTCCATACAGGACATGTTTTCAGGCATGGTATGTCCTTTGTGGGTCACATTTGATGGCACCTTAGCTGTTGCAGGTGTCCAGTGGGGAACATGGTGAAAGTGCACTGTTGGCATGTATGTGCCTATTGGACAGATGGACAGGGTGATATGCCCTCTGTAGCCCACTGCAATCACACCATGGTTACTATCAGTGGGCAATATGCAGGGAACTACCAACATAGTGGCTTTTGCCTAGGCAAGAGTGTGTGTGTGTGTGTGTGTATGGGACATGGGTTGAGAGTGTTCTCTGGGTAATACTAGGGTTGCTAACTTTGTTTGCCTGGCCTTGATGTCACATGTAGGGGTATGGATTTGCATCCCAGCCTCTCGGATATTTCACATCTGTCATCCCTGTAAGTTGAGCATTGTGATATATACGAGGGCCACCATTTAAGAAATCTGCAAAACCTGCTGCACATTGAGTCCAGTTGTTACACACTCACACCCACCTCAACACGGGATACGAGTTACACACAAACCTGTCATGTCTAGGATTAGAACTCCTACCTAACTAGTTTGCTACACTAGAGCACTATGCAATTATAGGTCATGCCATGGAGATTACTGGAGTACTCATTTCCCAAAGGTGTATTTCACACTGAATGACATCAGCAAGATTGCTAAAGTAGGGCATTTGAATTGTAATGAGTGTGGCTAGGCTAAAATGCATTGCTCCCTACACAGACATTGAAACACACACAAAATATCCACAACCAACATGTCCCCTACCAGAGTTCTATATCACAGTAGAGCATGACACTGTTATAGGACACATCACAGGGATTACTGAAGTACTCTTTCCCCAAAGGTGTATTTCACAATGGATGACATCAGCAGGATTGCCAAAGTAGGGCATTTGAATTGTAATGAGTGTGGCTAGGCTAAAATGCATTGCTCCCTACACAGACATTGAAACACACACAAAGCATCCACAGCTGACATGTGTGGGAATAAAACCCCTACAAGGATTCTACATCACACTACATCTTGACACTGATATAGGATGCACAATGGGCATTACTGGAGTACTTTTTCCTCAAAGGTGTATTTCACAATGAATGACATCAGCAGGATTGCCAAAGTAGGGCATTTGAAGTGTAATGAGTGTGGCTAGGCTAAAATGCATTGCTCCCTACACAGACATTGAATCATACACAAAACATCCACAACTGACATGTGTAGGAATAAACCCCCTACCAGAGTTCTATATCACACCACAGCATAACACTGTTATAGGATGTACCACAGTGATTACTGGAGTACTCCTTCCCCAAAGGTGTATTTCACAATGAATGATATCAGCAGGATTGCTAAAGTAGGGCATTTGAAGTGTACTGAGTGTGGGTAGGCTAAAGTGCATTGCTCTCTACACAGACAGAGACACACAAACTTGCGCGTGCACATGCACACACACACACACACACACACACACACAAACACACACACACACACACACACACACACACAGTTGGCATGTCTGGGATTAGAACTCCTACCTAACTAGTTCATCACACGACAGCAGTATGCAGTTATAGGACACGCCACAGAGATTAGTAGCCTACACCTTTCCAAAAGGTGCATTTCACAGTGTATGACATCATCAGCCTTGACAAAGTAGGGCATTTGACTATAGTGAGTGTGACTAGCCTAAAAAGCATTGCTCTCTACACAGAGACACACAAACAAAGTTGCCATGTCTGAGATTAGAACTCCTACCTAACTAGTTTATTATACTACAGTATTACACAGTTATAGGAAGTGTCACGGAGATTACTGGCCTTCACTTTTCACAAGGGTGTATTTCAAAGTGGATAACCTCAGCAGGCTTGTCATAGTACGACTATGGGGAGGGCAGTGTGTGTGCATGGGCCATAACCTATTCATCTAGAGGTTGACATACCACATGTGGGCACAAGCAGGGAAATATTCCACAGGTACGTGTATACAGCTTGTAGATGACTACTTCCTTGTACAGTCATTTTGTACAGCTAGCACTTGCACCACATAGTCCATAATGCTGACAGATACCAGTGGCTAAGGTCTACAGTGAGTGACATCCCAGCCTCATGTGGTTCTAGCCATTTGGCTGTGTGCTGGGTTGGACAGGTCTCATAATGGATGGGCCTTTGTGACAGTCACTATCTTCCACATATCTGTGAATATCTACTTTTGGCGTATTATAGTGTGTTGTCCTTGGGTATATGCCTGTATTCCTATCCAGTGTGTGTGCAAAGCATGAGTGCTGCATACTGCGGAATGCCTGCACTAACATCTGCAACTGCCAAATATGTCTGGTCCACTGTTGTTCTCAGACATGGCTTTCATTTGTTTAAGTATGTGAGCATGCCCAGTATGACCTTTCAGTATGTTGTTGGCTGACATTGCCTTCATTTGTTGGCTGACATTGCCTTTATTTCTCTAAGTGTAAGAGCATGCCGAGTATGCCCTTCTGTATTGAATGGATTGATTCCATGTAGTTTGTACTGCAGTGTTGACCTTTGTGTTGTACACCTACAGGTAGCATACTGTTTCTGCAGGGTATCAGTTGATCATTTGGCAATATGGGGACAAACTGTGCAGGGGATAGTGTGTACTGTAGGTGATTGTCTCTGTGCTGTTCAGCTGCATGGTACTGCTGTTAGCAGAGATATTCAGACATGTGTACTGTTATACACAGTGATGTTTTTTGTCCTCATGTACTGTCAGTAGGACATTCTTGTTCACAGTGATGACTTGGGGGACAAGGGTGACTGCAGCTGTGTCCGGTATTGTGCTCAGACACCTACGTATTCATGGTAAGCTATGCCATTTTGGAGGGGGAGCTGCAGACACTTAGTGCTGGGTTTGTGTATCCAGTTCAGTACCTTGGTACAGTGCTGGCAGAGGATCCCATACTTGTCCACCCATCAACATAGCAGTATGGCTTTATCTTGCTGTGGAAATGCCTCACAGCTGTACAGATTTGCACAGGTAAGCCAGAGGAAGGGGCCATGGGTCAGTATATTTACCCTGTTGTGGTGTATGGGCAGGTGTGTAGCCACCCATTTAGGTGTTTGCAGCAAAGGATAGTGTGTGCACACAGCTTGATGTTGGACCCTGCACATTCCATGCTGCCCATGCTCCCACACACCCCCTCTGTTATTCTATCCCCTTACATACATTATGCATGCATTCTCTGATAGTTTCCCTAAGGGTATCACCACATCACAGGTGTGTGTTAGTGTTGGTCCACAGTTCATGCAGTGGGACATGGTGGACATGTTACTGTGGTTGGTTCACATGGCCTTGCATATGGCTTATGTGGAGTGTTATGCTGTTATTTGTGTGTCCATGACATAACATACATTGGCAGTATGTGTGAGACACAGGCCTCTGGCAGGCACCTGTTAAGCATTAGGTGTTGATGAGGGACAGATGTGGCAGGCCGTTGCATTCTATCAGTCCTACAGTCCCAGTACCACCATACAGTATATTCCCCTGGGGTGACAGGGTAGGTGTGATAGTTGGTCATGCCAATACCTTCTATCAGTCTTGATCAGGTGGTGTGGATGCTGGCAGGGTGCTACCTACAGCTAGGGAGACACCTGCATGGGACACCTGCACTGCATGCTGCAGTCTTCCACTATTGCCATATACAAGTGGGGTCTTACTGTACCCATTTCCCACAACAGGGATAATGCCAGATAGGTGCCTTTGGGTGGTGTTTGTGTGGCTGGGTGCATGTTTGCTATGGACACCACTTGCATCTGACACACAGATATGCATGGGGCATTACAGTTATGCTGGCATGTGCAGGTACATCAGCTGATCCCCAATACATCAGTCCTACCTCCTTTGTGATCTGCAGGTGTTCAGGCAGACATCACCAGTATCCCCTACTACAGGTCCAGTTACTGTGATGCATACCTATATGTACAAATCCAAAGGTGTCTCCATTTCACAGTGACACAATATATACAGTATGTCTGGGATACTTTCCCCCATGTACTTCTTGTATATCTAGCCCAACAGCCATGCCATGTCAGTCTTTCAGATGGTGATACATATTGCCACCATACATTTACAATGGATTACTGCTAGCATGTGTTATACTGGTGGGGATTGTCTTTGGCACTGCAGTCATGAGGGCTTGTCCCTGTTATCAGCAGTAGTGGCCAATGGCCACCAGGTCTTACCTCAACATGCATACATACTGACAACTCTCACACATTATGAAACACACACCATCGTAACACATACAGACCTGCATATTGTGCAAATGCCACAACTTATCCTGCTACCTTGGCCATCTCTGGGCATCTGTGCTCCACTCGTATTATACCTACTCATATATGTTACTACATTTCTACACAGGATTGGGGGGGCACACCTGAGTGTCACTATATTTCTACACTGGATTGGGGGAAGGGGCAGACCTGTTTGTTTCCACGTGTCTACGTAGGTGTGGGGGGCACACCTGACTGTTAACACATTTCTACATAGGATTGTGGGGGGATACACCTGACTATTTCTACATTTCTACACTGGATTGGGGGACATACCTGACTGTTACTACATTTCTACGCTGGATTGGGAGTAGGGGCACACCTGACTGTTTCTACATGTCTACATGGGAGTGGGGGGGCACACCTGACTGTTACTACATTTCTACATAAGGGTTGTGGGGGGACACACCTGACTGTTTTTACATTTCTAAACAGGATTGGGGGGCACACCTAACTGTTACTACATTTCTACACAGGATTGGGGGGCACAACTGACTGTTTCTACATGTCTACATGGGAGTGGGGGGCACACCTGACTGTTACTACATTTCTACATAGGGTTGTGGGGGTCACACCTGACTATTTTTACATTTCTACACAGGATTGGGGGGCACACCTGACTGTTACTACATTTCTACACAGGATTGGGGGGGCACACCTAAATATTTCTACATTTCAACACATGATTGGGGGCACACCTTACTGTTTCTATATGTCTACATAGGAAGGGGGGGCACACCTGGCACTTGCACACATTTGCTATGACTGTACTGGTATGTCAGGTACTCCATTTCATTCTGTATTCTAACCTATCATACTGACTAGGCATATCAGTGTACTACAGGTCTTAGCTTTGGTTGCCCTACATATTAGTGTCTGACTTCCCACCCTTCAGAACTAACATCCTATTGCCTGACCTGCTGTAGTCTGTATGTGTAGGCCTGTGGGGGAGGTTACCCATAGGCATCATTCAGAGGCCATAGCACAGGCTCTGTTTGGGTTTGTCTACACCTGTCCTGCTGACTGAGACTGTTGTTGGGTATGTGAACTTCCTTGACTGGCATGTGTGAGTCATATGGACACACATGTCACCCAGCACATTTCCTGCAGTGGGTTTTGTCACCCTGTATAGTACTGGCTACTATGGTGACTCCAGTATGTGTTACAGATGTCATGGTGCCACTATGGGTGTCTAATATCTTCTGCCATAACATTCAGCCACCCAATTCCCTTGCATGCTCAAATCCATACCATAGATACAGGTAATGTCACATTTTACTCCATTTGGCAAATGGTAGGCTGGTTGACTTACCTTGTGGGTGCGCCAGGATTGAGGATGGTGCTGGAGGGCTGCCTATGTTGGCTGCACATAGTTCACTTACTATACATGGTTGAGTACAGGTAGTGTCATGTGTGGGATTCCTTTTACTGTATGTGCTAGTCAGAGAGAGGTGTCATTCCCTGGATCCCTACTGTGTCAGTGTATGTGCTATGTGTTGCCTCTTTGCCAAGGCCAGGGCATACTCGGCATGCCTTCATCTACTTACTGGGGTAGGCTCAGGTTGTTCCTCCTCCAAGTCACTCTGTACTTGTGCAGGCCTTGGCATTGGTAGGGGGCTGTGTGGCCCTGCCCCATGCTGTACCTGCTGCAGCTGTTTCCACAGGATCATATTGTGTAGCATAGCACATACCATAACAATTTGAGTACATGTAGCTGGTGAGTACTGCAAGGCTCCACCGGATGTGTCCAGACACTGGAACCGTAACTTGAGCATCCCAAACACATGCACTGTTATATGTCTGGTCTGTGTGTGTGCCTCATTATGGCATTCTTGTTCAGGTGTGTATATATTTCTGATAGGTGTCATCAGCCACAGCTCCACTGTGTGACCAGCATCCCTCACTGGGTGACCGTAGGGGATGCCCCCATTGGCAAATCTCTGGTACAGCTGCGTCAGATGCCAGATATGGGAATCGTGATAGCTTCCAGGGCAGCCAGCTCACACATTCATTATAATGCCCTGGGCATCACACACGACCTGGCAGTTGATGGAGGGGAGGCCCCTGCGGTTCATGTAGGCCCTACCCTGATCACCGTGTGGTGCTTTGATGCATAAGTGTGTGCAGTCTATAGCACTCACTACCTCAGGGTATTCTGCTATTTGGTGGAAGAGATTCATATTGCTGGCCAACACCTCATGGGTGTTGAGGAAATATACGTGCTCACTGGCATGGGCTGACATGGCATCCAGGAACTGGTGGAATACTCTGGATGCTGATGCCTGTGAGATCCCCATGATATCCCCAGTTGAGATTTGGCAGGTACCTGTGGCTAGTATTCCTAGGCCTACACATTCCTTGTTATCCACTGGGATGGGTTCCCCTCGGTCAGTTCGGTGTGTCAGACATGGCCGACACAGCTCAACAATTTGCTGTAGGTTGTCCATGTCCACCCTATAGCGCTCCACTATCTCCAGCTCACGTAGCCTCTGGTAGGTTACCCTGGGTCTGTACACTCTTCTCCATCTCCTCACTGTGGGCTGATCAGCAGCATTCACATCCTCACCACTCTCAGCCTCTTGCACATGCTGTTCTATGTTGCCTGCTGCAGCCCCTATCATTTTGTAGTTTTGTTTGTCAAAAGTCCCCTGCTTGTGTACACAAGTGGTGTAGAGTATGGGAAAACCAGAGTAGAAGGTGTTTGCATAGTTTATAGTAGTGTTCTGGGCTGGGCTGGTCTTCTGCCTGTGTAATTGGCTGATTCTGATACATTTAATCTGCCAGCTTTGCTAGTTCTCCTTGATTACCTTCCTACTGCTGTTTTCCCTTCGCATTGCCTTCCTGTCTAAGCCCGGGGGTGCGCCGCACAAACAGAGTGCTCAAATGTGCACAGAGCTACTATTTCCTGGTTTAACTTTTTTTTTTTCCTTTAAAACCCGGTGCGTGGCTTGCACACCCACTTAGGCAATGTAGAGAGTGCTAAGCAGACTCAGACACACCCCCTTGCTTAGCTGTGCTTAGCTAGGAGTAAACCTGAGCCATAGGGCTCCAATCCTCTTACAGTATGCCTGACTCCCCCCCCCCCATGATGTCAGCTAACTCCTAGGCTTGCACAAAGCTATTCCTACTCTTACACTGCTGGGACCTGACTAGCATGCTGGGAAAAACTGGGATTCACTATCATTTCCCTTGTTTGCATAGGATTGTCTGCTAATGCATAGTTACATGTCACACTGAGCCTCCCCCCTTAGCAATCACTACTCACTGGCCATGTTGTCTTCTGCCTGCCATTGACTTGCATGGCAAAATAGTGATTTTAGTCAGAATGCTTATTTTAGGTTTATTTTAATTATTTCCCCCCCAATCCTGTTTGCGCGCCACTGCCCTATGCTTAAACAGCTGAGATCAGCTAAAAAAAATAAAAGTTGATTTTTTTTTATTTTGTAAGCTGTTTGCAATGCCAATGGACTTATACGTGGCCATTGACATGCTTCCTGACTGATACGCAGCCTTTATTTGAAGCTGTCACGGCTCCATTTTGGATTTTGCAGAAATGTACTCGGTTACTAACCAAGTATATTTCTACAGATTACACTAGTCCTGCATGGCCAGTTTCAAGCATCCTGGATTACAAATCCACCTCATTTGCATGGATTTCTCCTACAAATGGGGTGATTTGCATACAGGGGCTTAGTCCATGCAGGACTAGTGCAGGAGCGCTTGTGCACGGCCTGGCAAGCTGTTCCTGCATCGCACGGCTGACATATTGCCTGGTAGAGCTCCTGCACTAATCCTCCAAGCCATGCAAGGCATGCAGAATCCGGGGGAATGAATTTATCTATAGTTCAGATATAAATCTTAATTCAGAAGTGCTTTCACTAAATTCTGAATTTATCATTTATAATACCATGCATAATACTGAAAATAAGAAAGGTAAGCATATTTTCAGATCTTAAATGTAATGCAAACATGAAAAAACACAAAAATTAATTCTATGATTTTTGTCTATTAATATTCAAGATCTGATAAACATGAAACAGCAACACCACTGAACTGGCAGGCACCATCCATTCAATATATATATATATATATATATATATATATATATATATATATATATATATATATATATATATATATATATATATACACACATAGATATATCCATCTACAACCAATTTTTGCACATCAGGTCAGTGTGTCACTTCAGCAGTGACAATCATCTAGAGCCAATGTTTACACCACCAGGTGGCTAACTCTGCCACAATAATTCTTCCATACCACAATCACACACTCACACCTATGGCCAGTTTAGAGTGTCCAGTCCACTTACTGCATGTTTTTGGAATGTGGGAAGAAACCAGGTCACCTGGAGGAAATGCAAACAAGCACAGGGAGGACATGCAGAGTCCACACAGAAGGCACATCTGCCAAGAATCAAACCAGGAACATCTGAGTGTGAGGCAACAATGCTATCTGCTGTGCGACTGTGCCATCAATGTATGCATGTATTGCTTTTTCTACCCTAATCCTCATTGAGCTTACAGTTGTTCTCCTTGGATTTTGCATCTACTCTACCATGTTTCCTCTGGGTGCTTGTCTCCTTATCAGGTAGCCCTGGATGTAAAACTTTGCTGGGTATGCCATCAGGCTCCTCATAGAATTGACTCCTGCATTAGTTCAATTGTGGCCACAGGAAGTGAGATTCAAAGGGTGAGAAGGGGAGTCTGAATTTGGAGTTATCAAGTTACTGTGTGATTACAATGTCTAATAGTGCGAAGGGCTTCTGTGGGGACATTATGACATTGTTGCAACATCCTGTAATCTTAGGTGATGCACTGTAAGGAATCTGGTTTCCAAAAGACAGTGCAAAGGCATTGAGTTTCTAAAAGTCCTCTTCGCAGTGTAGTAGAGCTGACCACTGGGTTCACCATCCTAGCCACCCAGTAAACACTACCAGTGTCATGAGTCCAGTCTGAAACTCAGATAATGAGCATTGGTCATCCTGTATCTGAGCATTTAAGCTGGTAAACATTGAAATAAAAACCTTCCTACAAGAACCTACACACTTGGCTCAACTTTTATGTCGGTGCATAATTAATCACAACTGTTCTAATCTTAATTTTACTAACCTTAAAGCCTAAGAAAGTGCCTTACTGACTTTTGACAAATATATTAGTACATTGTGAGTGAGCAGGAATATTTTTATCTCTTTATCACCCTAGTTTGTCCCCTTATAATGGATTTTTGCATCATCACAGCCAACAGTTCTATGTGCGATACAAAATAAGTTTGGCAAAAATCAACAACCTTGATGAAACCCCCCACTGATATTTTCAGGGGAGACTTTATACATCTTTATATGAACTACTTCATCAGAATTTGTTGACACAATCAAATCTAAAATTTATTTCATCAATCAAAGGCATGCAAAACTTTCAACAAATAGTGCCATTCCTCTCCCCTGAATGCGTTTTCTACTTCTGCACTTAACATTACTAACTCCTCAATATTTTCCTGCTCACCCACCATCTGTAACCCTGTTTTATAATCTTTCTTAATGTCTGCCTCTCCTCCATGAGCCTACATTGGTCACTTCCAGTTAGAATCAGCATATATTTCACTGTCGTCTCTACTATAATACACATAAATAGCTTATATCATGATTAAATATTAATATCAGGCTGCAGTAGTGGCAAATATGGATCTCTAGTCTCTTTTGACAATTCTACTAATAAGGCTTGTCTGCAGGATTTGGGGTGTCACTCACCTGCTAACAATTTTATTGAACAAACCTATGAGATAGGGAACCAATTATCTTTTTTTTTTGCCTGTTTGCTCACCTTGTAGAACAGGCTGCCCTTACATATCAAGCAGAGTACTTCACTAGCAGAATTCAAAACCATTCTGGAGGAATGGATGTGTGATCAGTCAGAATGCTAGAGATATTCAGCACTTAGTACATGTCTGAGCAACTATGCAGCTGTTTAGGCACTGAAGTGCTTCGATGTGTCCCAGCCACTGTGTACCCATTATGAAAAAATTCATTACATACACCAATTTAATGATGTTTTCTGAAACAGAAATTATCCAGTGCTCACTTCAATATAGTCCCCACTTATTCTGAGCAGTCCCAGGACTAGAAATCCACAAACAGTTCTACTCATTGCATGTCACTGCATTTAACTCAATATTCTGAGGAGGAAAAACAACATATTAATCTGACACACATTACGGACAATTCCTGTTCAAGTAATGATTTTACTGTAGAAGATGAACAGATGCAACTTGTTCAGATCATTGTAATTTGTGTCTGCAATACTAAAAAAGTTGAAACAAGACAAAAGGAATAAGTAGTGGTGGTAATTTATGAGATTATACAAGAGTACATTTTACTCATAATGCTTGTATTCTGTTGTGACTCTCTGAATATCACAGCGACAAGAAGATCAAAATGAATCAAGATTATGTACTTGCAATTACTGGCAATGGGACAAAAAACTCTTCCCAAACAACTGCACAAATGAATCAGTGGAAATAACCTCCTGCTCCTTGTTTATGTTTCCTGGTATCTTTTGTTCCTGGCATCATGCATTTTTTTTTTTTTGCATACTGAACTCTTTTGATAGACTAAATTTTAAAGTGAGAACACTGTTGCAATTACCAACTGGAGACCACTCTTTTGAGTCCGTTAGTCTTTGGGAATAGATGCTGCTGGGGGTGTGTCATAGCAATATATCCACCCAGGATTATGCCTTGTGTAAAGTTTTAACAGTAAGGATGCTTCCAAGGAACACTTTAAAAAACAGCACTGGGGAAGGTTTTATCCACTTCCATTTGTGCTCTGCTGGTATCTTGTTTGGGTAAAGTACTTGCCACTGTCAGGCTCACTAAACTATGTGTGTTTCATCCATCTAGCATAAACTGCATCATCATTCTTCTATCGATGACTGCAGTATTTAGGACAAAGTATAGTCTTCTATACAGGGGCAGTCACATTATTAGAACAACAAATTTGCTGTACCACCTTTCTAAACCTTGCCACTCAGGAACTGATCTCATCTGTTGGATTCGCTATCCGATTTGGTAGTACAGTAATTGTGCGGTAGAGCAAGTGGCATGGAGGAAATGGCTGTTTAGTTTGATTATGGCTCATCTAGTTAAAACTAAGTGATGGACCAACTCATCAAGAACAACTGCCTGAAAAAGCTACTCAATGAAGAAACTAAATGAAAGTATTTTGCAGGTGGCAAACCCTGCAAACCTCCCACGGCATACATATATGTATATATATATTGAAGTGGACTCAGTCAAATAATCGTATCACTGACCGACATCCACGAAAAGTCACAATGCCAAATTTTGATATTGTCAAATTACATCCCGAATTCGACCTAAGAACAAGCATTAACATGGGTCAAGATAGAGGCGAGATTTGTACTTCGAAAACATCGGAGTTCGACATTATCCCCATTCAATCTCCGGACTTTGTCCAAAGAGGATTGTGGAAGGAATACACTTCAATATATATATATATATATATATATATATATATATATATATATATATATATATATATATATATATATATATATCAACTTAATGGTCAAACAAACATGAAAATATTGAAATCTCTAAAACGGAAATTTCAGTACCTGTACACACTTTGAAACTGCACCATCAGTAATTTCTTATGGAAAACAGCAATTGGTAAGTTGAGATTCACAGAGTTATGTTTAGTGAGTTAGAGATTCATCCAGTTTGTGCTTAGCAAGCAACTTAGAAGTTATCCTTTTAAATGGTAACACAGGATTTTACAATTTTGGTAATATCTTTATCTCCACTGTAAGTTTTATTACATTTACTATTTTTGTGACATTTGGTATTTTCTTATATGCTTCATTACAGTTTTGTAAAAGCAATAATCTTAACATACACACACACACACACACACACACACACATATGTATATATATATATATATATATATATATATATATATATATATATATATATATATATATATATATACAGTATATGTATATATATTTATTGGGATACTCTATACTACACAAAGCAGATAATATGCAATATTTTCTGTTTCGCATCATAAAGCAAGTAAATAGATATTTTCACAGCGCATGAAAAGGTTAACCCTACTACTCCTAGGACACAATCCCCCGGATTCTCGAAAGCTTGCACGGAGTGCAAGATCAGTGCAGGAACTCAAGCAGGCAATATGTCTGCCGTGCAATCCAGGAAGAGCCTGCAGGAGCGTGCATGAGCGCTCCTGCACGAATCCTGCACGGAGAAAGTCCTGGTATGCAAATCACCCCATTTGCAGGTGAAATCCATGCAAACGAGGTGATATTGCAATCCAGGACGTTTGTAACAGTCCATGCAAGACTTGTGCTATCTGCAGAAATGTACCTGGTTAGTAACCGAGTACATTTCTGCAAAATCCAAAACGGAGCTATGACAGCTCCAAATAAAGGCTGCATACCTTGTAGTAAGCATGCCAATGGCCAAGTATAAGGCCATTGGCATTGCAAACATAAAAAAAATACAAAAATCAACTTTTTTTTTTTAGCCAATCTCGGCTGTTTAAGAGTAGGGCAGTGGAGTGCAAACGGGATCGGGGAGGAATAATAAAATAAACCCAAAATAAGCAGTGTAACTAAAATCACTATTTTGCCATGCAAGACAATGGCTGGCAGAAGACAACCTGGCCAGTGAGTTGTGGTTGCTAAAGGGGGAGGCTCAGTGTGAGACATGTATCTATGCATTAGCAGGCAATCCTGTGCAAATGAGGGGAAGGATAGTGAATCCCAGTTTTCCCCAACATGTGAGTCAGGTCCCAACAGTGTAAGAGTAGGGATAGCTTGGTGCAAGCCTAGGAGGTAGGTGACTCCATGGGGGTGTATGTCAGGCATACTGTAAGTGGATTGGAGCCCTGGGGCTTGGGTTTGCTCCTAGCTTAGTCCAGCTAAGCTGGGGGTGTGTGTCTAAACTTGTTTAACACTCTTTACAAAGCCTAAGTGGGTGTGCATGCCACACACCAGGTTTTATAGGAAGAAAACAAGAGGTTAAACCAGGAAATAGCAGCAGTGTGCACATTTGAGGACTCTGTTTGTGCGGTGTGCCCCCAGGCTTAAACAGGATGGTAATGGGAAGGGAAAACAGCAATATGAAGGTAATCAAGGAGAACTAGCTTAGCTGGCAGGTGAAATGTATCAGAATGAGCCAATTAGACATGCAGCAAACCTGCCCAGTCCAGAGCACTACTATAAACTAAGCAAATACCTTCCCCTCTGGTTTTTCCTACACTCTACACTACCGTTGTAAACAAGCAGGGAACTTTTAACACTCACAACAGCAAAATTATAGGGGCTGTAACAGCTATCATACAACTTGTGGAAGAGGCTGAGCGCGGTGAGGATGTGAATGCTGTCGACCAACCCACAGCGAGGAGATGGAGAAGACTGTGAAGAACCAGGGTAACCTTCCAGGGGCTACATTAGCTGGAGATAGTGTAGCATTATAGGGTGGACAGGGACCTCCTAGAGCAAATTGTTGAGCTGTGCCGGCCACGCCTGACACACAAAACTAACAGAGAGGAACTCATCTCAGTGGATACCAAGGTATGTGTACACCTAGGAATATTAGCTACAGATACCTTGCAAAGGCCAACTGAGGATATGATGGGGATTTCACAGGCATCAGCATCTAGGGTACTCCACCTGTTCCTGGATGCCATGTCAGCACATGTCAGTGAGCATGTATATTTCCCCAACACCCGTGATGTGTTGGCCAGCAATATGCAACTGTTCCACCAAATAGCAGAATACCCTAAGGTAGTGGGTGCTATAGACTGCACACACATATGCATCAAAGCACCACCCGGTGAGCGGGGTAGGGTCTACATCAACCCCAAGGGTTTCCACTCCATCAACTGCCAAGTTGTGTGCGATGCCCAGGGCATAATAATAAATGTGTGTGCTGGCTGCTCTGGAAGCTATCATGATTCCTACATCTGGCATATGATGCAGCTGTCTCAGAGATTTGCCAATGGGGATATCTCTCACAGTCACCTAGTGGGGGATGCTGGATACGCACTGGAGCCATAGCTGATAACACCCATCAGAAATGCACACACATCCAAACAAGAACTCCATAATGAGGCACATGCACGGAGCAGAATTATAGTAGAGCATGTGTTTGGGATGCTCAAGTCACGGTTCCGGTGCCTGGACACATGCGGTGGAGCCTTGCAGTACTGACAAGCTACATGTACCCAAATTGTCCTTGTATGTGCCATGCTACAGAATATGATCCTGCGGAAACAGCTGCAGCAGGAACCACACGGGGCAGGGCCACACAGCCCCCCACCATTGCCAAGGCCTGCACAGGCACAGAGTGACTCGGAGGAGGAACAACCTGAGCCTGCCCCAGTAGGCAGAAGGAGGTGTGCCCAGTATGCCCTGGCCTTAGCAAAGTGGCAACGCATAGCACATACACTGACACAGGAGGGACCCAGGGAATAACACCTCTCTCCGACTCTCATATACATTAAAAGGGATGCCAAACAGTACACTACCTGTGCCTAACCATGTGTAGGGAGTGTGGTATGTGCATCCAACATCGGCAGCCCTGCAGCACCACCCTCAATACTGGGACACCCACAAGGTAAGTGACTCACATATGACAGTCGGGGGGGGGGTCACATACCCAACAACAGTCACAGCCAGCAGGACTGGTGTAGACAAACAAAAGCAAAGGCTGTGCTATGGCCTCTTACTGAGGCCTATGGGTAGCCTCCCCCCCAGGCCTACACAGACAGACTACAGCAGTTCAGGCAGTGGGATGTCAGTTCTGAAGGGTAGGAAGTCAGAAACTAATATGTAGGTAATTAAAAGCTAAGATCTGTAGTACACTGGTATGCTTCTAGCCAGCACAATAGGTAAGACTACAAACTGAAATGGAGTACCCGACATACTAGTACAGTAACTAGCAAGTGTGTACAAGTGTCAGGTGTGCCCCCCATCCGACACAGAAATGTAGTCACAGTTAGGTATGCCCCCCCAATCCTATGTAGAAATGTAGAAATTGTCAGGTGTGCCCCCCATCCTACGTAGAAATATAGTATCAGTCAGGTGTGCCCCCTCAATCCTGTGTAGAAATGTAGAAATAGTCAGGTGTGCCCCCCCATCTCATGAAGAAATATAATAACAGTCAGGTGTGCACCCCCCGCAATCCTGTGTAGAAATTAAGAAAGAGTCAGGTGTGTCCCCTCATCCTATGCAGAAATGTAGTAACAGTCCATGCCAAATGATTGACGGATATCCTGCAGAGACAGCATGCTACCTGTAGGTGTACAACACAAAGGTCAGCACTGCAGTACAAACTATCTGGACTCGATCCACACATTCATTACAGATGGCCATACTGGGCATGCCCACACACTTAAACACATGAAGGCCATGTCTGCAAAGACCAGTGGACCAGACATATCTGGCAGCCTCAGATGTTAGTGTAGACACACTTCAGTATGCAGCACACATGCTTTGCACACACAGTGGATAGGAATATAGGCATATATGGAAGGACAACACACTATAATAAGCCAAAGGTAGACATACATAGATGTATGGAAGAGGGTGACTGTGACAAGGAGCTATCCAGGCCTCTCCCACCCAGCACACAGCCAAAGGGCCACAACCACAAGAGGGTCTGATGTCACACACTGCAGATACTAGCCACTGGTATCTGTCAGCATTACAGAGTATGTGGTGCACGTGTCAGCTGTGCAACATGACTGTTCAAGGAAGTAGTCATCTAGCAGCTGTATACATGTACCTGTGGAATATGACCCAGGTTGTGCCCACATGTGGCGTGTCAACCCCCTAGATGAATGGATTATGGCCCGTGCACACACACTGCCCTCCCCATAGCCCCAGCTTGACAAGCCTGCTGAGGTCATCTACTGTGAAATACACCTTTGGGAGAGTTGTATCCCAGTAATCTCCGTGGCATGCCCCATGACTGTGTACTGCTGTAGTGCGATAAAATAGTTAGGCAGGGGTTTAATTCCCAGACATGGCAACTGTGTGGGTGTCTGTCTGTCTGTGTAGAGAGCAATGCTTTTTATGGTAGCCACACTCCCTACAATTCAAATGCTCATCTTTAGCAAGGCTGCTGATGTCATCCACCTAAAAATACTCCTCTGGGTAGCTGCAGCCCACTAAACTCCATAGCATGTCCTGTAACTGCGACCTGCTGTAGTGTAATAAATTAGTTAAATAGCTGTTTTAATCCCAGACATGGCAGATGTGTGTATTTCTGTCTGACTCTGTCTTTGTAGAGGGCAATGTTTTTAGGATAGTCACACTCCCTACAATTCAAATGTTCATCTTTGGCAAGGCTGCTGATATCATCCACTTAGAAATACACCTCTGGGAAGCTGCAACCCAGTAATCTCCATAGCGTGTCTTGTAACCGCATACTGCTGTCATGTGATAAATTAGGTAGATCGCTATTTTAATCCCAGATATGGCAAGTGTGTTTGTGTGTCTATCTGTCTGTGCAGAGAGCAATGCTTTTTAGGGTAGTCAAACTCCCTACAATTCAAATGCTCATCTTTGGCAAGGCTGCTGATGTCATCCACCTAGAAATATACCTCTGGGAAGTGGTAGCCCAATAATTTCCATAGCATGCCCTGTAACTGTATACTGTTGTAATATGACAAAATAGGTAGATAGCTGTTCTAATCCCAGACATGGCAAGCATTTTTGTGTGTGTCTGTCTGACTCTGTCTGTGGAGAGACCAATGTTTTTTAGGGTAGTCACACTCCCTACAGTTCAAATGCTCATCTTTGGCAAGGCTGCTGATGTCATCCACTTAGAAATACACCTCTGTGAACCTGTAGCCCAATAATCTCTGTAGCACGTCCTGTGACTGTGTACTGCTGTAGTCTGATAAATTAGGTAGGTAGCTGTTCTACTCCCTGACATAGCAAGTGCGTGTGTGTGTGTGTGTGTGTCTGTCTGTGTAGAGAGCAATGCTTTTTAGGGTAGTCACACTCTATACAATTTGTATGCTCTACTTTGACAAAACTGCTGATGTCATCCACCTAGAAATACACCTCTGGGAAGTACGTAGCTCATTAATCTCTGTAGTGCGTGCCATAACTGTGTACTGCTGTAGTGTGATATAGACCTCTGTGAGGGGTTTTATACCCATGCATGTCGGTTGTGGATGTTCTTGTGTGTGTTTCAATGTCTGTGTGAGGAGCAACGCATTTTAGGCTAGTCACACTCAGTAAATGTCCAATGGCCAGCTTTGGCAGACCTGCTGATGTCATCCAATGTGAAATACACCTTTGGGGAGGCACCTTTGGGGAAGGAAGTCTTCAGTAATCCCTGTGGTGCGTCCTTTAACAGCTCCATGCTGTAGTGTGATATAGACCTCTGTTAGGGGTTCTATACCCACACATGTGAGTTGTGAATGTTCTGTGTGTGCTTCAATGTCTGTGTGGGGAGCAATGCATTTTAGGCTAGTCACACTCATTGCATATCCAATGACTTACTTTAGCAGTCCTGCTGATGTCATCCAATGTGAAATACACCTTTGGGGAAAGAGGTCATCAGTAATCCCTGTGCTGTGTCCTATAACAGCTCCATGCTGTAGTGTGATATAGACTTCTGTTAGGTGTTCTATACCTACACATGTCAGTTGTGGATGTTTTGTGTGTGTTTCAATGTCTGTGTGGGAAGCAATGCATTTTAGGCTAGTCACACTCAGTGCATATCCAATGACTTACTTTGGCAGTCCTGCTGATGTCATCCAATGTGAAATACACGTTTAGTGAAGGAGTACTCCAATGATCTCCATGGCGCTTACTATAATTGTGTAGTGCTGTAGTGCAATAAACTAGTTAGGTAGGGGTTCAACTCCCAGACATAACAGGTGTGTGTGTGTTTGTAACTTGTATTGTGTGTGGATGTGGGAGTGAGTGTGTGACACCTGCGCCCAATGTGGGATGGGTTTTGCAAATGTCTTTTATGGTGGTCCTATATCACAATGTCCACTGTACAGGGATAACAGTTGTGAAATAGCCGAGAGGCTGGGGTGCAAATCCATACCCATACATGTGACATCATGACCAGGCAATCACAGTTAGCAACCCCAGTATTACCCAGAGCACACTCTCAACCCATGTCACATACACATACACACACACACACACACACACACACACACACACACACACACACACACACACACACACACACACACGCCAAGGCAGCAGCCAATATGTGTGTAGTACACTGCATATTGGAGACTGATAGTAACTATGGAGTGATTGCACTGGCCTACAGAGGGCATGACACCCTGTCCATCTGTCCAATAGGCACATACATGCAAACAGTGCACCATCCCTATGTTCTTCACTGGACACCTGCAACACCTGTGGTGCCATCGCATGTGACCCACAAAGGACATACCATGCCTGAAAACATGCCCTGTATGGACAGATGCCACTGATGTCAGGGAATGCCATTAGCATGCTATCAATATAGGTGCAAGGTTAACCTGCTGTCCATTACCAGTTCCTTCCACAGGTGGCCAAGACTGGCACATCTGATGATAATCTGTGTACACAACATGGGCCCAACACCCCAGGTACAGTTCCACATGTCACTGCACATGCATGTGGCAGGTGTGCACATCCCAGGCACCATCCATGTCATGGACTAGGGAACACATAAATGGCAAGTGATGCACAGCATTGGCCACACGCAATAGCCACCCAAGTGACTGGATGGTGGATACAATACCCACCTGTGTGGGCAAATGCAGAAATTACAGGCCTGAGCCACAATGCAGACCATTGTCATGTGGTCTGATGCCAAGGTATACCCATCACCTAGCCTTGTATAGCTGTCTGGCACAGTTGACCACCACATACCCATGCAGAAATGTACCCATGCATGTCAGTACTGGCACCCTGTGTGTTCATGTGTGTGTTGTATGATGTGTATGATCACATCCACACTCACTACAGCCCCCCAGTGGCATACTGAAGCATGCTGTTTGATGTCAGACACCTCCCCATACCCTTTGCCCATATAACCTTCGTATGACCCATGTGGTGCATGTGATACTTGCACAGTAATGGGTTGTGGCAATCTCACTAGGGATAAGCTGTATCCCTGGACCTGCCAAGTGTGTCAATGTGTGTGTGTCCCTGTGAGAGTGTGGCTGTGTTACCGCTGGCACCTGTTCATGTGGACAGGCACGTGTACATCACCTACCATATAGCTACCATATGCCTGTTGCAAATGTCACTCACCATCACATATATGTTCTGCAGACTCCACAACAGGTAACCTATGTGGTGCATCCAACAACTGCATAGGACTGTGATAGCACTACATAGTCATTAGGGGTTTGATACCCTGTGCTGGTAGGTGTGTGACGCAAACATCTTAGGTTTTACTCTCCCACCCCTCCCTGACTTGTCAGTGCCTCTGTCTATCTCTCTCACTCCCTCACTGGTGAATGTGGAGACCTATACCTGCTTTTCTTAGGCAGCAGCAGCATGTGTATTTTAGGTAATTGCTCATGAACAGCTGATGGTCTCTGCACAAATTGCAGCCCTCCCCTAGTTGATTGCATGTGGAACAGCTGTGGTAACATTCCCATAGCCAGTTGCATGGAAACACACTCCAATATCTAGGAATATCATATTTGTGTTGGTCCTTTTCATTCACTGTGAGCAGGGACTCATTCTGTTGTTTGGCAAACAGCATCTCAGATGGAGTAGGGATTTACCTCTGACAACATACACTGTGGAATCAGGCCAACACACAGGAGGGGGATGTGCCTGACCTGACTACAGACTGTATGTGCTGCTATACTGCATTCGGAGTAATGTTGGTTTAACAGGGTGTGAGCAGATATGGCTGTCCTACGTGTATGAATACCTACCATGTCAGTTGTATGTTTATGAGGACTCCCCATCTGTTGGGTCATCTGCAGACTGGGCAGTGTGTGGTGCATTTGGTGTCATGTGTTACCCACAGAACATGTATCTGTGAACTGCAGAAGATACTGTGAAGATTGTAGTCTGTAGATGGTGAAAGCCATGACAGTTACTGACTTCATATCCCTTATAGGACATATGTTGCAACAAACCCTGTTACAACAGTAAATGTATGATGTTTTTACAGCAGTGTGTCAATATTGGCCCTGTGTATGTGCTTCCAGCCACAACTCAGTCAACCTTTGTACATATGTCATGCATTAAGAGGTGCATATATGCTGTACACCATAATTAGTGTCATCATATCTGATAACAAGCCAGTGAGATAGACTGCTACACATGTTATGTATAGTAGGGGTTATATTTGATGACATAACCTGGATATACTGTAGTTGTTTGTACAGTACTGAGGTCTGTGTACATATGGTGAATGTCAACAGTGTGTGTATTGTTAATATGTACCTTGGCCTGTGTACAGACTGTGGTAGTTGTCATCGTCCTAGGTCCCATCCTAGCTGATACTACATGCTGCTCCACTGTATGTTACCGTATTGGGTTACGTGTTTGTAGAGCCATACACACACACATGTACCATACCACAGTCAGCCATCAGACCAAACTGTGTAGTGGCCCAGTATATGTAGGGTTAGTGTGTAAGTGTCATATATGAGGATGGTGTCGAAAATATAGTTTATATACTGCAATATCATGCTAGCTTGCCATATGTGGCTGTGGCTGTGTTCTCATTGGTTGTGCTTATGCAGTTCCACACAGGTATATCTTACCCTGTGCTGTGACATACCTGTACAGCCTGCTATATATGCAGGTACATGTGCATTCCCCCATAGGAGATGTAACCCAGTGTTGAGCCAGTATGTCTGTGGCCTGCACCGTGCATTGTTACATGCCTAGGAGCTTAGTGTACTTACCCAGAGAGATGTCATGTGCAGATACTCACCATATGTACTGCTGCCGGGCCTCCCCTAACAGTCATGTATGTCAGACAGAGCAGTGGGATGCTGTACAGATGTATGTCAATATCTAGTGGGTAGTATGTGGCCATGGCACCCCTGTACCAGCGGTTATTATGTGTCAGGCCAGACAGGGGTGTGTGAATGCATAACTTATGGTGGCATATGTATACCAGTCGTTATGTGTTATACTCATCTACATGGCTGTTAACATCCATATTGTCAGGCATGGTACACATGTTTTGCACTAAGGGGTTCTGTGTATACCCCTGGACTGTACAGAGTGTGTCAGAATGTCCACACATATTGGCCAATATCTCTGCTGCAGTCAACAGGGGCAGTACGTGCTAGCAGCGGTACTTTACTATGATGTCCTTAGGATGTCTATCAGTAGCCAATAGCACACAAGTGGAAAGCAGATGTGACCTCCCACACACACCATGTCTGTAAAGACAATCCCAATTACAGTAGCAATAGTATATACAGAACTGTAATAGTACACAAATAAAAATTTTCCATTTCTACAAACCTGTGTGTGGTGTTATGTCCTATGACCTATCTGGGTATATGTTGCAGGCAATGATTGTCATTTGTATGGGTGGCCCATAAAGTGTCCAGTTGTTCAGGTGTAAACTTTAGGCATAGTGGCTGTTCCATAAGTCATATTATATATATATATATATATATATATATATATATATATATATATATATATATATATATATATGTGTGTGTGTGTGTGTGTGGGAGGAGAGGCTGGACTCTGCCCTTCTGAGTTGGGAATTTCTGGTTAAAGGCTTATAGTGCCTGCATATTTGAACTGCTTCTTACTGAAACTGGTACACCTTGTTTGCTGTAGCATAGACTAGATCCAGGCCTGCTGAATCTAGCTTTGTTTGTATAACTTGAGCACTAATCCAGGCATTCTTTAAAGTATTCAATTGTATTTATTACTGCTTGGTAGTAATTTGATTAAGTGCAGCTATCATTCTAAGTCTTTTGGATTAAGCACTTGGGCTTCAGACCAGTTGTTTTACATTAGGAAGGTTTGTGGCCTGCACTGTGGTGGCAGGACAGGTAGCTTACATCCTTCTAAGTTGGGAACTGCTGATTGAGGGCTCAGTGTCTTTTATTCTAAAAGTGTATTAATTCTGGTTTAAGCACTTGGGCTTCAGGCCAGTTATTTTACATTAAGAGGGTTCGTGGTCTGCACTCTTGTGGGAGGAGGCTGGACTCTGCCCTTCTGAGCTGGGAATTTCTGGTTAAAGGCTTATAGTGCCTGCATATTTGAACTGCTTCTTACTGAAATTGGTACACCTTGTTTACTGTAGCATAGACTAGATCCAGGCCTGCTGAATCTAGCTTTGTTTGTATAACTTGAGCACTAATCCAGGCATTCTTTAAAGTGTTCAATTGCATTTATTACTGCTTGGTAGTAACTTGATTAAAGTGTAGCTATCATTCTAAGTCTTTTGGATTAAGCACTTGGGCTTCAGACCAGTTGTTTTACATTAGGAAGGCTTGTGGCCTGCACTGTGGTGGCAGGACAGGTAGCTTACATCCATCCAAGTTGGAAACTGCTGATTGGGGGCTCACTGTCTGTTATTCTAAAAGTGTGCTAGTTCTGGTTTAAACACATGGGCTTCAGGCCAGTTATTTTACATTAAGAAGGTTCGTGGTCTGCACTCTTGTGGGAGGAGAGGCTGGACTCTGCCCTTCTGAGCTGGGAGTTTCTGGTTAAAGGCTTATAGTGCTTGCATATTTGAACCGTTTCTTACTGAAATTGGTACACCTTGTTTGCTGTAGCATAGACTAGTTCCAGGCCTGCTGAATCTAGCTTTGTTTGTATGCTTGTTGTTTGTTTGCTTGTTATTTCCCTGAAACACTAATTCCACCTAAAACGTGGCTTTTCAGTGCTTCTGTGGATCCCTGATGATATCTGCATTGCTTACTGTACTTATTTCCTTGTTTCACTTGAATGAAAGTTACTGTATGTCGTTTTTGCATTTAAGTTACCTGTATCACATTGCATTTAAGTTACCTGGCACTTGCTCACTAAAGCAATTATATAAGTCAGCACTAAAAAATTAAAAGCACTACACCCTCACAAACTCCCCTTGAGTACCTTGTTCCCCATTGGCCCTTTTTTTCAATTTTAAAGGAATTCCCAATACTATTCTAGCATGTCCAAAGGTCAGTTGTCAATCTCCTCTCTGGTCCAGCTGGTGAATCTAGGAATCTTGAGGCAATGTTACAACTGCCTCATGTACACAGACAACCCTCTCCTCTTCCCAACAAATTCCAACACATGTGAGAGATGCAACCATATAGCCAAACTGGAGGCTAAGCTCTCTCAACTCAGTAGTGGCATAACCAGTTAGGAGGAAAAGGAAACCACACTCACTACAATTCCAGTCTCACATAGACCTACCATAACAGCAAACCAAACACATAAACACACAAAAACATACTCGCAGGCTCTAAATAAAAATTTGCCTAAGCAGCAGAGACCTCTAAAGCAGACACCCAAGCAACCGCTACCCCAAAGCAAAACACATGCAACACATAGCTCACAAAGCCAGTGTGCTGAACAGTCACAGCCTTTAAGGCTAAACAACACAACTGATGCACTTGTAATAGGTGACTCTACCGTCAGGCACACTGACGTCCCGCTCACCAGGCTGAACAAGGAAAAGGTCATGGTGAGCTGCCTGTTGGGCACTAGGATCCGCCACATAACACAAGCACTCATGTCACTCCAAGGCAAGTACAAATATGACTCAGTCATTGTCCATGCTGGTGTGAATGACCTGAGACGTACCTCCCTGGACTACATGAAAAGAGATATAGAGAAGATCTCTGAGCATGTAGCCCAGGCCGGTATGACCCTGACCTTGAGTAGCACCTTACCCTCACCAAGAATGATGCCACAATATGAAGACAAGATGATCAATTTCAACAATTGGCTTAAGTATTGGTGTCATTCAAAGGGGATCCAATGCCTGTCAGCCTGGGATAATATGCTCGACAAGCCACAATACTTCACTAGGGACGGCTTGCACCTATCACCCCTGGGCTTTCGGATATTGGCAAAGGCTCTTGCTACCCCCATAGTGCCTTTTTTAGGCAAGGCTCAAAAGACAAACCCACCTCCATAGGTATCACAAGGGATAAGAAACTAAGAGTAGTGCTACTCAATGCCAGAAGTCTAAACCTCAAGATGCATGCACTCGAAACTCTCCTTAGCATGGAGAACATTGATATCTGTGCAGTAACAGAAACCTGGTTCAAGGCTCCCAAGAGCACCCCAGCACTACCAGGTTATACCTCATGCCATGCTTTTTGGCCCCAAAACTTGGACCGAACCACAAAAGGAAGGGGAGTATCAATATTCTTCAAAGATACCCACATCTCCAGGTTGGTGGCACAACACGAAGCATCAGAGACTATCCATGTGCAACTAACAGTGGGTAAAACTGCCTTCCAGTTTATAGCCTGCTACAGACCACCCTCCCAAACCCAGAAACTCCACTCGGCCTTCTTGAGAACACTGGAAAATATGAAGGTCTCTCCAAACACCATTATATTAGGTGACTTCAACTACCCAAACACAGACTGGGAGCATTACTCTAGCTCCAACACCCTAGCCCAAAGGTTCCTAGAATTTATAAACTCAAATGCTATGGAACAACTTGTTACCACTCCCACAAGAGGGGAAAACATACTGGACCTGATCATCACCAACATGGGGACTCTATGCTCCAGACCAGAAGTGTATCCCTCACTGGTAAGATCAGACCATAAACTAATCTCACTGGATATTCACATCCCGACCCCACACCCTGAACAGGAAATCACAGTGAAAAACTTCTCTAAAGCAAATTTCACACTCCTCAAAACCGAGGTGGAATCCTTCAAAGCCCCCGGGCCTGTGGAAAATACGGCCCAGACTGCAGAATCCTTTATAAACGCATTCTGTGAACACCTTCAGGAATGCATGGATCATGCAATCCCAAATAAAACCAAGACCCAATCCTCCAAAGGCAGACGTCCTGCCTGGTGGACCCCAGCCATAAACAAACTATACAATAGAAGGAGGAAGCTACTACATGATAGAGCAAAATCCCAAAAAGGGAAGGCATCTCTGATCAGTATTAGCAAAAAACTACGGGCACTCATAAAATCGTCTAAGGCCAGCTTCGAGAGAAAAATTGCACAGGACACTAAGGATAATCACAAGGCTTTCTTTAGTTATGTTAGGAACCTGGGTGGGAATTCCCAGATATGCTCAGAATTAGTCCAAAATGACAAAAAAATACATCAAAGCCACAGACATTGCCAACATCCTAGCTGACAGGTTCAGCGCAAACTTCTCCCCCTCTTCCCCACCAAAAGGGCAAATATCTATCCCAGCAGAGTGGTGCCCCCCCCCCGACATCTCAGATGCTCAGGTAAGAGCCGCCCTCTCCAAAGCAAAAAACACAGCATCAATGGGACCAGACGGTGTCCCGGGCTGCATCCTACATGAACTCCAAGAAGAGCTAAACCCAAACATAAAACTACTGTTCAATCTCAGCCTTACTACAGAATATGTACCCAAAGAGTGGTGTACAGCAACGGTGGTCCCTCTCCACAAAGGTGGTGCCTCAATGGATCCTGGAAACTATCGCCTCATAAGCCTGACTAGCTTGTTCTGCAAAGCTATGGAAAGAATCATCGTGGACCTTATAAATAAAGATATTGGGGACCTACAGACACTGGATCCTACGCAGTTCGGCTTTGTTAAGGGCATATCCTGCCTCTTAAATGTGGTCGATTTCTTTGAAACAGTCACCAAGGCCATTGACGAGGGTAAGGTAGTCCACACAGCCTACCTGGACCTCACAAAAGCCTTCGATACAATACCCCACTCGGGAATTATAGATAAGCTCATCAGCTTAAATATAAACCCCTATGTCACTAGATGGGTTGCAAACTGGCTCAAGGACAGAACCCACATGGTTAGAATTGCTGGAGCCATGTCAGACTCCAAACCAGTTACAAATGGCATCCCACAAGGCTCAATCCTGGGACCTCTCTTGTTCAGTATATATTTCTCAGAGGTATAGGCCAACATGGAAGGACTGTGGCTGACCAAGTTTGCAGATGACTGCAAACTGGGCGCCATAATCGACTCTCCAGCCGACACAAGCATCCTCCAAAAGGGCCTCATAGAAACAGACAACTGGTGCCAGAGCCATGGCCTCAAGCTAAATGCCAAAAAGTGTATAGTCATCCCCTTTGGCAAAAACAAATTGCCCACAAATTACCACATAAGTGGTAATCCATTAAGTATGGAAGAAGTAATTAGGGACCTGGGGACCCAAGTTGATAGCAATCTCTCATTTGACAACCACATGGCCAAAGTGGTTAGAAAAACATTTTATATAGCCCACCTAATCATGAAGGTATTCACATCTAGATCAGAGGAGGTCATCGTGCCTCTTTACTCATCCCTCATCAGGCCCATAATTGAGTACAATTTCCCTTTTGGGATGTACCTTACCAGACACCTGCAGCAACTGGAAAGACCCCAAAAGTACCTCACCAAGAGGATCAAAGGGCTCAAACAGATGCCATATGCTGCCCGGTTAAAGAAACTCCAGCTCTACTCAGTGGCATACCTCCTGCTCAGAGGCAATTTGTGCCTGACGTATAAAGCCATGTCCAACCCGGAATTAATGGACATGCTGCACCTCAGAAAATCCAAATCCCATCGAGCTACATGCTCGAGAGACTTGAACCTCAGCACTGAAATAAATAGGACATGCTGGAGGGACAGATTCATAACCCAGAGGCTCCCTTCATTCTGGAATAAAATCCCAGCCCAGGTTAGGCAGAGTCCCTCATTGACTCTCTTCAAGAGGAATCTTGATGAGTGGATGGGGGATCGTAGGTTTACCCCGGGTATCACTTCTGTGTCACTGTTAGACAGAGGCACAGTATACTAACCTCGAAAAAGGGCATAGCAAAATTAATTTAAAATGGCTGGCGAAAGCCAAACACACTCTGGCTAGGCTTATAAATGCCCCTAGGGCAGATAGCCTAGTATGAACATATATATATATATGTGTGTGTGTGTGTGTGTGTGTGTGTGTATATGTAGATATATATCTATATATATATATATATATATATATATATATATATATATATATATATATATGTATATCTGCATTTGCATATATGTGTCTGTATATATGTATCCTGGGGATGTTGATAGCTTCCACATTTTACATTTCTTATGGGAGCCAGACTGTACTGCATGATATGTTACCAATACCAGCCTGACATCACACAGGTCGGAGGTAGTACTGTTTAGTACTGTTAACATCTTGTGCCCATGTCATCCCGGGTCCTGGTTATGGGATCTGCAACACTTGGTTGTGCATTGCAGGGTGGACATGTTTGGCTGTGGGGGGGTATGCCTATTCATACAAGACCTATATTGTTTGGGGCCTCTCAAACTCATTAACGGTGCATGTGGACATATTTGTTTTTTTTAATCTGACATTGCTATTTACAGATGTATGGCCACATATACCTATATAGATATATATACCTGCTTACAAATGACTGCGGTGGTGGTGCTGCGGTAGCGTTGTCGCCTTACAGTACAACGTTGTCCTGTTCGATTCTCAGCTAGAGCGTCTTTTGTGTGGAAACATGCGTGATTAGGCGTACTTTCATTGAAGGTTGTGCATCAGAGCTGGCAACTCGGCATGTATAAATCTACTGCCAATCATTAACGGACCGGAGTTCTGCTGTGGCGACCCCTAACCAGGAAAAGCCAAAAGACACACAAATATATGACTATGTCCTTATATACCTACATATATATATATATATATATATATATATATATATATATATATATATATATATATCTGTGTACATATATGTACCTTGCTGTATATATGTAGACATATAGGTGTAGACATATATACGTGTCAATGTAAGTATTTGCATAGATATATATATATATATATATATATATATATATATATATATATATACATATATGTGTGTGTTCATATATATTTATATATATGTATATATTTCTAAATATATATATATATATATATATATATATATATATATATATATATCTCGACATATATATAGATATGTTGTATCTATTTAGATATTAATATATTTACACACACACATACATCTAGATGTTGGTATACATTCTCTGTACTTTTGTATGACTGGGCTGGATGATATGTTTCTGAAAACATCAGATTTATGCATATCGGGCATGTCTTGGTGGTAAATCACTTTGTCTGTGGTCTGCAGGGTCCTGGGTTTAAGCCTTGTCGAGGCTGTTTATTTTTGTTGATGGGCAGAACACAGGCCGTTGGATACAGAGTGATTAAGGCACTTTAAAGCAATTGTAAGCGGGTTTGCGTGGATTTGCAAGGAGCTAAGCACTGCTAACTACTGGTTACAGTTTCTTATACTCTGTTAGCTTCTGAATTGCTAAGCTTGTGTAGGCAGTGTTTACCCTCACGCAAACAGGCTTAAACCCCCTTACTGTTGCTTAAAAGTGCTTACTCCAGCTTATCCCCAAGCTGATTTCTTTAAAAGAAAAAAAAGGGGTTGATAGGAAAGTGGTGAAAAAAGGGGCACAAAGAGAGAAAGACAGTAGGGAAAATAGCCAGGGATGTGCAGGAAGGGTGTAGGGAAGGTCCATAGCTGCTCATTTCTTCTACAGCAACAGCTGTGCATATACACTGAATTTGGAGGTAGATTTGGACACTCAATCCCCTGGATGGGGGTGAGGACAACAATAATTTGTTGTGATGCCAATTAGACCAGATTACTTGTGTCCAGTGGTCACATGTGTGAAATGGACAGCAATGTATGGGGCGATATTTTTTGTGGGAACAAATTGCCCTTTTTTTTTCAGGTGAGAGTTGGATGTTGGGGAGGGGAAGTAAGTATATTTGGGGAGGTAGGTTGCATAGGTTAACAGACAAGACAAGCAAGACATACACAGGGGCGGTATATGACACATGTGCGGGGTAAACACCTTGGACAGGGAGGGGTGTTTGGAAGTCGCAATCCCATGAATCCCCAAATGGAAACAGTAGGACTGATGTCCCCACCCATGGGCAGTCACCACTGCACCTTCACGGCCCCAAAGTTGTCTGTGCTGGGGGCTGGGTAGAAGGGGCAGGCTCACCTTCTAATTGTGCCACATGGCCCTCAAGCTGATGTACATGGTCTTGAATCTCCCTGTCAAGCTCCCTATGCACCACGGCCTGGACCTGACCGTGAGTGACAAGTATCTCTCTGCCCACACTCCCAGGCGGGGGCCAATCCCCATCCCCTGAGGTGGTTCCACCCAAAGGTGGTGCAGGGCCAATGGAGGAGTAGGCCCCAGACTGGGCCCCAGATGTGCTGGTGCCCAGTGCCATGGCCAGCTGAGGTGGGACAGTTGGGTCTGCTGGGACCTGCCTTTCCATTCGAGCTATGGTGTTGTAGTTTTAGGACAGATATCAGTTAGTAATAGTCAACAGCATTCATGATTAGTTATAAAAGCATACATAGGTATTCCCATTAACCCAAGACACCAGATTTACAACAGTTGCAGGGTGAGCAGAACACATGCATATATGGGACAAAAGTAGCCATTACAACAGCATGCACATTTCATTGATGGCAACAGGCCACCAATATGGGAGTATATTTAGATGGCACATGCATAGAACCAAATGTGTATATTTTTAAACCAATAGGACATATGTCCCAACAAAAGATTGGTGTGTACACGTACCCATTTAGATGTGTAATTAGGTTATTGTTGCACATATGGTGGGGGTGAGAGAGAGAGAGGTCAATTAACAACTAATATATCCCTGTAGTGTTCACAATTTTCTTAGTCACTGCAGTGATCTGTACCTTACATATATTATTACACTACCCAATGGTCTTACTTTGTACAATGGTATGTTTGAAGATTGGTATATACATGGACTGTGTCTTACGTATAGTCTATACCTCTTACCTGTTATAGCTGTTGAGAAAATATTTTTAACACTACCTGACAAATTCTACACATACTCCCAGATGCAATGCTTGTAGACAAGTATATAAGTGAACTGTGTTGTACCTATAGTCTACATCTCTTACCTGTTATAGCTGTGGAGAAATATTTATTAACACTACCTGACGAATACTACACATACTCCCAGATTCCATGTTGATGTTATACACATACCTAACAATCCATTATTGCACACACTCTGGTCAAGGCTTGACAGAATGCAGGTGTTAATGTGACATATTTTGCATCAGCTGTCATACACTTTGGGTGAGATGCTACAATACAAGTTTGCTTTCAGATACACATCCTCTTGTTATGTTCAGGTCTTACTATTCATACATTTCTTGGATCATCTCACTGATTTATCAGGGGAGCAGTTTACCAGGCAGCAGATATAGGCCATTTATCTGGACATGCTGGATAGATCAGAACAGTTGAAGGGTATGACTGCATACAGCTTACTATCTGAACATTCTGCCACAGTCTGTACAGTTGATGGTTATGATTATGCTTACTATCTGAACATTCTAGCATATTTTGTACAGTTGTTTGGTCTAATTATGCATATAACTTTCTATCTGAACATTCTCACACTCTGTACAGTTATGGGTTATGATTATGCATACAACTTACTACCACTCCCGGGATTCAAACCCTTGCTGTGTGGTAAACATATTACAGTCAACATCATAGTACACTGTGCTATCAGGGAATTGGTGTAAAGCATTCCAGTGGTTTCTAAGTCTCCCTCGGTTGTTCTATTTGACTGACCTCTTGGGACTTCCAACATGTTTATACTGAACTTCCTACACATTTTAACTGCGTTCAACAGTGTGGGTAACACTGCTTAATACAACTACAACAACATGAAAGCAGAATGTACACAAGCACTCTAGGGTTATACTTTTATTCACAAGATATTACACCTTTATTTCCACACAACCTGTATGACAGTCTTCTTGCCATATTGTCTGGTTTATTCAGTACATCCCATACATAATACATTTTTATACTGGTACAACACTTTCTAGAACTGTTATAATTTTTCTTATGACAGTACATGCAAGATTATTACTAACCTGCCTCGCAACACAGCCTTTGTAGCCTTGCAGCATGGGCTTGCTGGTTTGTAGCCCACTCATCTGCAGCTGTCAGGGAAATACAGTGATATTTAGCCATTACCTATCCATAGTATACACAAGCTAGGCAATCATTATCTACGTAGTAGAATGGGAACTTAGTGCTGGTGCATCGGCCATCTGCCTTGATTCTTGGATCCACTGCTCCAAGAGATCACCCCTCCTCCACTTCAGGTCAGCATGGTGATGCCTGACCTGCTCACCAGTCCGGGGGATACCAGTGGCACTGGTGAGGTCACGGGCGAGACTGTCCCAGGCCTCCACTTTATACTGAGAGCCCTGGTACTGGCCCTGCAGTAGTCTCTCCTCATGGTGTTTTACCAGGAGCCATACCATGAATCTGGACTCCTGGGTGCTCCGGCGCTGCGCTCTAAATCGAGTGCCTTCCCCAACTCCAGCCATTTTGCCTACAGTATGGAGCTGCAACCAGTTATGGGAATTATTGGTGCCTGTGGGGTTTAAATACGCCTGATTTCCTGCACTTTTCCATGATTGGACGGTTTTGAAGAGGCTAAGCTATGGGCACACCTGCTCACCTAATGTTGGCATTGCTTAAAGAGGTATACCACTGAGCAGATTGAGTTAGCCGGACTACACATTGCTTACTCCTTGTAACCTGAGCTGTGCAATGCTTAGCATTGCTTAATATTTAATTAGCATTATATTTTCCTTTTGACATTAATTTATTATTTGTTACATGTTATATCTGTCTGGTATCTGTGATTCATGTACACGTACACTGTATGGGGTCCTAGGAACTTCAACACTTTAATACAATAACACCTCACATCTGGCCTTACTGCAGTGCTCCAGTTGACATATTTATGTTAGGTAGCAGGTTATACAACATCACACTGTACATGGATTCATTTCACATGTTCAGTTTGATTTTCCTATGGTGAAGATTTTTTTGTTGAAACCTCAATTTTATGTACTGTTATGATGGCTTAGTGGTTAACTACTGTGACTGTAGTGTGTAGGGTCCTGGGTTCAAACCTTGCAGAGGCTGTTTGTTTTGTTGCTGGGCAGAACATGGGCCATTGGATACAGAGTGATTAAGGCCCTTTAAAGCAGTTGTAAGTGGGTTTGCACAGGTTTGCATGGTGGTAAGCACTGCTAACTTCCAGTTACAGTGTCTTACACTCAGTTAGCTTCTAAATTGCTTATTCTGTGTAGGCAGTGCTTACCCCTGTGCCAATGCACTTAAACATGCTTACTTTTGCTTACATATGCTTACTACTGCTTATCTGTGCTTAAACCTGCTTACTAGTGCCTTATTCATTATGACACTGACACTTCACGTGTGCATTTCCTGCAGTACTCCAGTTCATAAATATATGTTATTTAGTGGGTTTTGTAACATAAATATTGGTTATAACATGCTTTGCCATGTAAAATAGACTGTGCTGTTGTAGGATTCGAACTGGGAATGCTTGCTCATTAGGCAAATACTCTGCCCACTACACTATTGCTGTGCAGCTTCATTTGCATATATCTTCCTTGTTATCCTCTTCAGCCTTTTATACTGCTTTAACTGTAGCTAAGCGATGGACACACCCATGCACCAACAGCTAGCTGTACTCAGATTTAAAAAAATAATAAATGGGTTCCTCCATTTGATTTTTATGTACTGTTGCTGTTGTACACATGGGGAACTGTTGATGGAGTATGCGGACACCTATGAGCGATCACGCTCATTTCTTACCACTTTCTACTGTTCTACATTGCAGGTGCCTGTTTATTCTGAGAGCTCTGCTCTCAGACACTCTCCCTGCACTCATACACACTGCGTGTGAGCCTAGGAGCTCAGGCAGCCTGCCTTCATTAATATGCATGGCGTGCTGCCATCCTGCTCCTAAACGGGCACTTCCCTGCAGGACTAATATAGTCCTGCACGGAAGATTAGTCAATCCGGCGGATAATGTTTATGTTTCTTCTTCAGATTTCAGTTATGTAGAATTCTGGCACTGCACAATGCATCAAAGAAATGTACAATATCCACCTAGAAACTTCTATTACACCCCGCTGCTTTCATTATACAGTGCCAGGATGAGTTAAACCATTATATCATCACTTCTACAGTTTCAGAAGCATACACTTTGATGTTCTGTATTTCACCAGCATTGTCCAGCTAGTCACCCTGTCTTTGGCATTCCAGCAGTGTTATTTGTAGAGTTACACATACTTTGTCTGATATACCTTACAGTCATTGTGTCTCTCAGATTCTGGGCCTGCCCACATATGCATTGAGCATTCTCTAGTGTTTCTCCTCTGAATCTTTTTTGGAATAATTGATTCAACCATGCTGACAATCATTGGGACCTGAAGGCATCCAGTCTTTACATCTGTATAAGTAAGATTTGCCATAATAATACTAATATGACATTAACTGAGCTGTAAATGTAAAGCTGTGTTGTGACACTCATCTTAATAATGTAAATGCTTGGTTATTGGTCTTTCTATCAGCAGAGTCTAAGAAAGACCTATGTAGTTTAACCACTGACTAATGAAAGCTGTGGGCAGTAATGCATAGCTGTTTTGCAAAAAAATACTGATGCTGCTTTTGGAAACTGAAGTGAAGTATTCTGTTTAGAATGCTGTTCATAATGATTAGTTTAAGTGATGCTCTTATGTGTTATTATTATATGATGAAATGCCCTAAAAAGTTTCCTTGATTAAAAGTGAGAGGAAATTTGTAACAGATAACATGGCAGTGCAATGGTTAGAATTGCTACCCCCCAGAATTTACTTCTTTGGTTTATTTTCCGAGGGTGCATTTGTTATTTGCATATTCACCCACAAATGTTTACTTCTCTTTATTCAAGATATATACAGGCAGATGGATTGTTAGTGGTGAGTTAGCAGTAGGTGTGTGTGTGTGTGTGTGTGTGTGTGTGTGTGTGTGTGTGTGTGTGTGAGTTAGCACGAGGTGTGTGTGTGTGTGTGTGTGTGTGTGTGTGTGTGTGTGTGTGTGTGTGTTTGTGTGTGTGTGTGTGTGTGTGTGTGTGTGTGTGTGTGTGTGTGTGTGTATCTGTGGTATGTACCTATCTTTTAGTCTATCTGTGTGTTTGAGGAAGTTCCTTGCAAAGGGCTGGCATTGCAATTAGAACTGGTTCTTGGCGGACATCACAAACTGAAGAATCCAATTTCCACAACCAAGGCTAATAATAAACAAAACTTCCACTGTGCTGTATTAAAATAAATGAGACTTTGCAGACACACCTCTATAGTATTTAAAAAAAAATGTAATACATTAAAAAAGTTGAGTGATATGTTTTCATTCAATTTCAGTTAAATTCTGAAGATGTTCCTAGAAAGTTTATGGAACGAAAGTGCTTAACTTTTTGAATGTATTAAAGTTTTGTTTTTAATACCGTAGAGGTGCGTCTGTGAAGTCTCATTTCATTTAATACAGCACAGTGGAAGTTTTGTTTCTTATTACAACTGGTTCTTGCCTTCTAACCCCTGCTTGCTAAGAGAGGGTCTAACCCCTCTGTGGTCCAGAAAACTAGATGCTCAAAAGAATTATGAAAATAAAATTTGGAAAGTTTGGTCAATGTATCAATGCTGAAAATAAGGAAATGTGAAAATTAAGAGCTGCTAAATGTGATCTCAGTTTTTAGTAAATTGTTGGTTAAATGTTCCTTTTCTTCTGACAAACTGAGATATTTACAGCAGTCCCCAAGCATAATATGTAAATTAGATGTGAAATGCTAGGATGGTTTGTGTTGAGATTCAGACAGTTTGATATTTTTTCATCTACCATGAGCATACAGAGCAATTTGCAGTACTTTTTCAGAAAGTTAAAGATGTGTGAAATTTAAATTACTTTTATTTAAGACGTGTGAAACTTTTATAAAACTGCATTCTTTGCCAGATGCTAATCCTACATTTACGGTTATTCAGAAACTAAATGAAGTGTGAAAAACTAACTTTTTTATACTTAAAAATGTAACTGTGCTAAACTTTGGTATGCTGAGCCATTTGTTAATATTACATTTACAGCCCCAAATCAAGAAGTGTGAAAATATTCTAAGTAGTTATACTAGCCAATTTATTATATGATCCATTAATAGTCCAACAAAGTTACAGGCCTGTCTTGGAATACTGCCAGCTGATAATTGTTGCACTACAAGTTGAGTAAAATTATGTTAAGATTTTATGCTGTACTATTTATTAATTGCTTAATTTATTAGTTCTTGCTGAGTCATATACAGTAGTCTTGGAAAGTTAAGTCAATGAGAGATAATAGATTCAGTACTTTATGTTACTCGGAACTGAACTGACTCCAGTTAATATACCTCAGCAGACACCATAGGTTGGTTGGTTATTGTCATTCCAAATAGCAGTGTCTTATCTGGTACCAAGCATTATAAATCTGTATCCTTTCTTTAATTAATGTGCACTATATAATGCATCCGCCATCAGCACAGGACACTGAGTGTGCACATTGCCTTCCACTCCCATTCCCATTTCTAAAAGGCACACTGTATATTTACTACCTGGACTGTATATAAACCACTACAGCAGTATTGTGTTTTTTTCCACAGATGCCTGCACACCTGTACACCAAGATATGAGTCAGTCTCACAAGCAGTCCTGCATGCAGCCACTGGGGTTTACCTTAAATGGTCTTAACCCCACATCTGGCAGCTGACATGAACACCTGTATCTAGCAGGGCACATATGCTCTCCCCATGATTTGTATGTGGTTCAACACAGTGACAGATTATAATAGGGGCATGTTAGGCAGTCACACAGAATTCATTGATTCAGGTGGACTGAGCAGACTGGTGGGATTTGATTACATGTTGTCTGGAATCTTGCATGGCTTTGCGGGGGGGGGCTCAACCTTGCATGTTGCATGTTATAATTCTGCTTTAAATGTTGGTGTCAAATGCACAGTCAAACACAGTTTGCAGAAATGGAAGACACATGCATGTCTGTGCATGTGTGAAGGAACTGTTGCTAGAAATTCTAATCACTAAAGACTTGGAACCTTTTCGAACTTTAGGTAAATCCCTTTTTTGTTTGAAAACCAGGTAATATCTGAACACTGCCTGATTAAAGTGACTTGCACAAAGCCACACTGTGGGCAAATAAAGGCAGAAAGGATCAAATCCTATACTCTTAACTAGAGAGCTTAGAGCTTTAACAGAAGCCAAGAGTCACAGCACAGCTAATAGTGCACAGATATCTACCAGTTTGTCAATCTCCATACCAGGCTTAACTCCTCAAACAAGACTGTCTTAGTAGAGGAAATGATTTTTTAATTTGCTCACAAGTTGAATTCCTTGGTATCTGTGTCTCCAACGCATAATATACATGTTACAATCAGAGACCCGATCATAATCCTCTATATTATAAAATAATCATCCAACAAATACATTATAATAGACAGTTTTAAAACAATCATTAGTAATACACATGACATTTACATTTCTAAACATAAAATTGACTTTATTAAAACTCCAAAGGCTAACACAGAGGTACAAAAGTAAGGAGACAAGTTACAGACTACATAAGAAATATATATGTCAAGCTGTGCATTTTATGTCTGTGCAAATTCTTTCTTTCTTAAAGTATGAGCAAAATTCCCTTCTAGTTCATACTTACTGATAGCACCCCAAAGCCAATCAAAAGCTTTTTCTGGACATTACCGCCATGGTTCTAGAACTGGGTGACACCAAATGCTTTGTGAATTCTAAATTGTATTATCAAGCTTACTCCGGAGGATTAACGTGTCTTAGAGGTCCATACCACTCAAGAAATTTAAATTAGCAGTGAAGAGTAGCAAGAGTGCAGCTACAGAAAACAGTCATTATGTGGAAGTGTGGCCAAATGATTTTTGAATCATCACCTGGGCTGGTCTGTTGACCCTTTTTAGACATGACCCAGGCTGTCAAAAAGCACACAAAATATACATTAAGTTGTTTCATTAATAAAACAGAACAAAATGGATTAAGAGAACTGAATACTTTTAGGCTAAACTCTATTTAAAACATCAACAGTTTTGAAGCGTACCTATCTGCACATGACTGGTCTCTGATTCTTTCCATCTAAGACCCTAACTGGGTTGCTGAAACCTTACCAATAACTCTTTTACAGCTTGAAGTCAATTTCCCTTAACATCAAGACTACACAAACAAATTCAATACCTATAGATTACAAATTAACTGAAGACCTCCTTCAGATCAGATATGGGGCTTTATACAAATGAAAGCAAAACCCATACTCAGATCTTCAATACATGTTCATTAAACTGTATAACTAGTCCAAATACACAATACAAAAACAAAGACCTGTACCGTAAGTTAAAACAACAATCTACTAAATCAGGCAAAACTGTTTTGAAATGGAATCGACCTATTAAAATGCGATAAACTGTCTCTCAGTACCACATGACATCATTCCATTCAGCCAAGACCAGCTCACTACTTCAGATTTTCTAAACGAATTTGGTAAAGTACCTTAACTTCTGCCAGGGTATTCCTCACCTCTGTCCCATTCTCATGCTCCTTCCCCTTTACTGCTCCTGTTTCACTTCAGAAACATCAAAACCAATGATGTAGAATGGTCAGCCCCTACTCAAACAACTGCCTGTTAATGCTCCCATATCACCAGATAATGTACTATCCTGATTTGTCCACTATTGTAAGTAATTCATTATAGTAGCGCTTGTACATGTATACACCCTACAACCTCTGCATCAGTAAAACATTATGCCTAATATTTGAAGGAGTGCTCTGGTTAAACTTTTATTAAAACACAATAATTCATTCAGTAAATCTCACTTCTACTCTCTTTTACTATTGCAAATGCTAGGAATTCTACTTGGGATAATAATTTATATCTTGCTCTCTCAAGTAATCAGACAGTACAATTTTCTCTGCATGAAATCACAAGCCTTCCAGATAGGTCAAAGCACGATGACTTCCCTTTCATCACTTACTGATTAGATATTACTTAACATTGACAAAAGGAACCTCACACTTGCAGTATATGTAGACCTTACTAAAGTCTTTGATTTGGTCTAGTACTCAGTCCTAAAAAATCATTTGTTAAGTTTAGGTGTCAGTCTCAACATGCCCCTTTGGTTTCTAGACTTTATTTTATTTTTATTTTGTTTATTATTGTTTACTGGGGTAAAATGAGAACAAAACTGACCATTTATAGACACAGCCAGGGTGAATGAATGTTCACAAGGACTAACAAAGTATAAACTGAAACAAAAAGTAAGCTTTGAACCAAAAGAAAGCAAAACAAAGGTAGGCATTTGATAAATCTGAATGCAGAAAGTTTAGAAATTATAAAAGTGGACCTAATAATAAGTATCTGAAAAAAATCTAACTTGAAAAAAAGAATTTTTTTCAAAAGTCATATTTTCAGAACAGTGGATAAAGCCATGGAAGGGGTTGTGTGTGTATAGGACTGGGATATAAGTACTTATCTGTGGTACTGAAAAGAGACTTACTAACATTTCAGGACTAAGATCGGTTCATCCATGGGCTCTTCATTGGCATAGTGGGATAACTAACTAACTAATTATATGTATAATAATAAACATATTAAGCAGCATAAGCAGTCAACCTGGGTTTGATTAGCAGTTTGAATGACTGATGGAGTTACAGGGAGGGTGTTTAGGGATTATTCGCCCTTGGGGGCATGGTCCAATGAGGAAAAATACTCTTGGATGAACCATTCAGTATGCGAGGAAGGGCAGGGAACCAGTAGAACATTTAACGAAAAAAGCAAGCTGATAGTAGAGAATTCTAAGCCTGCAGGATGTCCATAGGATCCACAACCAGTCCTTCTGGAATCAGAAGTAAATCCAGGGTGTAGGAGAAAAGCTGGTAGTACTCAGTGAGGATATAGGACACGGGCCCAGAACAAGAAATAATAATGTTCCAGGGGGGACCAAAAAATAGATGTGTTCCTTCATTTCCCCTAGACTTGTAAGAGTATCCCACAAGATTCTATTCTTGCTCATCTCCTTCTCTCCATCTTTATTAAAAAACCTTGTGAATTTTACCACATCTTCCACTCATTATATTTGTATTACATTTTATATTCAACTCAATCACCCAGATTCTCAAAAGCTTGCACGGCATGCATGATTAGTGTTAGATGAAATTTTGCCAATATGGCAGCCGAACGATCCACGTATGTGCATGTCTGACATGCGTGAGCGCTGTAGCACTAGTGCTGCACGTCCCCAGCCCCCATATGCAAATCACCCCATTTGCAGGTGAAAACCATGCAAATGAGGTAAATTTGCCATCCAGGAAGCAGGAATCAGGGCGTGCAGGACTAGCGTAATATGTAGAAATGTACTCGGTTAGTAACTGAATACGGTACTGCAAACTCCAAAACAGAGCTATGACAGCTCCAAATAAAGGCTGCATATCATTGAGGAGGCATGCCAATGGCCAAGTAGAAAGCCATTGGCATTGCAAAATGTTTTAAAAAAAAAAAAACTTTTATTTTGTTTCGCCAATCTCGCCTGTTTAAGCATAGGGCAGTGGCACCCAAACAGAATGGGGTGGAAAATAATAAAATAAATCTAAAATAAGCATTCTAACTAAAAGCAGTAGTCTGCCATGCAAGGCAATGGCAGACAGAAGACAGACTGGCCAGTGAATAATGGTTGCTAATGGGGTAGGCTCAGTGTGGGATATGTAACTATGCATTAGCAGGCAATCCTATGCAAAAGAGGTGAAGGATAGTGAATCCCAATTTTCCCCAGGGTGTGAGACAGGTTCCAAGAGTGTAAAAGTATAAATAGCTGAGTGCAAGACTAGGATATAGGTGACATCATGGGGTGTGTGTCAGGCATACTGTAAGTGGACTGGAGCCCTGTGGCTCGGGACTGCTCCTAGCTTAGCACAGCTAAGCTAGGGTTGTGTCTAAACCTGCCTAGCACTCTTTACAAAGTGTAAGAGGATGTGCATGCCACGCACCGGGTTTTACAGGAAGAAAAAAGAAGTTATACCAGGAAATAGCAGCTCTGTGCACATTTGAACACTCCATTTGAACGGCGCACACACAGGCTTAAACAGGGAGGCAATGGGAAGGGAAAACAACAGTAGGAAGGTAATCAAGGAGAACTAGCTGAGCTGACAGGTGAAATGTATCAGTATCAGCCAATTACACAGGCAGAAGACCAGCCCAGCTCAGAACACTGCTGTAAACTAAGCAAACACCTTCCCCTCTAGTTTTTCCACAATCTACACCACCAGTGTATACAAGCGTGGAAATTTTAACAAACAAACCTACAAAATGAGAAGGGCTGCAGCAGGCAACATAGAACAACATGCGCAAGAAGCTGAGGGTGATGAGGATGTGAATGATGCCAAACAACCCACAGTGAGGGACAGAGAAAAGTATACAGACCCAGGGTAACCTACCAGGGGCTACATGAGCTGGAGATAGTGGAGTGCTGTAGGGTGGACAGAGACCTCCTACAGCAAATTGTTGAGCTGTGCCAGCCACATCTGACACATCAAACTGGCCGAGGGGAATCCATCTCAGTGGATACCAAGGTATATGTAGGCCTAGGTATAATAGCCATTGGTACCTCCCAAAGCACAACTGGGGATATCATGGGGCTCTCACAGGCATCAACATCCAGAGTATTCCACCAGTTCCTGGATGCCATGTCAGCACATGTCAGTGAGCACGTATATTTCCTCAACACGCGTGAGGTGTTGACCAGCAATATGCTTCTCTTCCACCAAATAGCAGAATAACCTGGGGTAGTGGGTGCTATAGACTGCACACACATACACATCAAAGTACCACCCGGTGAGCAGCATAGGGCCTACATCAACCACAGGGGCATCCCCTTCATCAACTGCCAGATTGTATGTGATGCCCAGGGCATTATGATGAATGTGTGTGCTGGCTGCCCTGGAAGCTATGACGATTCGCACATATGGCATCTGACACAGCTGTACCACAGATTTGCCAATGTGGACATCCCCTATGGTCACCTAGTGGGGGATGCTGGGTACCCAGTGGAGCTGTGGCTGATGACACCCATCAGAAGTGCACACACGCCTGAGCAACAACGCAATAATGAGGCACATGCCAGACATATAACAGAGCGTGTGTTTGGGATGCTCAGGTCACGGTTCCGGTGTCTGGGCACATCCGGTGGAGCCTTGAATACTGATTCACCAGCTACATGTACCCAAATTGTTATGGTATGTGCTATGCTACACAATATGATCCTGTGGAAACAGCTGCAGCAGGAACAGCATGGGGCAGGGCCACACAGCCCCCCCACCAATGCCAAGGCCTGTACAGGCACAGAGTGACTCGGAGGAGGAACAACCTGAGCCTGCCCCAGTAGGCAGAAGGAGGCGTGCCCAGTATGCCCTGTCCTTGGCAAAGAGGCAAAGCATAGCATATGCACTGACACAGTAGAGACCCAGGGAATGACACCTCTCTCTGACAAGCACAGACAGTAAAAGGGTTGCCAAACATGACACTACCTGTGCTCAGCCATGTATAGGGAGTGCACTATGTGCATCTGACATAGGCAGCCCTCCAGCACCATCCTCAAGTCTGGCACACCCTCAAGGTATGTCAATCAATCTACAAATTGACAAATGGAGTAGAATGTGTTACCTGTAGCTATGTTATGGATGTGAGTATGCAAGTGAATTGAGTGGTCGAATGTTCAGGCAGCAGACAGTAGACACCCATAATGGCACCATGACATATGTAACACATACTGGAGTCACCATAGTAGCCAGTACTACACAGGGTGACAAAACCCACTGCAAGAAATGGGCTGAGTGACATTTGTGTTCATAAGACCCACACATGCCAGTCAGGAAGGTTCACATACCCAACAACAGTCTCAGTCAGCAGGACAGATGTAGACAAACACAAACAAATGCTGTACTATGGCCTCTGAATGAGCCCTATGGGTAACTCCTCCCTCAGGCCTACACAGACAGACTACAGCAGGCCTGGTAGTTGGATGTAAGTTGTAAAGGTTAGGAAGTCAGAAACTAATATGTAGGCAATTAAAGCTAAGATCTGTTATGCCTCTAGCCAGCCTGATAGGTAAGACTACAGACTGAAATGAAGTACCTGACATACCAGTACAGTCCTAGCAAATGTGTACAAGCATCAGGTGTGCCCCCCCCCCATCCAATGTACACTTATAGTAACAAGTGTGCCCCCCACCCCTGTGTAGAAATGTAGAAACAGTCAGGTGCCCCTCCTGCTATGCAGAAATGTAGAAACAGTCAATGTCAAATGACCGATGGATACCCTGCAGACACAGCATGCTGTCAGTGTACAATACAAAGGTCAGCACCGCAGTATAAACTACCTGGACTTGATCCACACATGCAATACAGACGGCCATACTGGGCATGCTCACACACTTAGAGGAATGAAGGCAATGTCGGTCAACAACATACTAAAAGGTCATACTGGGCATGCTCACACACTTAAACACATGAAGGCCATATCTGCAAACACCAGTAAACCAGACATATCTGGCAGTCGCAGTTCTTAGTGCAGACACATGTCAGTATGCACAACTCCTGCCTTGCACACACAGTGGATAGAAATACAGACACATATGTAAGGACAACACACTATAATAAGCCAAAGGTAAATGGACATAGATGTGTGGAAGAGGATGACCATGACATGGAGCCATCCAGGCCTGTCCCACCCAGCACACAGCCAAAGGGAACAAACACATGAGGTGCAGATGTCACTCACTGCAGATACTAGCCACCAGTATCTGTCAGCATGACAGACTATGTGGTGCACGTGCCAGCTGCGCAACATGACTGTACAAGGAAGTACTCATCTAGTAGCTGTATACATGTACCTGTGACATATGACCCCTTGTGTGCCTGCATGTGGCATGTCAACCCCTACATGAATGGGTTATGGTCCATTCATACACTGCCCTCCCCATAGCAGTATTATGATAAGCCTGCTGAGGTCAGCCAATGTGAAATGCACCTTTGGGATAGCTGTAGCTCAGTAAGCTCCATGGTGCGTCCCATAACACGTACTGCTGTTGTGATAAACTAGTTAGGTAGTAGTTCTAACTCCAGACTTGGTGAGTGTGTGTTTGTGTGCATGTCTGTCTGTCTCTGACTGTGTAGAGAGAAATGCTTTTTAGGCTACTCACACTCCGTACAATTCATATACTCAACTTTGACAAGGCTGCTGATGTCACTCGCTTAGAAATACACCTCTGGGAAAGTCATTGACAGTAGTATCCGCAGCTTGTTCTGTAACTACGCACTGCTGTAGTGTGATAAAGTAATTAGGTAGGTGTTCTAACCTCAGACCTGGCATCTGTATGTGTGTGTGTCTTACTGAGTAGAGAGCAATGCTTTTTAGGCTACTCACACTCCGTACAAATCATATACTCAACTTTGGCAAGGCTGCTGATGTCACTCACCTAGAAATACACCTCTGGGAAAGTCATATCCGAGCGATTTCTGTAGCGCATCCTATAACTGTGTACTGCTGTAGTGTGATGAAATAGGTAGGTGTTCTAACCCCAAACATGCCAACTGTGTTTTTATGTGTCTGACTGAGTAGAGAGCAATGCTTTTTAGACTGCTCACACTCCATGCAATTCATATACTCAACTGTGGCAAAGCTGCTGATGTCACTCACCTAGAAATATACCTCTGGGAAAATAATAACCTAGTAATCTCCGTAATGCATCCTATAACTGCGTACTGTTGCAGTGTGATAATGTAGTTAGATGTTCCAACCCCAGACCAGGCAACTGTATGTGTGTGAATCTGTGTGCCCATGTGTCTCTGTCTGTCTTTGACTGAGTAAAGAACTATGCTTTTTATGGTACTCACACTCCATAGAATTCATATACTCAACTTTGGCAAGGCTGCTGATGTCACCCACCTAGAAATACCCCTCTGGGAACATTGCAGCTTAGTAATCTCTATAGCATGTCCTGTAATTGCGTATTGCTGTAGTGTGATTTGGAACTGTGGTAGGGTTCCATCTCCACCCATGGCAGTTCTGGATGTTTTGTGTGTGTTTCAATGTCTATATATGGACCAATGCATTATAGGCTACTCACTCACAGTACATTTCAAATGTCCTACTTTGGCAATCCTGCTGATGTCAGTCATTGTGAAATACAACTTTGTGGAAAAAGTGCTGTGGTAATCCCTGTGGTGCAACCTATAACTGCTCCATGCTGTAGTGTGATATAGGCTTTGATCAGGGGTTCAATACCCACACATGTCAGTTGTGGATGATTTGTGTGTGTCTCACTGTCCATGTAGGGAGCAATGCATTTTAGGCTAGTCACTCACAGTACAGTTGACATGCCCTAGTTTGGTAATCTTGCTGATGTCATTCATTGTGAATACACCTTTGGGGAAGGGTGTCTCTAGTAATCCCTGTGGTGTGTCCTATAACAGCTCCATGCTGTAGTGTAATATAGATGCAAGTCAGGGGTTCCATACCCACACATGTCAGTTGTGGATGTTTTGTGTGTGTCTCAATGTCTGTGTAGGGAGCTGTGCATTTTAGGCTAGTCACTTGCAGTACAGTTGACATGCTCTCATTTGGTAATCCTGCTGATGTCATGCATTGTGAAATACACCTTTGGGGAAGAAGTACCTCAGTAATGTCCATGGTGTGTACTATAACTCTGAAGTGCTATAGTGTAATAAACTAGTTAGGTAGGGGTTCTATTCCCAGACATGACAGGTGTGTATGTGTGTGTTTGTAACTTGTATCCTGTGGTGAGTGTGTGACACCTGTGGGCAATGTGGAGGTGGTTTTGCTTATTTCTTTGATGGTGGCCCTACTATATATCACAATGCCAACCATACAGGGATAACAGATGTAAATTAGCTGAGAGGCAGGGGTGTAAAGCCATACCCATACATGTGACGTCAAGGCCAGCCAATCACAGTTAGCAACCCCACTATTACCCAGAGCACACACTCAACCTATGTGTCATACACACATACATGCCTAGGCAACAGCTAATATGTGGGTAGTACACTGCATATTGGCCACTGATAGTAACTATGTAGTGATAGCAGTGGGCTACAGAGGGCATGTCACCCTTCTCATCTGTCCAATATGCACATACATGCAGACAGTGCACCTCCACCATGTTCCCCAAGGGACACCTGCACCACCTATGGTGCCTTCACATGTGACTCACAACGGACATACCATGCCTGACAATATGCCCTGTATGGACAGATGACACTGATATCAGGGAATGTTGTTAGCATGCTATCAATGTAAGTGCAGGGTAAACCTGCTGCCCATTGCCTGTTCCTGCCACAAGTAGGCAAGACTGGCACATCTGATGATAATCTGTGTTCACAACATGGGCCAGACACCCCAGGTACAGTAGCACATTTCACTGTACATGCATGTGGGAGGTGTGCACATCCCAGACACCATCCATGTCATGGACTAAGGAACACAAACATGGCAAGTGATGCACAGCACTGGCCACACACACAATAGTCACCCAGGTGACTGGATGGGGGATGCAATACTCACCTGTGTGGGCAAATGCAGAAACTGCAGGCCTGAGCCACAATGCAGACTATTGTCATGTGGCCTGATGCCAAGGTATACCCATCACCTACCCTTGTACAGCCTGTTGGCACAGTTGACCACCACATACCCGTGCAGACATGCACCCATGCATGTCAGAACTGGCACCCTGTGCATTTGTGTGTGTGTTGTATGGTGCATATGTCCACATCCACACTCACTACAACCCCCCAGGGCATACTGAAGCATGCTGTCTGATGTCTGACACCTCCTTATACTCCTTGCCCATACAACCTCCGTATGACCCGTGTGGTGCATGTGATACCTGCACATTGGTATGTTGTGGCAATCCCACTAGTGATGAGTTGCAATCCTGGCCCTGCCAAGTGTGTCAATGTGTGTGTGTGTCCCTGTGTGAGTTTGCTTGTGTTGATGCTGGCACCTGTTCATGTAGACAGGCACGTTTATGTCACATACTACAGTATAAGTATATGTACATATATTTCCACCATATGTCCCGGACATGGAGTGTAGCGTTATCACAGCCCTATAGTATATCTACCATATCCCTGGTTCAGATGTCACTCACCATCACATATATGTTCTGAGTGCTCCACAGCAGGTAAACCATGTGGCGCATCCAATAACTGCATCGAACTGTGATAGCACTACATAGTTGTTGGGGGTTTGATACCCTGTGCTGGTAAGTGTGCAACAGAAACATACTTCAGTTTTATTCTCCCACCCCTCTCTGACATGTATTTGCCTCTGTCTGCCTCCCCCACCCCCTCTCTGGTGGATGTGGAGGCCCACACCTGCTTTGCTTAGGCAGCAGCATGTGTATTTTAAATGATGCTCATGATCAGCTGATGGCCTCTGCACAAATTGCAGCCCTCCCCTAGCTGATTGAATGTGGAACAGTTGTGGTAACATTCCCATAGCCAAATGCATGGAAACACACTCCAATACCTAGGAACATCATGGTGGTGTTGGCACTTTTTAGTCACTGTGAGCAGGAACTAGATCTGTTGTTTGGCAAACAGCATCTCGGATTAGGGATTTACCTCTAACAACATACACTGTGGAAAGAGGGAAACAAATAGGAGGGGGATGTGCCTGACCTGACTACAGACTGTAAGTGCTGCTATACTGCATTTGTAGTAATGTTGGTTTAACAGTGTTTGTCTGGATATGCCTGTCGTACATGTCACAATACCTACCATGTCAGTTCCATGTATATGAGGAATCCCCATCTGCAGGGTCATCTGCAGACTGGGCAATGTGCATTTGGTTTCATGTGTTAGCCATGGTGCATCTATCTGTGGAATGCAGAAGGTAGTGTGAGGATTGCAGACTGTAGGTGGTGAAGGCCATGACAGTTACTGACTTCATATCCCTCATAGGCATATGTTGCAACAAACCCCATTACAGTGGTAAATTTATGAGGTTATCACAGCAACATGTCTATTCTGGCCCTGTGTATGTGCTGTCAGCCACACCTCTGTCAACCTTTGTACATATGTCGTGCATGAAGTGGTGCATATGTGCTGTACACCATAAATAGCGTCATCATATCTGATAACAAGCCAGTAATATATCAGATTGCTACACATGGCATGTACAGTAGGGGTTATATTTCATGACATAACCTGGACATTCTGTGGATGTTTGTGCAGTACTGAGGTCTGTGCAGTGATGGTGAATGTCAGCAGTGTGTGTATTGTTAATATGTACATTAGCCTGCGTACAGACTGTGGTAGATGTCATTGTTCTAGCTCCCCTTCTATCTGATGTTACATGCTGCCCCACTGTATGGTACTGTTTTGCCGTACAGGTTTGTAGGGCCATACACACACATATCCCATACCACAGACAGCCATCAGACCAAACTGTGTAGCAGCCCAGTATATGTAGGGTCATTCTGTGAGTGGCACATATGAGGATGGTGTAGAACAGATAGTCCATATAATGTAATAATATGCTAGCTTACCATATGTGGCTGTGGCTGTGTTCACATTGGTTGTGGTTATGCACTTTCACACAGGTGTATCTTACCCTGTGCTGTGACATGGCTGTTGAGCCTGCTATATATGCAGATACATGTGTATTCCCCCATATGAGATGTAGGCCAGTGTTGAGCCAGTCTGCCTGTAGCCTGCACAGTGAATTGTTACATGCCTGGCAGCCTAGTGTACTTACCCAGTGAGATGTCATGTGCAGATACATGCCAGATGTACTGCTGCTGGGCCTCCCTTAAAAGGCATGTATCTCGGACAATGCAGTGGAATGCTGTACAGATGTATGTCAATATCTAATGGGTAGTATGTGTCTATGGCACTCCTGTACCAGCAGTCATTATGTGTCAGGCCAGACAGGAGTCTGTGAATCCAAAACCTATGATGGCAAATGTACATCAGTCATTATGTGTTATACCCATCTACATGGCTGTCTACATCCATATTGTCAGGCCTGGTACATATGTTGGGCACTAAGGGATTATGTGTACACCTCTGGACTGTACAGGGTGTGTCCAAAGTTCCACATATATTGGCCAATATCTCTGCTGCACTCCACAGGGGCATTACATGCCAGCAGCGGTACTTTACAATGATTTCCTTAGGATGTCTGCCAGTAGCCAATGGCACACATGTTATAAGTAGATGTCACCTTCCACACACACCATGTTTGTGAAAACAATCCCAATGACAGTAGCAATAGACTAGTAATATACCTGCTATACATACCTGACATCCCCTTGCACTACAACTTTGGGACTATAGGGGGTGTGATAAGGCTATATTCCATGTCCAGGGCATATGATGGAAATATATGTACATATACTTATCCAGATCGCTATAGATATATATATATATATATATATATATATATATATATATATATATATATATATGGGTCTACTTCACATGGTCGACAGTTCATTTGATCGACTTTTATTTGGTCGACAATTCATTTGATCGACAAGCAGTTTTATGTGGGGGCTTTGCCCCACATCCCAATGTGGGGGCTGTGCCCCCCACACCCCCCTAACTATATATATCAACTCCACGGTCGCACAACATTGGGGAGGGGGGGCAAATCTGCCTGTCGACCATATGAATTGTCGACCAAATAAAAGTCGATCAAATGAACTGTCGACCATGTGAAGGGGACCCATATATATATATATATATATATATATATATATATATATATATATATATATATATAGATAATTACACATGTATTACATCCGATTACCACCGTCATTGTAACCACCCACTATAAATCCCTACAGCATGTGAGCCTGATAACTTTATATTTCCTGTATGATGGACATCATTCCTGTGTGTGGGTATCAGTGTTACAAACAGCAGGTAGCAATACCTTTTACAGCAGAACCTGCAGACTCTGGACAAATACACATTTGGGTAAGGTTCCAGACCTACAGACAGCGTGATTAGTGTGGTTGTGGCATTGTATCTTGCTGGTCTTACAGTGTTCCTGTGTACATGGTACTTTTGCATGGAATGTTGTCGGTCTGCATAGGTCACAACTGTGGGCCTATCCATATGATACCAGGGGGATTGGCTGTTAGGTTTTGTCTGTGCACTACACAGGTATTGTCCCCGATGTAGCAGTGTCATTCTGTCTGTTGAGTGCTATCAGTACATGGCTACATCCATTTGTATTTCAATGTCGTATTCCTGCATAAGGTTATGCTGCAACAAATCCTGTAACACCAGCAATTTCCAGGGTGTGTAACAGCAATAATGCAAATATGGCCCTATGTTCCTGCCTCTGTCCTCCACATATATGCCAGTCTTTGTTCTGCTGTGATACAGAAAGGGGTTGTTAGGTAATGGCCTATCATTATTTACTGCTAGCATTACTGCTATCATCCCAGTCATGTCATGGACTCCCATGCCAACTGCTAGGCCGAGTCCATATATATGAGGGCAACATCTGGAAAATACATCTGTGCCCTTGTACATTCTAGAGGTAAATGTGTGGTACACAGTGTTCCTTGCCCTTGTACAGCCTTTTATGGGGGGGGGGGTTCAATGCCATTAACCTAGGCTGTGACACAACTGTTAAGACGAGTGTCATTCAGTGTGATAGTGAGATGTTAGGTTAAGCAATGTTATGTACAAGATACTGTGACATTAACACAAGTGCTACTCCCCACCCCAGGGCTTGACTACAGGGTGTAATTGGAGGCTGCTGAACTACATCTGTAATTGTTGATTGTTACGTATCTTGAAGGCAAATCTTGTGTCTACTGTTGTACTAATCGAAGGTCTTGGCCTGGACAGCAGAGTATGCTATATATCCACATTGCTTGCATCTACTGTTTTGTGTGGGCCTTGCATTCTTCACTGATTACATATGTCAAAACTTATGTGGTGTAAGTACTGGCATACATTATTGTATAGTAGACAAATAAAGGTGTGTCGTGTCATGTCCTTTGAATTGTGGGTGGGTATATGTTTAATGTCTGTATTCTCATTTGTGGGAATGTTTGCCACACTACACATTTCACAGGTGGCAGTTAAAGGGCTTGTGGCTAGGGGATATACTTTGCACCGAGTACCTCCACACTACTTCTACATATGTATGGCTACCAATATCTTTTGTCTGTGTATATGTGTATGTACCTATATATATATCTCATATAGCTATATCTATATATAAGTAACTATATATATATATATATATATATATATATATATATATATATATATATACATATAGCTGTCTATCTGTCTACCTTTACAGATATATATATCTGTCCATATTCCATGCTTGTTCAGCTCATATTCTTGCCTGTACCTCATTCTCTTGGCAAATTACATGGATTATCGCAGCACTGAAGTCAGTAACTAGTGCCAACACTTCTGTGTTTCAGACTTCATCTCCTTATACATATGTGTTCTAATACATATAACTGTGTAACTAGCAACATTTTAGGTGTATTAGAGCATTAGTTGACATATATCCCTATCTGTACCCACAGTGTGGCATACTTTGTCCAGACTTCTTGCATTAACAGGTTGTGTGGTATGATATGAATACATTTCCTGTACTGTTGACTGATTGTGCTGGATGATATGTTTGTGAAAACATCAGATTATGTATATCTGCCATGGTTTAGTGGTAAATCATTTTGTGTATGGAGTGCGGGATCCTGGGTTCGAGCCTTGCAGAGGCAGTTTATTTTGTTGCTGGGCAGAACAAGGGCCGTTGGATACAGAGTGATTAAGGCATTTTTAATCAGTTGTAAGCAGGTTTGCACAGGTTTGCGTGACAGCAAGCAGTGCTAACCTCCGCTTATGTCTTCTCACACTCAGTTACGGAATTGCTCAACCTGTGTAGGCATAGCTTACCCCAGCGCAAACCCACGCAAACCCGCTTACTGCTGCTTAAAAGTGCTTACTGCCGTTTACCCCCGTGCTAATTTCTTTAAAAGAGAAGAAAAAGGGATTGATAGGAAAGTGGTGAAAACGAGGCACAAAGAGGCTAAAACAGTAGGGAAACTAGCTAGGCATGTGCAGGAAGGGTATAGGAAAAGTCCATAGCTGCCCATTTCTTCTACAACAACAGCTGTGCATATACATTGAATGTGAAGGCACATTTGGACCCTCAAACCCCTGGGAGAAGGGAGAGGACAACATATATTCATTGTGATGCTTATTAGACCAGATTACATGTGTCCAGTGGACACATGTGCAAAATGGACATCTATGTATGGGCTGAGATTTTTTTGTGGGAACAGATTGCCCTTTTTTTTCAGGTGAGAGTGGGATGTTAGGGAGGGGTAGTAGGTATATTTGGGGAGGTAGGTTGGGTAGGTTAACAGACAAGTCAAACAAGACACATTCAGGGGTGGTATATGACCATGTGTGGAGTAAACACTTTAGATGGGGATGGGTGTTTGGAAGTCACAAGCCCATGAGCCACCAATGAGAAACAGTGGGACTGAGGTCCCCACCCATGGGCAGTCACCACTGCACCTTCTAGGCCCCAAAGGTGGCTGTGCTCTGGGCTGTGTAGAAGGGGCAGGCTCACCCTCTAATTGTGCCACTCATCCCTCAAACTGGCGTAGCTGGTCTCAAAACTCCAGATCGAGCTTCCTACGCACCATGGCCTGGGCATGTTGATGGGTGACAGGTTCCCCTCTGTGCCCGCTCCAAGGGGGGGGCAAACCCCAACCCCTGCAGCGGTTCCACCCGAAGGTGGTGCAGGGACCACAGAGGAGGAGGTCCTAGGCTTGGCCCCAGATGTGCTGCTGCCTAGTGCTATGGCCAGCTGAGGTGGGACATGTGGGTCCGCTGGGACCAGCCTTCTTATACGAGCTATGTTGTAGCAGGTTTATGACAGATATGGGTTAGTAACAGTCAACAGCATTCAGGATTAGTTATAACAGCATGCATAGGTATTCCCATTAACCCCAAAACACCAGATTTAACACAGTTGCAGAGCAGGCAGAACAACAGTGGCCATTACAAGAGCATGCAGGTTTCATTGATGGCAACAGGCCACCAACATGGGTGTATTTTAACATGGCACATGCATAGAAACAGATGTGAATATTCATAAACCATTAGAACATATGTCCCAACAAAAGTTTGGAGTGTACACATACCAGTTGAGGTGTGTCACTGGGTTATTTTGCACATATGGTAGGGGTGAGAGAGAGAGTTCAATTAACAACTAATATATCCTTGTAGTTTTCACAACATTCTTAGTCACTGCAGTGATATTTCCCTTACATGTATTGCTACACTACCTAAGGGCCTTATATCGTACACTGGTATGTTTATAGATTATTATATATGTGACCTTGTCTTACATGCAGGCGTGACAAGATGCAGGTGTTAATGCAACATATGTTGAGAATTGCAGTCATACACTTTGTGTAAGGTGCTAGAATGACAGGTTTGTTTTCATATACATTCTATGACTGTGTACACATTTGACTATCAGTTATATGTCATTAACAGCTGCCTATATTTATTGGATCATCACACTGATTTTTTCAGGGGAACGGGGTACCAGGCTGGTGATATGGGCAAAAACAGAAAAACGGCACCAAGTAAACACACAAAAAACGATGTTTATTCAAACTAAAAACTAAAAAAAAAAAGGAAAAAAAAGGTGGGCCAGTTATCTGGACATGCTGGACAGATTGTAACAGTTGTGGGGTATGAATATGCATACAACTTTCAATTTGAACATTCTAGCAAATTCTGTACAGTTGTTGGGTGTAATTATGCATACAGCTTTCTATCTTAACATTGTTACAAAATCTGTACAGTTGTGGGGTATGGTTATGCATTCAACTGAGAAGCACTCCCAGGATTCAAACCCCTGCTGTGCGTGACAAAAAATTATAGCTAACATCACAGTACACTGTACTGTCAGGGAATTGATGTAAAGCTTTCTACTGTTTTCTATCTAGGTCTCCCTCACTTGTATAATATGACTGACCTCTTGGCACTTCCAACATTGTTATGCAGGACTTCATACACATTTTATCTGCATACCACAGTGTGGGTGACACTGCTTAAACTACAACAGTACTATTTATAGTATACAACAGTTCGCCAACATATGACAGAAAAGTAACCAGAAGCACTTCAGGGATTATACCTTTAGTCACAGATTATTGCACATTTATTTCTACTGGTACAACACTTTCTGAGGCACTTATATTTATTTGTTATGACAGTATATGCAGACTAATTACTAACTTGCCTCGCGATGCAGCCTTTGCAAACTAACGTCATGGGCTTGTTGGTTCACAGCCTGCTCATCTTCAGCTGTCGGAGGAATACAGTGATATTTAGCCACATCTATCCATAGTATACACAAGCTAGGCAATTCTTGACTACTTAGTGGAATGAGTACTTAGTACTGGGGCATTAGCCAGCTGCTGAGACTCCTGGATCCACTGTTCCAGTACCTCCCCCTCTGCCGCTTCAGGTCAGCATGGTGTTGCCTGACTTGCTCACCAGTCTGGGGGATACCAGTGGCACTGGTGAGGTCACGGGCGAGACTGTTCCAGGCTTCCGTTTTATACTCGAGCCCTGGTACTGGCCCTGCAGTAGTCTCTCCTCATGGTGTTTTACCAGGAGCCATACCATGATTTTTGACTCCTGGATGCCCCAGTGAGGCACTCTAAAATGAGTGCCTTCACCCACACTAGCCATTCTGCCTGCAGTAGGAAGCTACAACCAGTTATGAAACATATTCCCACCTGTGTGGTTTAAATACAGCCAATTACCTGCACTTTTCTGTGATTGGCCGAGTTTGGAAAGGCTAAGCTATGGGCACACCTGCTTACCCAAGGTTGGCAGTGCTTAAAAGGGTATACCACTAGGCAGATTGGATTGGCTACCCTACACATTGCTTACTCTTACTAAGTTGAGCTGTGCTTTGGTAAGCATTGCTTAATAGTTAATTTGCACTATATTTGCATTTTGGCAGTGATTTATTCTTCATTACAGGTTATATATGTGTCTGGTATCCGTGATTCATGTCTACATACATTGCATAGGGACCTGGGGACTTCTACACTTTAGTACAATAACACCTCACATCTATGCTTACTGCAGTACTTCAGTTCACATATTTATGTTATGTAGCAGGTTATAACACCTCACACTGTACATAGATTCAGTTCACATGTTTAGTTTGATTTTCCTGTGGTGAGGATTAGTTTGCTGATACCTCATTCATCTGTATTGCTATGATGACTTAGTGGTTGAGTACTTTCACTATAGTGTACAGAGTCCTGAGTTAGAGACTTACAAAGGCAGTTTATTTTGTAGCTGGGCAGAACATGGGCCGTTGGGTACAGAGTGATTAAGGCACTTTAAAGCAGTTGTACGTGGGTTTGCACTGGTTTGCACAAAGGTAAGCACTGCTAACCTCCGGTTACACTTTCTTATACTCAGTTATCTTCTACTTTGCTTAATCTGTGTAGGCAATGCTTACCCCCACGCAAACGCACGTACACACGCTTACTAGTGCTTGTATATGCTTACTTGTGCTTAAACCTGCTTACTAGTGCCTTATTCATTATGACACTGACACTTCACATGTGCATTTAATGCAGTACTCCGATTCACATTTAAATGTTATTTAGTAGGTTATACAGCAAACAATGTCAAAAAATGTTCATATACAGATCTCACATAGAAAATCGAATATGCTGCAGTGGGACTCAAACCGGGAATGCCTGCTTGTTAGGCGGATGCTCTGACAACTACACTATTGCTGTGCTGCTTCATTTGCATATATCGTCCTTGTTATCCTCTTCAGCCTTTTAAACTGCTTTAACCGTAGCTAAACAATGGGCAAATCCACGTACCTATGGTTAGCTGTACTCAGGGTTTTAAAAAAATATATAAAAGGGTTTCTTCATTTTATTTATATGTACTGTTCCTGTTGTACACATAGGAGACTGTTGGTGGGGATATGTGGACACCTATGAGTGGTCTCGCTCATTTATTTACAGTTTCTGCTGCTCTACTTTGCAGGGGCGTGTTTATTCTGAGAGCTCTGCTCTCAGACATGCCCCCTGCACTTGTCCATGCTCCATGTAGGAATAGGAGGTCAGGCAGCCCACCTTCATTAATATGCATGGCACGCTGCCATCCTCCTCCTAAACTGCCACTTCTGTGCAGGGCTAGATTAGTCCTGCACGCAAGATTAGTAAATCTGGGGGAATCTCTTCCACATTTTTAATTCAATTAATGCAACACCATCTAAAAAAGATGTCCACACACTTCTGATTTGAATCAAAAACAACAAAATGCTTTTGACTACTTCAAAAATTGCTGTTCTCTACATCATCTGTGTACTGGAGAATTTTTACTTGGAGGTTTCTACATAGAAGCTTCCTAATGCCATGTAAAATTGCACTTTATTATAAAAAAGAAAATAAGACATGGAGGTGCAATTCTAATTTAGATGCAGATTGGGAACATATGATCATGAAATTTCAATTGGTGATACCTTTTTGGGAAAAGTTTAGAAGTTTCACTAAAGCTTTCGGGTCAGACAACTGTAACATAACATAATCTCTGATTCTATTCAATGTTCCCATTCCAGGATCTGTTCTCCAGACTGAAGTGCCAATCCTATGGTCCATATTAGCTATTGCCAGAAAAGTTATCACTATGAATTGGAAAAGTGCAAACACCATCCCCCGGATTCTCAAAAGCTTGCATGGCATGCATGATTAGTGTAAGAGGAAATTTTGCCAATATGACGGCCGAGCGATCCAAGTACATGCTCGTTTGACGTGTGTGAGTGCTCTAGTAATAGTGCTGCACGTTCCCAGCCCCTGTATGAAAGTTACCCTATTTGCAGGTGAAAACCATGCAAATGAGGTAAATCTGCCATCCAGGAACATGAATCAGAGCATGCAGGACCAGCGTAATATGCAGAAATGTACTCGGTTAGTAACTGAGTAAGGTACAGCAAAATCCAAAATGGAGCTATGATAGCTCCAATTAAAGGCTGCATATGATTGAGAAAGCATGCCAATGGCCAAGTATAAGGCCATTGGCATTGCAAACAATACAAAAAATAAAAAAAAAAATCAACCTTTATTTTATTTTAAGCTGAACTCTGCTGATTAAGCATAGGGCAGCGACATCCAAACGGGATTGGGGGAAAATAATAAAATACACCTAAAATAAGCATTCTAACTGAAATCAGTATTCTGCCGTGCAAGTCAATGGCAGGCAGAAGACAACCTGGCCAGTGAATAATGGTTGCTAAGAGGGGAGGCTCAGTGTGAGACATGTAACTATGCATTAGCAGGCAATCCTATGCAAATGAGGGGAAGGATAGTGAATCCCAGTTTTCCCCAGCATGTGAGGCAGGCCCCAACAGTGTAAGAGTATGAATAGCTGAGTGCAAGACTAGGAGGTAGGTGACATCATGGGTGGGTGTGCCAGGCATACTGTAAGCGGATTGGAGCCCTGTGGCTTGGGTTTGTGCCTAGCGTAGTACAGCTAAGCTAGGGGGTGTGTCTAAATCTGCCTAGCACTCTCTACGAAGTGTAAGCGGGTGTACGTGCCGCGCACTGGGTTTTACAGGAAAAAAAAAGTTAAACTAAGAAATAGCAGCAGTGTGCACATATGAGCACTCTGTATGCACGGCGCGTACACAGGCTTAAACAGAAAGGCAATGGGAAGGCAAAACAGCAGTAGGAAAGTATTCAAGGAGAACTAGCTTAGCTGGGAGGTGAAATGTATCAGAATCAGCCAGTTACACAGGCATCAGACCAGCCCAGCCCAGCACAGAACACTACTATAAACTAAGCAAACACCTTCCCCTCTGGTTTTTCCCACACTCTACACCACCGGTGTATACAAGCGGGGAAATTTTAACAAACAAACCTACAAAATGAGAAGGGCTGCAGCAAGCTACATAGAACAACATGTGCAAGAGGCTGAGGGTGGCGAGGATGTGAATGCTGCTGAACAACCCACAGTGAAGAGACGGAGAAGAGAGTACAGACCCAGGGTAACCTACCAGGGGCTACATGAGCTGGAGATAGTGGAGTGCTATAGGGTGGAAAGGGACCACCTACAGCAAATTGTTGAGCTGTGTGGGCCACACCTGACACACCAAACTGACCGAGGGAAACCCATCCCAGTGGACACGAAGGTATGTGTAGGCCTAGGTATACTAGCCACAGGTACATCCCAAAGCAAACTGTGGATATCATGGGGATCTCACAGGCATCAGCATCCAGAGTATTCCACCAGTTCCTGGATGCCATGTTAGCACATGCCTGTGAGCATGTATATTTCCTCAACACCCGTGAGGTGTTGACCAGCAATATGTGTTTCTTCCACCAAATAACAGAATACCCTGGGGTAGTGGGTGCTATAGACTGCATGCACATATGCATAAAAGCACCACCCGGTGAGCAAGGTAGGGCCTACATCAACCGCAGGAACATTCCCTCCATCAATTGCCAGTTTGTTTGTGATGCCCAGGGCATTATAATGAATGTGTGTGCTGGCTGCCCTAGAAGCTATGACGATTCCAACATATGGCATCTGACGCAGCTGTACCAGAGATTTGCCAGTGTGGGCATCCCCTACGGTCACCTAGTGGGGGATGCTGGGTACCCACTGGAGCCGTGGTTGATGACACCCATCAGAAATTCACACACACCTGAACAACAATACCATAATGAGCCACAGGCACTGGCTAGACATGTAATAGTGCATGTGTTTGGGATGCTCAGGACATGGTTCTGGTGTCTGGATACATCCAATGGAGCCTTGTAGTATTAACCAGCTACATGTACCCAAATTGTCATGGTATGTGCTATGCTACACAATATGATCCTGAGGAAACAGCTCCAGCAGGAACAGCATGAGGCAGGGCCACATAGCCCCCCACCAATGCCAAGGCCTGCACAGGCACAGAGCAACCCAGAGGAGGAACAGCCTAAGCCTGCTCCAGTAGGCAGCAGGAGGCATGCCCAGTATGCCCTGGCCTTGGCTAAGAGGCAATGCATAGCACATGCACTGACACAGTAGGGACCCCAGGGAATGACACCTCTCTCTGACTCGCACATACAGTAAAAGGGATGCCAAATATGACAATACCTGTGCTCAACCATTTATAGGGAGTGTACTATGTGTATATGACATAGGCAGCCCTCCAGCACCATCCACAAGTCTGGCACACCCTCAAGGTAAGTCAATCAACCTACCAATTTTCAACTGGAGTAGAATGTGTTGTTACCTGTAGCTATGGTATGGATGTGAGCATGCAAGGGAATTGGGTGGCTGAATGTTATGGCAGCAGACAGTAGACACCCATAGTGGCAGCATGACATCTGCAACCCATACTAAAGTCACCATATTAGCCAGTACTACACAGGTTGACAAAACCCACTGCAGTAAATGTGCTGTGCGACATGTGTGTCCATATAACCCACACATGCCGGTCAGGATGGTTCACATACCCAACAACAGTCTCAGCCAGCAGGACAGGTGTAGACAAACCCAAACAGAGCCTGTTACATGGCCCCAGAATGATTGCTATAGTTAACCTCCCCCCCAGGCCTACACAGACAGACCACAGCACGGCAGGCAGTGGGATGTTAGTTCTGAAGGGTAGGAAGACAGACAATAATATGTAGGACAACCAAAGTCATGATTTGTAGTACACTGGTATGCCTTTAGTCAGCATGATAGTTAGCAATACAGAATGAAATGGAGTACCTGACATACCAGTACAGTAATAGCGAATATGTACATGTTTCACATGTTCCCCCCTCATCCTACATAGTAATGTAATAACAGACAGGTGTGCCCCCCACCCCTGTGTAGAAATGTAGAAATAGTCAGGTGTGCCCCCTCATCCTACATAGTAATGTAATAACTGTCAGGTGTGCCCCCCAACCCTATGTAGAAATGTAGAAATAGTCAGGTGTGCCCCCCCATCCTACATAGTAATGTAATAACAGTCAGGTGTGCCCCCCCACTCCTGTGTAGAAATGTCGAAACAGTCAGGAGTGCCCCCCCCGCTATGCAGAAATGTAGTAACAGTCAAAGCCAAATGATCGATGGATACCCTGCAGGGATAGCATGCTACCTGTTGGTGTAGAACACAAAGATCAGCACTGCAGCACAAACTACCTGGACACGATCCACAGATTCAATATGGACAGCCATACTGGGCATGCTCACACACTGAAACACATGAAGGCCATAACTGCAAATACCAGTGGACCAGACGTATTTGGCTGTTGCAGTTGTTAGTGCAGACATTTGTCAGTATTGACCACTCATGCCTTGCACACACAGTGGATAGGAATACAGATATATATGTTAGGACAACACACTATAATAAGCCAAAGGTAGATGCACATAGATTTGTGGAAGAGGGTTACTGTGACAAGGAGCCATCCAGACCTGTCCCACCCAGCACACAGCCAAAGTGCCCCAAACACATGAGGTGCAGATGTCACTCACTGCAGATACTAGCCACCAGTATCTGTCAGCATTACAGACTATGTGGTACACATGCCAGCTGTGCAACATGACTGTACAAGGAAGTAGTCATCTAGCATCTGTATATACATACCTGTGACATATGACCCCATGTGTTCCCGCATGAGGTCTGTCAACCTGTACATGAATGGGTTATGGCCCATGCACAGACCACCCTTCCCATAGCCCTACTATGACAACCATGCTGAGGTAATCCAATGTGAAATACACCTTTGGGAGAGTTGCAACCCAGTAATCTTTGTAGCGCATCCCATAACTGTGCACTGCTGTAGTATGATAAACTAGTTAGGTAGGAGTTTTAACCCCAGACTTGGCAACTATGTGTGTGCATTTGTGTACATCTCTGACTGTGTACAGAGCAATACTTTTTAGGGTGCTCACACTCCTTACAATTTATATACTCAACTTTGGCAAGGTTGCTGATGTCACCCACCTAGAAATACACCTCTGGGAAGACTGTTGCAGAGTAATCTCTGTATTGTGCCCTGTAACTGCATACTGCTGTAGTGTGATCAAGTAGTTAGGTAGGTGTTCTAATCACATGCTTGGCAACTGTGTGTGTGTGTGTGTGTGTGTGTGTGTGTGTGTGTGTGTGTGTGTGTGTGTGTGTGTGTGTCTGTCACTGATAGTGTGGAGAGCAATACTTTTTAGGGTACTCACACACCTTTCAATTCATATACTCAACTTTGGCAAGGCTGCTGATGTCACCCACCTAGAAATACACCTCTGGGAAGGCAATTGCCTAGTAATCTCCATAGTGCATCCTGTAACTGTGTACTGCTGTAGTGTGATAAAATAGTTAGGTGTTTTAACCTCAGACTTGGCAACTGTGGGTCTGTGTGTGCGTGTCTGTCTGTCTCTGATTGTGTAGAGAGCAATGCTTTTTAGGGTACTCACACTCCTTACAATTCATATACTCAAATTTGGCAAGGTTGCTGATATAACCCACCTAGAAATACACCTCTGGGAAGACTGCTGTCTAGTAATCTCTGTAGCACGTCCTGTAACTGTGTACTGCTGTAGTATAATAAAGTAGTTAAATAGATGTTCTAACCTCAGACTTGGCAAGTGTGTGAGTTGTTGTGCGCGTGTATGTCTGTCTCTGATTGTGTAGAGAGCAATGCTTTTTAGGGTACTCACAAACCTTACAATTCATATACTCAACATTGGCAAGGCTGCTGATGTCACCCACCTAGAACTACACCTCTGGGAAGGTTGTAGCCCAGTAATCTCTGTAGCGTGTCTGGTAACTGGGTACTGCTGGAGTGTGATTTAGAACTGTGGTAGGGTTCCATCTCCACCCATGGCAGTTATGGATGTTTTGTGTGTGTTTCAATGTCTGTGTATGGAGCAATGCATCATAGGCTAGTTACTTGCAGTACATTTCAAATGCCCTACTTTGGTAATCCTGCTAATGTCATTCATTGTGAAATGCACCTTTGGGGAAGGAGTACTCCAGTAATTCCTGTGGTGTGTCCTATAAGAGCACCATGCTGTAGTATGATATAGACCTCTGTCAGGGGTTCTGTACCCACACATGTCGGTTGTGGATGTTTTGTGTGTGTCTCACTGTCTGTGTAGGGAGCAATACATTTTAGGCTAGTCACTCGCAGTACATTTCAAATGCCCTACTTTGGTAATCCTGCTGATGTCTTTCCTTGTGAAATACACCTTTGGGGAAGGCATTCTCTAGTAATCCCCATGGTGTGTCCTATAACAGCCCCATGCTATAGTGTGATATACACCTCTGTCACGGGTTCTATACCCACACATGTAAGGTATGGATGTTTTGTGTGTGCCTCACTGTCTGTGTAGAGAGCAATGCAATTTAGGCTAGTCGCTCGCAGTACATTTCAAATGGCCTACTTTGGCAATCCTGCTGATGTAATTTAGTGTGAAATACACCTTTGGGGAAGGAGTACTCCAGTAATGTCTGTGGTGCATACTATAACTGCATAGTGCTGTAGTGTAATAAACTAGTCAGGTAGGGGATCTACTCCCAGACATGACAGGTGTGTGTTTGTAACTCATATCCTGGGTTGAGGTGGATATGCGTGTGTGACACCTGGACCCAATGTGTGGTGGGTTTTGTAAAATCCTTGAATGGTGGCCCTAGTACATATCACAATGTCCACTGTACAGGGATAACAGCTGTGAAATAGCTGAGAGGCAGGGGTGCATACCCATTAATGTGACATCAAGGCCAGTCAATCACAGTTAGCAACCCCAGTATTACACAGAGCACACTCTCACCCATGTGGGTAGTACACTGCATATTGGTCACTGATAGTAACTATGGAATGATATCAGTGGGCTAGTACACTGCATATTAGCCACTGATAGTATCCATGGAGTGATATCAGTGGGCTACAGAGGGATTGTTACCCTACCCATTTGTCCAATATGCACATACATGCAGGCAGTGCACCTTCCCCAATGGACACCTGCACCACCTGTGCTGCCTTCACATGTGACCCACAACAGACATACCATGCCTGGCAACATGTCCTGTATGGACAGATGTCACTGACACCAGGGAATGCTGTTAGCATGCTATCAATGTAGGTGCAGGGTAAACCTGCTGCTCATTATCTGTCCCTGCCACAGGTGGGCAAGACTGACACATCTGAAGATAATCTGTGTTCACAACATGGGCCAGACACCCCAGGAACAGTTCCACATGTCACTGTACATGCATGTGGGAGATGTGCACATCCTAGACACTGTCCATGTCATGGACTAAGTAACACATACATGGCAAGCGATGCACAGCATTGACCACACACAATAGTATACAATACCCACCTGTGTGGGCAAATGCAGAAACTACAGCCCTAAGCCACAATGCAGACCGTTGTCATGTGGCCTGATGCCAAGGTATACCCATTGCCTACCCTTGTATATCCTGCTGGCACAGTTGACCACCACACACCCATGCACCCATGCATGTCAGTACTGACACCCTATGTGTTTGTGTGTGTGTTGTATAGTGTGTATGTCCACAACCACACTCACTACAACCCATATAGGCATACTGAAGCATGCTGCCTGATGTCTGACACCTCCTCATAATCTTTTCCCATACAACCTCCGTATGAACCATGTGGTGCATGTGATACCTGCACAGTGATGTGTTGTGGCAATCGCACTTCTGATGGGTTGTACTCCTGGTGCTGCCAAGTGTGTAAATGTGTGTGTGTCCCTGTGAGAGTGGGGCTGTGTTGACGCTGACACCTGTTCATGTGGACAGGCATGTGTACGTCACCTACTGTATAGCTACCATATCCCTGTTGCAGATGTCACTCACCATCACATATATGTTCTGAGTGCTCCACAACAGGTAACACATGTGATGCATCCAATAACTGCATGGAACTGTGATAACACAACATAGTTGTTGGGGGTTTGATACCCTGTGCTGGTAGGTGTGTGACACAAACATGCTTCAGTTTTACTCTCCCTCCCCTCCCTGACATGTATTTGCCTCCGTCTGCCTCTCCCACCCCCTCTCTGGTGGATGTGGAGACCCTCACTTGCTTTGCTTAGGCAGCAGCATGTGTATTTTAAGTGATGCTCATGATCAGCTGATGTCCTCTGCATGAATTGCAGCCCTGCCCTAGCTGATTGCATGTGGAACAGCTGTGGTAACATTCCCATAGCCAATTGCATGGAAACACACTCCAATATCTAGGAACATCATGGTGGTGTTGGCCCTTTTCATTCACTATGAGCAGGAACTAGATCTGTTGTTTGGCAAACAGCATCTCAGGTGGATTGGGGATTTACCTCTAACAACATACACTGTGGAAAGAGGGCAGCAAATAGGAGGGGGAAGTGCCGAACCTGACTACAGACTGTAAGTGCTGCTATACTGCATTTGGAGTAATGTTGGTTTCACAGTATTTGTCTGGATATGGCTGTCATACATGTCTCAATACCTGCCATGTCAGTTTCATGTTTATGAGGAATCCCCATCTGCAGGGTCATCTGCAGACTGGGCAGTGCTGTGCCTTTGGTTTCATATGTTACCCATGGAGCATCTATCTGTGGACTGCAGAAGGTAGTGTGAGGATTGCAGTCTGTAGATGGTGAAGGCCATGACAGTTACTGACTTCATATCCCTCACAGGACATATGTTGCAACAAACCCCATTTACAACAGTGAATGTATGAGGTTATCACAGCAACATGACAATATTGGTACTGTGTATGTGCTCCCAGCCACACCTCTGTCAACCTTTGTACATATGTTGTGCAAGAAGTGGTGCATATGTGCTGTAAACCAAAATTAGTGTCATCATATCTGATAACAAGCCAGTGATATATCAGACTGCTACACATATTATGTACAGTAGGGGTTATACTTCATGACATAACCTGGGCATTATGTGGATGTTTATACAGTACTGAGGTTTGTGTACTTATGGTGGATATCAACAGTGTGTGTGTATTGTTAATATGTACTTTAGCCTGTGTACAGACTGTGGTAGCTGTCATTGTTCAAGCCCCCCCCCATCTGATGTTACATGCTGCCCCACTGTATCGTACCGTATTGGCTTACATGTTTGTAGGGCCATACCCACACATGTCCCATACCACAGACAGCCATCGGACCAAACTGTGTAGCCGCCCAGTATATGTAGGGTCAGTCTGTGAATGGCACATATGAGAATGGTGTAGAACAGATAGGCCATATACTGTAATATTATGCTAGCTTACCATATGTGGCTGTGGCTGTGTTCACATTGGTTGCGGTTATGCACTTTCACACAGGTGTATCTTACCCTGTGCTGTGACATGCCTCTTGAGCCTGCTATATATGCAGGTACATGTACATTCCCCCATAGGAGATGTAGGCCAGTGTTGAGCCAATCTGCCTGCAGCCTGCACAGTGCATTGTTAAATGCCTAACAGCTTAGTGTACTTACCCAGTGAGATGTCATGTGCAGATACTTGCCAGATGTACTGCTGCTGGGCCTCCCTTACAAGTCATGTATGTAAGACAGAGCAGTGGGATGCTGTACAGATGTATGTCAATATCTAGTGGGTAGTATGTGGTCATGGCACACCTGTACCAGCGGTCATTATGTGTCAGGCCAGACAGGAGTGTGTGAATGCATAACCTATGGTGGCAAATGTATACCAGTTGTTATGTGTTATACCCATCTACATGGCTGTCTACATCCATATTGTCATGCATGGTACACATGTTGTGCACTAAGGGCTTATGTCTATACCTTTGGACTGTACAGGGTGTGTCAGAACTTCCACATATATTGGCCAATATCTCTGCTGCAGTCCACAGGGGCATTACATGCTAGCAGCGGCACTTTACAATCATGTCCTTAGGATGTCTCTCAGTAGCCAATGGCACACATGTTATAAGCAGATGTGACCTCCCACACTCACCATGTCTGTGAAGTCAATTCCAATGACAGTAGCGATAGTCTACTAATATACCTGCTATGCATATCTGACATCCCCTTGCACTACGACTTTGGGACTATAGGGGCTAGGGCAGGGCTGCACTCCACGTCCAGGACATATGGTGGAAATATATGTACATATACTTATCCAGATAGCCATATATATATGATCACACATGTGTAGTACTTCACATTACCACTGTCATGGCAACCACCCACTATAAATCCCTACATCATGTGGGCGTGGTCCCTTTATATTTCCTGTGTGATGGACATCCTTCCCGTGTGTGGGCATCAGTGTTACAGCGAGCAGGTAGCAATACCTCTTACAGGAGAACCGGCACACTCAGGGCAGCCACATATTTGTAGGGGGATCAAGAACAACAGACAAACTGTGAGTAGAGGTTTGTTATGCTTTGTATAGTACTGGTGTTACAGTGTGTGTGTGTGTGTGTGTGTGTGTGTGTGTGTGTGTACATACTAGTTTACCTTGGAATGCAATCTGTCTGCATAGCTCACAACTGTGGGCCTATCCTCTTGCTGGACAGAGGTATGCCTATCATGTTTTGTCTGTCCACCACACAGGTCCTGTGTCAGATATTACACTGGCAGTGTGTGTGTTGAGTGCTATCAGTACATGGCTACATCCATTTCTGTTTCTAACCTCAATTCCCTAACTACAGCTATGTTGCAGACTATCCTGTAACTCCAGCAACTTGCTTAGTGTATGGCTACAATGTTCCACATATGTGCCTGTGTTCCAGCCTCTGTCCTCCACCTAAATACCAAACTTTGCACATATGTCATGCTGTTGAGGGTTGATCTGTAGTGTGCTGTGAGTATATCACACTGCCATTGCTGCCATCAGTCCACTGCTGTTGTATCCTCCACAGATAGAGTGGGCCTGGGGCCATATATGTGTGGGCATCACCTACACAATACATGTGTGCCCTTATGCACTCCAGAGGCCAGTGCATGTAACAGTGGTATATGGCCCTGTATTACTGAGTCTGGGGGAGAGCACCATAAATGACCTAGGCTGTTATAAAATGTGGGGGTATCAGGGGTGAGCTGCCGTAAGGTATCTGGATGTACAGTACCATATACTTCAACTATATTTACATTACTTACATGAATTGGGGTAATGCAAGCCTACTGCATCCTGCCATACAGACTGTTTTGTTTGTCAGTGTGCTCGTGATGGTGTAAGTTATGCCTTGTTATGTAACAGTTGCAACTCATTTGACCACATAACGTCTTTACCACCTACTGAGTTTGTATAGATTGTAGATAGAGGCTGCTGAACTACACACCTGCATTACATACTGTTGATTGTTTGGTATTCTGTGGCCCAGTCTGTCTTCACTATTGGAGGGCTTGGCCTGGACAGCAATAGTTGTGAACCTTTACAGACTACTGTATTAGTATAACTGTTTCACGGTTGCAGTACTCTGTTTATGTGGTTGTCAGTGTCTGAACAGATATATGACATGGCATATAGAACTGTAATAGTACACTATTAAAGGTTTTTCATTTCTGCCAACCTGTGTGTGGTGTCTTGCCTATGATCTCTGCATGGGTATATGTTGCAGGCAACTATTGACATATGTATGGGTGGCCCATACAGTGTTCAATTGTTCAGGTGTTAACTGTAGGCATAGTGGCTGTTCCATATTGTGTGCACCTTCTACATATGTATCTTACTGTACATATATCTGCATGTGTATGTGTAGTCACATGCATATCAATATATATATATATATATATATATATATACACACACACACACACACACACACACACACACACACACACACACATGTATGTATATCTGTATCTGCATATCTATATCTGTGTATCTGTATCCTGGGGATGTTGATGGCTTCCACATATTACATTTCCTATGGGAGACAGACTGTACTGCATGATATGTTAACAATACCAGCCTGACATCATACAGGTGGGATGGCTTACTGTTAACATCTTGTGGCCATGTCATGTCAGGTCCTGGTAATGGGATCTGCAACACTTGGTAGTGTATTTCAGGGTGGATGTGTTTGGCTGTGGGGGGATGCCTACTTATACAAGACATATAGTGTGTGGGGCCTCACAACCCCATTAACGGTGCATGTGAACATATGTGTTTTTGTTAATCTGCCATTGCTATCAACAGATGCATGGCCATATATACCTATATAGATATATATATCTGCTAACATAGATATAACTATATCCATATATATCTACATAGATATATATCTGCGTACACATATGTAACATGTTGTGTATATGTAGACATATAGGTGTAGACACATATATGTATCGATGTAGGCATTTGCATGTATATATGTGCATATATATTGATATATGTATATAGTTGTAGACATATATATATATATATATATATATATATATATATATATATATATATATATATCACTACACAGTCAAAATCAGCACAACAAATGATGTAAAAATAAAAAAAACACAGAAGTCCAGAAATAGATGCTTAGCCAACTTTAATGGCTAACAGATATGTTGTATCTGTTTAGATATTAATATATCTACACACACATACATCTAGATGTTGGTATACATTTTCTGTACTGTTGTATGACTGGAGTGGATGATATGTTTCTGAAAACATCACATTTCTTTGTATCTGTCATGGCTTAGTGGTAAATCACTTTGTCTATGGTGTGCATGGTCCTTGGTCTGAGCCTTGCAGGAGCTGTTTACTTTGTTGCTGGGCAGAACACTGGCGGTTGGATACTGAGTGATTAAGGCACTTTAAAGCAGTTGTAAGCGGGTTTGTGCAGAGGTAAGCACTACTAACTTCTGGTTACAGTGTCTTACACTGAGCTGCTATATTGCTTAACCTGTGTAGGCATTGCTTACCCCTGCGCAAACAACCTTAAACCCACTTACTGCTGCTTAAAAGTGCGTACTGCTGCTTAGCCCTGTGCTAATTTCTTTAAAAGAAAAGAAAAAAGGGTTGATAGGAAAGTGGTGAAAAAGGGGCACAAAAAGGGAAAGACAGTAGGGAAAATAGCCAGGGATGTGCAGGAAGGGTGTGGGGAAGGTCCATAGCTGCCCATTTTTCTACAGCAACAGATGTGCATATACACTGAATTTGGAGGTAGATTTGGACATTCAAACCCCTGGGAGAGGGGTGAAGACAACATAAATTTGTTGTGATGTCATTTAGACTAGATTACACGTATCCAGTGGACACGTGTGCAAAATGGACAGCTATGTATAGGGCAAGATTTTTTTCTGGGAACAGCTTGCCCTTTTCTTTTTTTCAGGTGAGAGTGGGATGTTGGGGAGAGGTAGTAGGTATATTTGGGGAGGTAGGTTGGGTAGGTTAACAGACAAGACATACAACACACATACACAGGCAGTATATGACACATGTGGGGGTAAACACCTTAGACAAGGAGGGATGTTTGGAAGTTGCAAGCCCATGAGCCCCTAAATGGAAACAGTGGGACTGAGCTCCCCACCCATGAGCAGTGTCCACTGCACCTTCACGGCCCAAAAGGTGGCCGTGATGGGGGCTGTGTAGGAGTGGCAGGCCCACCCTCTAATTGCGCCACTTGGCCCTCAAGCTGGTGAAGCTCATTTCAAAATGTCCTATCGATCTCGCTATGCACCTTGACCTGGACCTGACGACGGGTGACTGGTGCCTCTCCACCCCACTCCCAGGGGGGGCCGAGCTCCATCCCCTGCAGCGGTTCCACCCGAAGGTGGTGCAGGGCCTACAGAGGAGGAGGTCCCAGGCTGTGCCCCAGACATGCTGGTGTCCGGTGCCATGGCCAGCTGAGGTGGGACAGGTGGGTCCGCTGGGACCGGCCTTCCCATACGAGCTATGGTGTTGCAGTTAACAGACAGATATGGGTTAGTAATAGTCAACAGCATTAAGGATTAGTTATAACAGCATGCATAGGTATGCCCATTAAACCAAAACACCAGATTTAAAACAGTTGCAGAGCAAGCAGAACACATGCATATATGGAACAACAGTGGCCATTACAACAGCATGTAGGTTTCATTGATGGCAACAGGCCACTAATATGGGGGTATTTTAGCATGGCACATGCATAGAAACAAATGTGAATATTTGTAAACCAATAGGACATATGTCCCAACAAAAGTTTGGAGTGTACACATTCCGATTCAGGTATGTCATTGAGTTATTTTTGCACATATGGTAAGGGTGTGAGAGAGAGAGAGAGAGTTCAATTAACAACTAATATATCCTTGTAGCTTTCATTACATTCATAGTCACTGCAGTGATCTGTCCCTTACAAGTATTATTACACTACCCAATGGCCTTATATTGTACAATGGAATGTTTACATATTATTATATACGTGACCTGTGTCTTACATGCAGGCATGACAAGATGCAGGTGTTAATGCAACTTATGTTGAGAATTGCTCTCATACACTTTGGGTGAGATGCTGGAATGACAGGATTGTGTTCTTATACATTCTCTGACTATGTACAAGTCTGAATATCAGTTATATGTCATTAATGGCTGCCTACATTTCTTGGATCATCACACTGATTTTAAAGGGGAATAAGGTACCAGTCAGGTGATGTGGGCCATTTATCTGGACATGCTGGACAGACTGGAACAGTTGAGCGGTTTGAATATGCTCACAACTTTCTATTTGAACATTCTAGCAAATTCTGTACAGTTGTTGGGTGTAACTATGCATACAGCTTTCTATCTGAACATGGTAACAAAATCTGTACAGTTGTGGTGTATGATTATGCATACAACTTACTAGCACTCCCTGGATTCAAACCCCTGCTGTGTATGACAAAAAACTTACAGTTAACATCACAGTACACTGTGATATCAGGGAATTGATGTGAAGCTTTCTAATGTTTTCTGTCTAAGTCTCCCTCAGTTGTACAATATGACTGACCTCCTGACACGTCCAACATTGTTGTACAGACCTTCATACACATTTTATCTGCATACCACAGTGTGGTAACACTGCTTAATACAACAGTACTATTTATAGTATGCAACAGTTCAACAACATATGAAAGAAGAGTAAACAGAAGCACTCCAGGGGATATACCTTTATTCACAGAATATTACACCTTTATTTCTACTGGCATGACACTTTCTCAGGCTCTTATATTTATTTAAAATAAAAATAAAGTCACTACTTCGTGAGTGCCTCTCCCTATAATATGAACAATAAATAACAAAACAAGTATCGGGAGGGCAGAGCGGCAGATAACAGTATCTCGCATAAGCTATCCAAACACTAGGAATATTCCAGAGTTCTTGTATCACCAGCCAAAAAATAATTTAGATGTAACTCTCTTCTCTATAGCCTTTCGGCACGGCAATAACAACAATCCACAAGCAGTTTTCACTTCACAAGGGATGATTCAATTAAAACTCCTGCTCCATTCCATAAAGAGCTTTATTAATACATGAAATAGGCTAGCGCTTCCACCCGTAGGCTTCCTCAGGCCATTAAAACTTAACAAATCTAATACCTTTATATACATTTTTCTTCCCGCTAACATTGAAGTCACTTTCTGCCATTATGCCAATTAGCACTAGCAGTGCGTACAAAAGACTTTCTAACTATAACATAATACATATTATCCTTGCTACACATGCATGAATATACTAATAATAATATTAATATTAAATTTTTTTCTTAAAAGATCTTGTATTATGACATATTAAACAATATAATTGCATAATACTTATAACTGAACTCAGATATACAAAAAATAAAAATTATTAATACAATAGATTTGTAACTGAGCTCAGGTATATAAAAATATATAAAATGTTTGTATATAAAAGGACGAATAATTTCCATCTTAGTTTCATCATAAATCAATTTATATTTATACAAACAATTCTAAAATAAACATAATGTATATATACATACGTGTACTATACATAAAATTGAATGACTTATATGCATTTTTCAATATTAATATTATTATTAGTATATTCAATATTTAATATTAATTTAAGAACTCTCTCCAAGAGACTGTGTATTTTGTTTTTGACCTAGTAAGACATCAACTCATTACCACATCTCCACTTGCCCTGCTGTAAGTATGTTTTTAGGGTATAGTAACTCTCTTGATTCAGATAGGAATATAATAAAGTATAGTTTAGATGTTTTCTTTATTAAGCAAGACTGTCCTGTAATGTTTTAAATATTTCCTGTGATTTTGAACTCTGATGTAACTGATTCATCTTGTTATTTTATTTATTATTAAATATATTTAAACATTTTAATTGTGACTGGTCTGTTTAGAGATATTTAAGCTCTTGGTGTACTTGCACGTCTATTTGGTGACATTGTACAGGCACTCCTAAATGGCCTTGCTGTTGGTCAGACCACTAATTGGATTAATAGTAACATTACACAGTAAGATTGGACACCCTTTGCAAAGGGCCTTAAAGTAGCTAGGTAGTGACTGGTGGCAGTGGAAACTGCTTTATGGCCTGGGCAGAAGGGGGCATAGCTAGTAAACCTGTGCCAGCCTTTCTCATGTGTGTCAGCTTCTTGGGCAGGGACACAGCACTGGTTGGACAGAGAGGGTACTGGAGGTCTTAGTATGGCCACTCAGCTGAGATCTCAACACTATAGCTGTGCCAGTGGGGAGTCTTATTGAGGATCTGGAGAAAAGAGGGAGAAACAAGTCCTAGAGTGACTGATCTCTGTGTGGAGGAGGAGGACAACCAGGCTGGCCTTAGAGATGTACCACTCTCAGAAAACAGACTGTTCAACCTTTCTATAGAGGATGTAAAAATCTGTCTAGAGTTAGAAACTTGAACTGAAGGCCAAACATTTGGAAATAGCTACGAGACATCTCAGTCTGTCTTCTGCTTCTGAGGACAATGAGAGGCAGAGACAAGATGAAAATGAGATGTTGACTCTTCACCATGGTCATGGAGGTAATGGGGAATAGTATAACTGAACCTTAGGAGAAACAAAGGTCAGTAAATTCTTCCACAATTTACAAGGGGGGGGGGGGGATAATTTTGTTAGTTTCATAAGTTTACAGTATAATGTTGACCAAGGGCTCTGGGTATGGTTTCTGACCCCCTTACTCCATGGTAAAGCTGCAACTGCCATTTCTAAATTGTCTGATACTGATTGCTTAAATTATAATACTGGGAAGGACTGTTTTTTAGAATGTTTTTAAGTTAACACCTGAAGCTTATAGGAAAAAGTTTTGTGAGCATAGATGCAAGGCAGATGAGTGTGTGTGAATATATTGATAAACTACGCACTTTTTTTCATAGGTGGGTGAGTGGATGTCAGGGCACCACTTTCGAAGGGCTGGCAGACATTTTGGTGAGGGAAGAAGCCCTTAGCACTTTATCTGAGGACATGAGAATCTGGTTAGCTGATAGACAATGGAATATTTCAGATGAGTTAGGAAAGAAGGGAGACCTATACCTAGCAAGCAGGGCATCACTGCACAGAAAGGGGTACCCAGTGCTGCTCATGCATCTAAGGGAACCCATAATCTGCAGCCTAGACCACCCCAACTGAGTCTGCCAGTAGCAGGGGAAGCTAGTAGTCCAGGTACACATCCAGGACCAAGGGTTAGCTGCTTTAAATACAACCAGTAGGGCCATGTAACATATAGATGTCCACAGAGGCAAGGTGGGGAACAAAAGGTGGGAGAGCCAGTAAGTGGGAATGATAGAATGCCAGCAGTAATTTGTCTCGAGACATCAAGGGGACCAAACTACCACAAGAGGTTATATCCTGTCTTAGTAAATGGAAGAGAGGCTATTGCTAAGAGAGAGAGAGAGAGAGACGGCCTCTGACCTAACCGTTGTGAAGCCTGCAATGGTTAAAAAGGGGCACTATTTGCTTGGGCAGTCTACTCGTGTCCACAACTGTTTTTAGGAGGGACCCCATTCCAAATACCTTTTGGCTATGGTTCACCTTCACTGGGAGAGTGGAAAAGGAAGCCAGCAAGTAGGTGTGTTTGAGGATATAAAACCAGAATACTCAGCCAGGAAAAACAAGGATCAACACAATAATCACCACATAGCACTTCTATATATATATATATATATATATATATATATATATATATATATATATGTATATGTAGTACATACAATTATACTTAATTATATAATTAAACAATTAATCACATATTTAGGAAGATTTTTAAAGAAAAACCTTCCAGTTACATTCATTGTTCAAACCTACTGGAGACAGTGTATTAAACTTTCAAATATACAGTGTTTCTTTATTCAACAATTTTTTTTTTACATTCCCTCCTCTTTGTTTAAAATGTGTTTTGAAATATAAGAAGCTCTCAGTAAAAAAAGGATCATTGCTGTGACAGACTAAAATGAAGGGCAACAGGACTTATTTTAATGTCCCTAACATGTTCTTGGAGTTGAAATTACTCTTTTCGTTTCCCCTATGTAAAATAAATTACAAGGGCATGACAATACATATACTACTGATTTAGTGGCACATGAATACGCAGATGTAGAACAAAATCTAATTCCATTAATTTTTTCAAAAGATTTTATTGTTAGGACAAACTGAGCACCTTCCACATGGGAAGGTGCCACATAGAGCAGGATGTATATTTAACTTCTCACCAGGTTGTATAAACGTGTTATGCACCAAGCATATCTTTAATATTTCTACTTCTCTTAAATGAAATACATGGGACTCTATATAAATTCTTCACACCTTCCTTATTATTGATTAAATGGGGCCAATAATATTTAATAATGTTAATTTTTATGACTCGGAATATTATAAACTGTTACAAAATAAACCTTTCTACCACCTTGTACTGCATCTCTATCTCTATTGTCATTTCTCTTTACTGAAGAATCCGTGCAAGGTGAGTAGAAATCTAGCAATTTCTGTAGAGAGTTCAAAATTGAACATTTCATCATACCCTCTGTCTAAAAGCAACATAAGTATTCAGGATTTCCTTCTCTAAAATATTTACATCATTACATAGTCTGCTCACCCTCAGCAACTAATTATAGGGTAGAGCTTATATGGTGTGTAGGGGGTGGCAACTCTTACTTTCTAAAATACTAAAGTCACTAGTACATTTTCTGTATATACAAGTCACTATAGGATCACCCCTTATTTCTAACTTTACATCTAAATAACTGATTCACCCATTTGTAAACCATCAAATTCTACTTGAAAATAATTGATATTCTGACTATTAATAAATGGGGGGGGGGCAAAATCAGCACCTCCCTTACATAAAAAGATCAGGTCATCTATGTACCTGCAATACAAAGTTATTAAAGCTAGATCTATACAAAATTCTATTTCAAAAAGGGGTTGGCATACATGGGTGCGAATGACGCACCCATGGCAGTTCCTTGTTGTTGGTGATAAGTACGATTGTTAAACTCCAAGTTGTTAAGCAAAAATGAACTAATTCTATAACATAGTTGCTAACAGGACTATCTCCCAAGAAAAACTTGAGAGCTTCAATTCCTAACATATGAGTGATACCTGTATCTAAACTTTTTACATGTATTACCATCCAGTAGTAACCCTTTTCACACTTAACATTTTTCAGTTTATCTAGGAAATGAAAAGTGTCCTTAATGTAAGGATCCAATTTAACTACATACTTCTAAAGATATGAATGTAAAAAAACTTCCAATAATATGTAAAAATTAGTTTTGTGCTGCCACTATAGGATGACCTGGAGGAAGACTTACATTTTTGAGATTTAGGCAGGCAATAAAACTTAGCCAAAGAACTGCCTTCAGTGTCAAATTTATATTTAACATCATGCTTAGTGAAATAACCCGGCTTAAAGTCCTTATTAATTAATTCTCTAAAATTCACAACAGCTTGCTGAAAATCATTGTCATTAACTTCCCTATAAACTTTTTCATCAGACAAGTGGTCCATACACATTTTAAACTATTGTTTATAGTGCATTACAATTTTTTCGACCCTTGTCTGAAGGTTTTATGACAATGCCCTGTCTATTACACAAGCTTAATAGTGATTGCCATTCACATTTACTCATATTGTATAATGCATTTTTCTTTTCAATAAAAAATTCCATCATATTCTCCATAGCAACATTTATCATTTTTGAGAACTGGACTATAAGTTGTTTACAAAAGGGGGGAATAAAAGTGCTTATATGAGAAACATTCCCCATGTCTAAAGTGCAATATGCATTGACATTATCTGTAGAGTCTATAGAATTACAAGAAAAAAAACTCCATTTCATCATCTTCACTAATAGACACATCTACTAACTCATTCACCTTATCACACTTATTACCAGACTCATAGTAATTAACTAAATGTAATTTTCTCACTAATTTAAAAAAGTCAGCTTTCTAAAAATGTATTCTGGGTAAAGCAGTAGGGATGAACTTAAGCCTACATTGTAAAATGGACATTTCCGTATCACTAAGTCCACCCCAGACAAATTCAAAACTGAGTTATACATTTCACATCTTTCTGTTTGTTTAATAATAGTACAAATATGTTCAACATTAATATTTAGTCATCTTACTCTGTTTGAAATGTTGTACATCTCTATTCCCGTCAAAGTGGTATTTGTATATGTAATTCTGCTTCCCTTGTTGTTTGTCTTGGCCATGAAAAGTGTTATTCAAATAACCCAGTTGTCTCAGTTCTGGTAAAGGTGGATATTCACTGTTTTCTGCATTCCAACCAGCCAAAGTGTTAGCCCCATCAGTTGAGGCAAAAGAAATATTCTGCCATCTTCTAGCTTTACTGGAAGTATTCTTATAACCTTCGGTTACATTGTGATTGGCTGCTTTATTGAAAGCCATCCCCGAATCATAATCACAGATGTTCCATTGCAATTTATTATTTTTTCTTTTTATTATGTCATTAGAATTTTCTTCCAGCTTCTCATTCAAGGAGCAAAGCAACTGTTCAAACCGGGTGACACCCAGCTGCCCAGATAATACATCACAAGCAGCTACAATATCCTCTTTTACTTTACATTGCTTTAAACTGTCTCAGTCTACTAAAATTAGTAGCCATTCCCACACACATCTGTATGAAGCAGCAATCCATCTCTTTTCAAAATCTGCCTCTACTGGGTCAGACATCAAATGCTGTTGTGGGAATTTTAACAAATCTCAACCCACAAGGAGTGATATCAATATCCAGGTATATCTGCAAACACAGTATATTATAGTACAAGGCATTCTCTTTTAATAGCAGCCGTTCCAAGGATTCTAAATAGGTATAGTCTGCCATAGAGAGATGTATGGGAATCTGCCTTACCCACTTCATTAAATGGATTAGAAGATCTCTTCAGTCTCCCTTCTTCCAAAAGGCATTCCCATGATTTAATAGGAACACTATTAGAGGTAGATGCTGTAGCCTCAGTAGAACGATTACCAGTAGACAAACCAGGCTGCTGAAATAAAGCAGAAATGGATAAATCATCACAAAAGATATGTGGTAGCTGCTGTAGAGATTCATCATGAAAGATACCTGGTAGCTGCTGTAGAGATTCACTGGCCATCGGACACCAAAAACCACAAAGCCATGAAAAATTCAGTAAATACAAAACCAAACTACTCAGCCAAGAAAAAGTCACACCACAATTTCTATTTCAGTAAATTTAATAAAAGAACCATGGCGCCTCGGCACAAACCCTTCAAGGAGTAACAAAATAATCAACACATAGCACTTCTGTGTTCATATATATATATATATATATATATATATATATATATATATATATATAATTATACTTAATTATATAATTAAACAATTAATCATATATTTAGGAAGATTTTTTAAAGAAAAACCTTCCAGTTACATTCATTGTTCAAACCTACTGGAGACAATGTATTAAACTTTAAAATATCCAGGGTAAAGTTTAATACATTGTCTCCAGTAGGGTTGAAGCAATTAATGTAACTGGAAGAGTTCTTTTATTAAATTTACTGAAATACAGAGATCGTGGTGTGACTCTGTTCCTAGCTAAGTGCAGATGTCCTGATAGGAAATGATCTTGATAATGTAGTACCTTGTGTGCATGCAGTCAGGCTTGGAGACAAACATGTGAGTCTCCCAGACAGACCACACACTTGCAGCCAGAACTGATGAAGTAGTTACTTCAGGGAGGGAGCTACCCTAAGAGAAATACTGCTGGCCAAGCTATCTAAAATTTTGTAAATAATTCTCTGTATTTTGTGAATATTGATATGATTTATACAGAGATGTGTAAAGTACTGAGTTAAAATGTAACCACAACATGCCCTATTGGAATAGAATAGGAATGTACCTGCACTATTGTGACTGTTTAGATGTATATGTTTAATGGAAACTGGAACACAGGAGATTAACTTGAAAAAGAAAATCAGAGAAAATAGTTGAAATTATATTTTTAAACCACATAATAAGAGATGTTCTCTGTTTCAGTGAAGTAGCAGGCACAATATCTAGAGCTAGATTTTTTTTTTGTATTCTTGAAAGAGAAATAATTACTGGGTTTAAGATGGAAGTGTTTTATTGTTTTATGACTTCCAGGATCTGCAAACATCTGACAGATGCATTTTTCTCAGAGAGATTTTAAAATTATTTTGGGGGTTTAGCTTGGGGACTGAAGTCATGTGATACAAAGTAATGTCATCCAAGCTAACACAGCATTAATATTTGATATTAATTTAAGAACTCTCTCCAAAAGAGACTGTGCATTTTGTATTTTGTCTTTGACCTAGCAAGAACATCCACTTGCCTTGCTGTAAATAAGTTTAGGCCATAATAACTCTCTCTCTTAGATTCAGATAGGAATATAGTAAAGTATAGCTTAGATGTTTTCTTTATTTGAAACTGTCCTGTAATGTTTTTAACATTTGCTGTGATTTTGATCTTTGATGTAAATTATTACTTATGGAGTATTGTCCTATTCTTTTATTAAACATATTTAAAACTAAGCTGTTAGAGTACTTGCATATCTACTTGGTGACACTGTACAGGCCACTCCTAAATAGCCTTGCTCTTGGTCAGACTACCATTTTGATTAATAGTAACATTACACAGTAAGATTGGGCACCCTTCACAAACTGCCATAAAGTAGCCAATTAAGTAGTGGCTGCTGGCAGTGGAAGCAACCTTATGGTCTGAGCAGAAGGGGGCATAGCTAGTACTCCTATGCCAGCCTTTCCCAGGGGTGTGTGTAAATCAAATTCAAGTGCATTTGTCAGCTACTTGGGCAGGGACATGAAGCACTGGTTGGACAGACGGTACTGGAGATCTTGGTTTGGCCACCCCAGCTGAGATCTCAACCTTATAGCTGTGCCAGTGGGGAGTCTTACTGGGGATCTGGAGAAAGGGGGAAACCAGCCCCAGACTTGATTGATCTGTGTGCTCTTAAGGGAAATTGCACTTTACTGTGTGTTTACTTGTCATCCTTCCAGTGTGTACATCCCCCCACTGTTGCCAGTGGTGAGGACTGAAGCTCCTTGATTACTGGGCCAGTGTTGGGGTACCACAGGTTGGATCAAGTGTCTTTGTATTATTAGAGTAAGTTTGCTGCTTTACAGAAATGCCTAATTTTAAGCTTAAAGGAGATGGCCCAGATATACTCCAGCTTGTGGCAGAGAAGATTTAGAGTTAGTTCTACTGATGGATTTGATAACATGGGTGTATATAACTTTGATGAATGCTTTATTCAGTGAATCACTATTAATCAAACTCACTTAAGTGAAACCTCATTTAAGCGAATTATAGTTTCCGCAAATTTTTACTTGGGGAAAGGAAGTAGCTGACCATCGGGAATTGCCCTTTTTCCCCACTGCAGTATGATCTGAGTAGGTATATTTAGTTGGGGGGAACTGTGAGGGAAGCAGCTGACTTTTACCTTGTGTAGTGTTAGGTCGGTAGCTGGCCCACTAGTTTTTTTTCCCTTGGAGAATTTTTGCTGAAACGATCATTTGCTTAAATGAGGGTTCACTTAAGTGAGCTCATTATAGTCCCAATACGATATTCCTTCATCTCCTGGTTTTCCAATAGTAGGGGTTCAGCCCTCCATTTTTACTCATTTCCTTTTGTGGTAGTATGGCCAGTTATATACTTGTGGTATCAGTATCTGAAGATAAGTATAGACAGCTCCCTGATGAGGCTTATAATAGCAGATTGAGTAGGCCCCTTGATTATAACAAAGATCTATGGGTATGACATTCATTTACACTAATGTCCGCAACTAACATTGTTATGCCTGTATCTTACTACTTACCAGTGTACCTCCTAAAAGGTATATTACCATAAAGCAGCCTTAATGAGGTGGGAATGAATGGGTACTATATCATGAAGGTATCTATACATTTTCTCATGTTTCTCATATGTTTGTAGCTGTTCTACTGCAAACACTTGCATATAATATAGACCAATTTGACATATTACTTTGTAGCATTGTGAATGAATTGTGCCAGTGTGATTGTACTACTGTGAATGTTTTCATTTATCATCTTTCCTTTTATGTAATGTGAACCAGTTCAATTATAGTTTTCTAGTATTGCACTGTCAAACATTATACTAATGTTTATTTTGCCAGTGTTAATTTACATTGTATTTTGTATTACATTGCATCAATTTAGCTTTTATCTCTGGTCTTCAGCTGAAAAAGGGCTGTACACCCAATTGGACTTCCCTGGTCAAGACATGAAATGCATGCATACATACATATAGATATTGATGTCAGGATATTCATCTCAAAAACACAATTCTGTTATCCGTGAGAGTTGGTCATAATTCTTCTGTAACAAAGGGAGCTTTAACATCTCCAATATACAACTACTAAAGTGCAGGAATTCAATATGTTGTACAACTTTCAATGCTTTAAAACAATTAGTGATGCCACAGAACAATTGAAAAATAACTACCTCTCTGGGGTGTGTGGCCAAAATGAACAGGTAGCACTGATTTTTTTGATCTGCTTCTTTTCAGTCATTCTGACAAGATTTTATACATACACTTAATATTCTTCTATGATTAATAGTTCCAATATATAAGTAGTTTTACAATAGCTTTTGAAAGAAAAATCAAGATTTGTGATTTCTCTTATCATTTTCCTGTCAGAAAATTTTTAGTGTTTTGGTAAAATGAGCCACTCTAAAGTTAATTCCCAGGAAAACTGAATGAAGAAAGAACTACAGTCTATTTTATGTAACATCCATGATCTTTCGGTAAAAATGGCCAAACTTGAGATTAAAATGGACAGTATTTAGAATGTAAGAAATAAATTGATTTATTAAAGTCATAAAACATTCAGTACAGATTTCAACTATACAGGAAGCAGTAAATGACTTGGATGGAAGAATGACAGAAAATGGAAACCATATTGAGTTTGTCCTAAAACAAAGCACTTTGCTTTTGGAGAAAGTAGAAGACTTGGAGAGTAGATCTAGATATGGAATTCCAGAGAAAGAAGGGGCAACAATACAATAGTTTTTGAATAACTGGTTGCATAAAATCCTGAACTTACCTGAAGCTTTTTCTTTTGTTATTGAGTGAGCTCATGGATCACTCTCATATTCTTCTCTCAAAAATAATCCACCTTCCCCTAAGTATATGTTAAACTTCTCTCCAATCAGAATAAAGATGTGTTGAAAACAGCATGGGCAAATTCACCAGTAAAATAATGGAGAATAGCATCAGATTTGATCATGATTACTCGTAATCTGTTATGATAAAAAGAAAGGCTTGTATCCCATTCATAAAAAGTTTAAAGAAACTGAACATTAAAGATCAACTCAATTTTTCTACAAAAATCAAGATTTTTCTACCTGAAAGATCAACTTTTAATACCCTTCAAGATGCTTTGGTGTTCATACAAAACAAAAATTGGATAGATCTAAAGAGATGGGGGCCAGTCCTTGAGTAATTTAAGAGAGAAGCAACTAAAATGGATGGACATCAAAAGAAAAGTCAGGGAAAAGTGATAGGTTTATATTATTAGTTTAACCATATGAATATTTATTTTAGCATAGTCATGGGAATATGTTGCATCATAAGGTAAAACCTTTTAATTTACTTGAATGACTTTCTTAATATTAAACTGCTTGTATCCACCAATACTTAGCTAACTTTTTAATAGAGGGGGTAAAATGTTGATAGGATGAGTAATGATTTTGCCAATGGTAATGTATGTATTAGACTAATTCATTAGTGTAACTTATTTTTGTTGTAATATATAATATAAGCACTATTAATTATAGAATGACTTCTGAATGTTGTTTGTATTGGAACACATGTTAAACTGCAGTAGTATACACTGGCTGCCTTTTGAATATAATGTTTTAATAATAATCTCTAATGGATTTAGTGGTTTATAATGGCTTTGAGTGTTAAATGTAAAAATTTAACTGTGCCGGTACATTAAACTACTGAATGTGAGTGCTTATGCTTTACAACACCATAAATAGCTTTTTTTTCTAATGTGATCATGAGCTTCCTTGCATTGCAAATAAATACTTTTTGAGATATTTTCCTGTTTCGAATATTGCTGGTTTGAAAAAATGCTGTTTTAGACTGTTACAAGCTTTTTCTACTCATCTCAGCAACTTGATTTTGTTTTTGAACTGTTCCTGCAGCTGGAAGCTTTTCCAGATCTTTCACATCTTCAGAAACAGGAAATTGAATAGAGCATTCAAATGAGCAGTAAAGAAAATTAAGCAAGTAAAATGAAGCTTTACCTTTTTACTTGTATGAACTGATTAGTTTCTGAGGGTTTTAATGTAGTCTTTGCTATTTTCTCATTGATACATATGTATGTGTGTGTAATGTGTGTGTGTAATGTGTACGTGTAATATGTGTGTGTGTAATGTGTGTGTGTAATGCGTGAGTGCAGTGTGTTTGTGTAATGTGTGTGTGTGTGTGTGTGTGTGTGTGTGTGTGTGTGTGTGTGTGTGTGTGTAATATGTGTGTGTGTGTGTGTGTGTGTGTGTGTGTGTGTGTGTGTGTGTGTGTGTGTGTGTGTGTGTGTGTGTGTGTGTGTGTGTGTGTGTGTAGAGTGTGTGTGTGTTATATATATATGTATATGTATATATATATATATATATATATATATATATATATATATATATATATATATAGTTTGAGGATTTTAATGTTATCTTTGCTATTTTCTCATTGATATATATGTATGTGTGTGAATGTATGTATATATATATATATATATATATATATATATATATATATATATATATATATACAGTACATTCTTTTTTTTTTTGTGCTGGTTTTAATTGATTTCTAGCTTTAAGCCCTAAAACTAATAGCAAATATATTTTAATGACTGCTGCGTTTTTGATATTTAGAATAGCTCTTTGGCTCATTATGGCTAAATTAAGTGAATATCTCTAAACTGCATTTATATGGTGTATTTGTAGATACATTGTTCTTTAGAATGAAAATGCATTTTTTCTTTGTTCTTTATAAATATCTTTGAAGGTACAGGATATAATTGTTCAATCAGAAGAAGTTTTGTTTTTGATAGACCTGCATAATATCTGTGGTACAAATATGAACTTAAAACAGAATGCCATTTTTAATAGAGATTTTAAAACCATACGCTTAGGTACTTTGACAATCAGTTTTTCCAGACTTTTTAAAGCAAACTCAACTGTCAAATAATACTTTTAATATTTATTAGATGCTTAACATGTTAAGATCATTCAAGAGTTAGCACTGATTTTAAAATGTATATTCTTTATTACCAATGTGTGGAGTCTGAATGTCCTCCCCGCGGTTGGGTGGGCGTTCGAAAGACATGCGTAAATGGACTTGCCCTCTTTGAAGGTTGAACGTCGAGCTGGCACCTCGACGTTCGTCAAAATCTACTGCCAATCATTAGCGGACCGGAGTTCCGCTGTGGCGACCCCTAACCGAGAAAAGCTAAAAGACAACAACAACCATCCTTGTGTTGGTAGTCTTTTTAGTGTAGGAAATCAAGTAAGTATATTTCATGATTTTTTGTAATGATAGTGTAGAAGTCACATTATGCACTGTCATAATTATTTGTAATGAAGTTAGCATACTAAATCACTGGAAAATTGTCAAAAGGACTAAAACACATCTTGGAACAGTCATATGTACAAGTATGCACAGAGTTATTGGTCCAAATATATTTGCATAAGAAACCCATGTCTGCCTATTTGTTCAGGAATGTCACAGATTGGGTCACGATATATAAGTTTAGACATCTAAATGATGTAGAATTTTTCTGAGAAAAGAAGCTAAGACATATATTGTTTAGTGTTGACATGTATCTTCCCATTACATCACCAGAGATAATCAGGCAGACAGGTAAACAATCCCCAGGATTCAATAAAGTCCATGTAGGCTCCATGTAGAGCCACAGTTCCTCACTGGCAGAGTGCCATACATATTAATTTTGGGGCTCTGCTGAGGGAGATGACAGTAACATGGATATTGAATCCATGCAAGCAGCAGTGTAGAGGCTGTTCCATACTTCCAGACTGTCCAGAAAATGTCTGGACATGTGGTAAGCACAGGACAGTATTTTTATTTTTGTGTTTGTGTGGTGCAGCTCAGTGCATTGCAATGCCGAGCTGCACTTGTACATATACACCTGACATTTGCTATATATCTAAACATAGAAACTGTATGTAATCAATTATAACTTTTTTTGTCTGTCCCTGCTTGCATGGAGCAGCATGGTGCTTAGCAACGCCATCAGACATCTAAAAATAGAAACTGGATGTATTTAATTGTTGTAGTTGTGTTGTGCTTAGCAATGTGCAAAACTGCGCAGCTTCACTTTGCGGTGCTAAGAAACATCTTAGTAGTATATATGAAGATATACTGCTTCCCTGTTCTACCCTGTACTATCCAAGTAGTTAGGTTGAGTCATAACCTACAGTTTAATAGGCCATGAGATCAAGTCCTGACCAGTTGTGTATTTTACATTTATTGCTATCAAAATGTGTCAGGTGACTGAAGCATCAGTTTAATTTAAAATTAAAAAAATGTTGCATTTAGAAAAGCTGCGTGATGCTAGGTACTGCTTAAACATGGTCAATGATCTACAATGTTTGTGCTTTGCTAAGTCTCACTTAAACATGGGTTGTGCAAGTTTGCATGATGCTCAACTTTACTGAAATGGTCTGTGTGAGTTTGCACAAAGCTAAGTGATGCACTTTTTGAAAGTTACAGTATGACGTCTAAGGATGGGAATGCAGCCTATATAAAGGTCAATAGGCAGGAATTTCACACCATTCATAAGAGTCTTCACTTGGCTGTTGATATGCCTGGTGGTGGTGGAGAGGGAGTGAGCTTTTGGGTTCAGAGGTGGGGTGTGCAGAAGTCCAGACTGTTTGATGGACTCCTGGTGAAAATCTATGAACCCTGGGTGCTGCTGGGTGATTACCAGGGCTCAGAATGCAAGCCTGATGCCTGGGATCAGTTGACTAAGGAACTTACCAGTGTTAATGGTATCCCCCGCACTGGTGGGCAGAGTAGTCACCACTATGACTACCTGAAGCAGAGGAAGAGGTGAACCTTGGACACCTGGGTCCAAGAAACTCTTTCTGGGCAGACTCCATAGATATGCAAGTATGTTTGCCAGTACTTTAGAAATGTACAAGCTGATTCTGTACAAAACTTGTATGCATAATGATTTGCTTCTTTCCACATCTGCAGATGAGAGGGCTCGCAATGTCCAGTCCCATGCAGGGCACCTGGCCTGGATGAGGTGAGAGTGTGGTAAGCAGGGAAGTAACATAATGCATAAAATCTTAACAGTCAGATATGGCATAAATGGGACATGTAACATGTTTAGTAATGTGTCACTGCCCATCTGAAATAGTACATTAAGTTAAATTGGGTAAACATGCAGTACTGTGTAGTATATCTTCCAAGTATTAATGTTGTGGCCTACCAATATTAAGAGTCATAGATCTGGTCTGCCCATTATCTGAAATGTGCTGTATGTTGCACTCGATTAATGGACAGGGTATATGGGTTATCTACTGGACGTCTTTCACAGCTATCCATGCTCTACATGTCAGACTTGAAGCAACATTAATAAATAAAATCTAAAGGATGATGGTGCTTTGATATGTAATGTTTTCAAATAAAAAGTGTTCACTATTCCTGTGTTCACTGTGTGTGTGTTCTAATATGACACCAGTCAACTGTGAAATGTAAATGAATAAAGAATGCAGCAAATACTGTCAAGTAAATGTGCATTACCCAGAGTAAGGTTCCAAGCCTGTGTTCTGCTACTTTTGTCTGGCATAATGCTGTATATTCCACCCAGGCAATGAACACTGTATATGGGTAGGATTACTGAAGTCCTGGACTGCTATCCATGTCTAAATGTCAGATTTAAAGGAACATTAGCAATAAAGTTTAAAGCAGGATTGTGCTTTAATAACTACTGTATTCAAATAATGTTCTCGTTATTTATGTATTCACAGAATTTGGTTCCAATGTGATACCACACAGTTATGCAAATGTGTAAATGTAGGGTTTCACACAAAATATTGCAATAAAAAATCATAAAGGAGAATACTGTTTTGAGAATTCATGATATTTAAATAAAGTGCACATAATTCCTGCAGTCACCGCTTGTGGCTTTTAATCCCATGGCAGCCAGCTGACAAAATAATCAGCTATCCAGTGTACATGAACATACCTTTCAACTGTTATGCTTTTGAAGAATGTAATGACTAGTCCCCCACATAACTATCCATTGATGTATGAGCACACTGTGTAAAACAGTTCCCTGTAGTTGTGCCTGTGTACCAGCATCTTTTGGTGCTTGGTCCATACTGTCCCATGCAAACAGGTTGAGAGGAATGTGCATGCAACATCATCTATACAAGAATTGCAGTGACTGTACTCACAACTGAAATTGCACATCTGTAGAAGTATGTATTTGTACTCTATGTAGTATTATTATCTGCAAATTCACTAATGGTATGTTTCTCTCTCTCCCCACCCCTTATCTTTATTATGATTTGATATTAATATATTTGTAACTGTTATGCTGGCCTTGTGTATTTCATACCAGTGTGCTGTTAACATATTTTCCTTATTGCTATTTATTGTTGTGTTCCTCATAATATTCCTTTGTATGTCAATTGATTAGTCACTATCTTCTATTATGTTAATACTAAGATTTGTTTGGTTATTTCTTTTGTTAACTTATGTTTATAATTAATTTATTCCAGTGTGACAAAGTAGGCCATTTCCTGGTGATCCATCTATCTTGGCTCTCCTGGCTGTGGCACCAGGGCCCAGCATGTCTGGGCTGCAGCCTGGTGGTGTCCCTCTGCTGCTCCTGCATTACCTATGGCATTAAGTAGTTTTGCCTCACAGGCTGTGGATGGTTCCTCCTCTGGCAGCAGATGTGAATGGGGTGATTGTTACTCATGAGGAACTGCCAGGTATGGTGCATAGGTTGCTGCACTGAACTGTTGGTGCATGCCTACACTGTATAGAGAGCATGCTGTCCATCCTGATAGGGCAACATTGCCCCGGACACTAGCTTCCACCACAGGGGCAGTGAAGGAAAGTGCTGATAGTCCAATGGGTGAGGTCTTGAGTCACACTGCTCCCATATGTGGCACTCATGGGGCTGGAATTCCACAACACCCTCCACATTAAAGGCGTTCACCCCCCTTGTCACATATCAACACTGTCTTGTCTGTCTGCAAAAATTTCCTCACCTACCCAAATTGCCTCCCCGACACGTACTCGTGCCCCTTTCCCAACATTCCACTCTCACCTTAAAAAGAAAAAATGGGCTCCTGTCCCCATAAAGATTTTGTCCCATTCGTAGCTCTCCACTTTGCACACGTGTTCACTGGGACACATAATTTGGTCCAATTGGCTTGAAAATGAACTTATGTTGTCATCACCCCTCTGGGGGTGACATCCAAATTCAGCTAAAAAAAATTTATGAAAGTGCACAGTTACCATTGAAGAAATTGATAGCTATGGTTCCATCCTACACCTGTCCTACAGATCCCTGCCAGCCTTTCATCATGCTTTCCCCCTGCTTGCACCCATTTTTCTTTAAAGATTATTTTGCTTAATGCTCTGCAGTGCATTGATTGCTATGATAAATAGTGCTACATTGATAAATGTTTTAAAAATATATTAATCACATTCAAAAAGTACAGCTGGGCCCTAATTCAAACATAGGACCATCTCACCTGCAAAACAGTGGATCAACCTGCCAAGCCACACAGATGCTAATTTCACACAGGTGTTTTAACCAAAACAGAGTAATGCTCAAGTTCCCTTCATTAAGCATGTTGAAGTGATGCTGCACATCGTGCAGCACTGGTCAAATCAGCCAAGAGATTAATAGAAAAAATAGTACTGTAATTGGCAGTCTAGTACAGAAATACATCACTATAAAGCCGCACACAAGCTTAGATGTAAGGGAGGTATCTAATACCAGATAACTTTGCCATTATATGTACAACATGTAAGAACACACTGCAGAAACATTAATGGAAAACAGGTTTTTAACTGCGACTCTGGTATACAAATACAGTACTCTAAAGCCATACACATAATAGACGAGTGCAGTATTTCATAGCAGTTAACTGTGTAATAACTACAACATGTAAAACTACACCTACTACAACAGTGACTCTGTATCTGTCTGTAAAATGCATTAAAGACATTACTTTTTAGTGCACATGGTCCTGGGTTCAATTATAGCTGCATCTAGCAATGAAAATTCATGTATGTGGACATAGACATACATATCACAGTTTATAATGTTCATCTCATCACCTATTTATCAACCTAAAGCAGCACAGTTGGAATGCCTGCATCTAATTAATACAGGTCATATTTCTACAGATAGGATTACTTTTAGTATCACTTTTAAGTCGTCCTAGTACAATACTGGAAAGTGCAGAGAATGTCAGGACATGCATTAGCCTGAATTCCCAGTGCATGTTGGTGTGTGCTGAAATTGTGGCACAGTTATATCACACTGCAGCTTACAATGATTTGAGAGTGATTTCACACACAACCACAACTGCACAAGTAACATAAATATATGGAGGTTGAGCTAGATGTAGGTGGTTGCCAGCATACACTAAACAAGGGACTACCATAATAAAACATGTGACTTGGCAGTTGTCCAGCTGCATAACATCATGGTTAATGTGCCCCCTACCTTTTTCTAGGCTATACCAAGCATTTTGCCTTATTGTTACTGCTGCCATTGGCTGACATGACACACACCTTAATTCCCAGTAGGATGGGTACCCTCAATCTTGACTCCACCTATGTAGTAAGGCTTCCACAGGTCCCACACTTACCCTTAAAGCTTGTTGTTCTGCAAAGTGTTCACCCTCTCTACCTATGCCTATTGCCTGCAGCATGATCTTCAGCCTGTAGCATGCACATCTGTATGCAAAATGTAGTTGCTATAGATATTCTCTCTGCCATGTAGTATCTGTACCCAGTAATTTCCAACCCTGACATATGAGAAAGGGGTTGTAATCTACAACACTTGTATCCTGTTCAGTGGCTGCATGTGATTGGATGATTATACTGCAAATCAGCTGTGTTGGCTGCAATTTCAGAATCACAGATTGGTTCAGAGGCAAACATTTGCTAATGACAACCATGTTAAAAAGGTAAACTGGTAGCTAGGGTATCCATTGTTTGAGAGTTACTTCACAGGGTGAACTTGTCTGCACAACATTTACATATCTGAACCTTTCAACAGAAGAGTATTGTACTCCACAAGGTATGTAACCATTTTGTTTTCAACATGATGCATACGTTTGCATATATGTATCGGGAAAGTACTGTACTGATGATATGTCCTGGATCTCCAGGTGTTACTTACAGAAGAACTAAGCACAGTAAGGGTAGAATGCGTTTTGTTAATTATGTACACCAGACTCCTGGAAATTTCCCTTGACAGTGGTTTAATACTACATTGCTATTTGTTTGGTACTGGTTTTATATATTATAAGGGGGTTTTACACCTAGGGGCCACACTTTAATGGACTCCTGTGTTGGGTGTATGATCATATCTCCATATATGTCATGGCACAAACAGGAATAGCTGCCTATTGGTACTATCCTAGTTGCATCCATACCCTTATGTTTGCATAGTGTTGAATATGAGGTGTGTAATCAAGCAGTGAATACTGGTAGTCATCTGTTGTTTTTGTATCTCTGCATATGTACTCCCATGTATGTGATCCTGACATGTTCATATGTGTGTACTAGGCTAATGGCCCTGGAAGCCTATATAAGCCTAGCCCAAGAAGATTCCCTGGCATCATGCCACCAAAGTTAGTTCTCAGTGCCCTTGTCAAGCAATACCACTGAAGTGATCCCTGGGGTGAACTTCCTATTGCCCATCCACTCATCAAGATTTCTCAGAGAACCAGTGAAGTGCTCTGAGTGACATGAATGGGAAGTTTGTTCCAGAGTATGGGAAGTCTCTGGGTTAGGAACCTGTGTCCCTCCAGCATGTTCTGTTTATTGTGGTAATGGGATTTAGGTTTCTGGAGCATGTGGCATGGAGGGGTTGAGATTTCTTTAGGTGTAGCTTATCTAGCAGCTCTGGGTCAGACATGGCTTTGTAGGTCAAGCAGAGATGGCCTTTAAGTAGCGATAAGAGAGTATAGCTGGAGTTTCTGAGTCTGTCCATATAGGGCATGTGTCTAAGGCCTAAGATCCTCTTAGTGAGGTATTTTTGTGGCCTTTCCAGTTGTAGGTGTCTAGAGAGGTACATACCAAATGGGGCATTGTATTCTATAATGAGGCTAATGGGGGATGAGTAGAGAGGGAATATGACCTATTTCTTCCTGGATGAGAAACCTTTTGTAATGAGATGTGCCACATAGGACTTTCTGACTATAGTGGCAATGTGGTTATCAAAGGAGAGGTTGCGGTCAACCTGTGTTCCCAGGTCTCTTATCACACCTTTGGTGTTTAGTGGACTACCACTTATGTGGTAGTTCATGGGCACCTATTTTTTCCCAAAGGGAATGGCAATGCACTTTTTGGCATTGAGCTTAAGGCCATGGTTCTGGCACCACTCACTGGTGTCAGTGAGGCCTTTTTGTAAAGTGTCTACATCAGTTGGGGAATCAATAATGGCTCCCAGTTTGTAGTCATCTGTGAACTTGGTCAGCCAGAGTCCCTTTGTGTTGGCTTGCACTTCAGAGAAGTAGATGCCAAACAGGAGAGGGCCTAGGACCAATCCCTGTTGGACACCACTTGTAATTGGTCAGTAGTCAGATTTGGAGTCCGCTACTTTCACAGTGTGGGTTCTATTAGTGAGCCATTTGGCAACCCATCTTATGACATAGGGGTTTATGCCTAGTTTAGTGAGTCTATCTATAATTCCTGAGTGAGAGATGGTATCAAAGGCCTTGGCAAGATCTAGGTAGGCTGTGTAAACTACCTTGCCCTCATTCACAGCTCTGGTGACAGACTCCATGTCTATCAGGTTGAGCAGGCATGATCTACCTTTCACAAACCCAAACTGCATAGGGTCCAGAGTTTGGAGATTCCCTATGTCCTTATATACAAGGTCCATGATGATGTGCTCCATAGCCTTAACATATCAGACTCGTCAGACTAATGGAGCTGTAGTTCCTAGGGTCTGTAGTTGCTCCTCCTTTGTGGAGTGAGATGACTGTAGCAGTGTGCCATTTGGTAAGAACAAAGCCTGAAATTAGGCTGTGATTGAACAGGATACTCAGGTGTGGTGCCAGTTCACTTTGTAATTCATGTAGAACACAGCCAGGGAGTATTATCAAGTCCCATGGAAGCTGTATTCTTGGCTTTGGACTGTTCATTTTTTTCCCTGTGAAGCTGTGATAATAGGGGCTTGGCATTCCTCAGGTATTGTACTAGGCCCTTTAAAGGGTGAAAGGGGGGTAAACTTCACACTGAACCTGTCTGCCAATATGTTGGCAATATCAGTTGGTTCTGTATATGTATTGCCATTGTGCTGTATCTCAGAGCAGATCTGAGTATTGCCATATAGATTCTTGACATAACTATAGAATGCCTTTTAGTTGTCTTTAGAATCTGCAGCAATTTGGATTTGATGACTGATCTCAGTTTTTTGCTGAGGCTAACCAGGGAGTTTTTCCAGTCTTTGGAATTCACCCTTTTCTGCAACAGTTTTTTTCCTTCTGTTGTGGAGTTTGTTTATGGTGGGAGATCACCAGACTGGCTTCCTTTTTTGGAGGAGAATGTCTTGGTTCTATTTGGTATGGCCCATTCCATGCACTTGTGTATGTGCTCATACAGTGCATTGGTGTATGATTCAGTAGTCATGCACCTATTTTCCATTTGCATCGGTGTCATGAAGTTAGCCACCTCTGTTTTTAGAAGCCCAAAATTGGCTTTGGAGAAGTTTTATACTATAGTTTCTTTGGGGGGGGGGGGTGAGGGTGGGATTTGCATATCCATGGTGATTAGCTTGTGGTCAGATCTGACCAGGGAGGAATTGATTACTGGTGCAGAGCAATGGTCACCCATGTTGGTAATGACCAGGTCAAGGATGTTTCTACCTCTGATTGGGGTAAGAATGAGTTGGTCCAGAGTATTGGAATTAATGAATTCCAGAAAACATTGAGCAAGTGTGTTGGTACATGAGTAATTTTCCCATTTAATGGAGCAGTAGTTAGTCTCCCAGTATAAGGGTATTGGGTTGCTCCCTAATATTTTCTAATGTGTTTAGGAATGTGGAGTGGGAGTCTTGGGACATGGTGGGGGGATCTATAGCAGGCTACAACATGGATTGCAGTTTTATCCAGTGTTAGTTGTACTTGAAGTATCTCTGATGTGTTATATTGGGCTACTAGTCTGGAGGTGTGCATATCCTTTATGAATATGGAGACACCACCACCTTTAGTCCAAGTTTTGGGGCCGAAAAGTGTGGTATGAATTATAGCCTGGTAGGGCTGGTGTGCTCACCGGAGCCTTGAGCCAGGTCTTGGTCACTGCACAGATGTCTATGTTCTCCATTTCAAGGAATGCTTCCAGCAAGTGCATTACGAGATTTAGACTTCTAACATTGAGTAGCATAACACTCTGATTTTGATTGCTTGCAGCTGTTATAGTGGTAGTTTTGTCTTCAGGACATTGCCTAAAAAAGGCACTATAGGGGTGTGAGAGCCTTGGTCAGTATCTGGAATTCCTGGGGTGGCAGGTGCAGGCCATCTCTGGTGAAGCATCGAGGTCTGTCGATCATGTCATCCCAGGCAGACAGATACTGGATCCCCTTAGAATGATACCAGAAACTTAGCCAATTGTTGAAGTCAATCATTTTCTTATTGTACTGTGGTATCATTCTGGCTGATGGAAGGATGCAACTCAGAGCTAGTGTCATACCTTCCTGGGCTACAAGATCCGAGAGCTCCTCTCTCTATTCATGATGTCCAGGGAGGTACACCTCAGGTCATTCATACCAACATGGACAACGACAGAGTCATATTTGTACCTGCTGTGGAGTGACCTAACTGTTTGTGTTATGTGGTGGATCCTAGCACCCGGCAGGCATCTGACCATAACTTTCTCCTTATTCAATCTAGTGAGTGGGACATCAGTGTGCCTTACTATTAAGTCACCTATGACTAGTGTATTGGATAAGTTGGTTTGCCTTATGGGCTTTGGTTGAGTGGCACACTGTTTTTTATGTGAGCTGTGTGTGTCCTGCTTCTTGCTGGGATGTGGTGGTGGTTTTGTGTTTCTGCCTCAGAGGTCTGTGTTTGGGCAGATTTTTCTTGAGATCCTCCATGAAAGTAGGTGTGTATTTTGTGTTACTATGTGAGGGTTGTGGTGGTGTAAGTTTTGGAGGGCTGTGTGTTGATGTGGTATGGTGCAGGTGTTAACCTATCCAGTTTTGGCTGGAGAGTGCTTGGCTTCCAATTTGGCTATATATGTGCATCTCTCACAAGTCATAGTGTTGGGAGGTAAGAGGAGAGGGTTGTCTGTGTCCATGAGGCAGTTGCTACATTTCCTCAAGATGCCCAAGTTCACCAGGTTGATAGGAGAAAGCACAGGGAACTGACCTTTAGACATGCCTGGATATGAGCTCAATATATTAAGTACTGAAGCCTGTTACAGGATAAACGTCACTCAGTATCCAAATCTGTACAGAGCACTGCCAAACACTTGAGGGGAAACTAATACATAGACCCTGCAAATTTAAGGTTGAAGTATTTAGGCAGATATTCTAAAGTTAGGAAGAAATCAAGCAGTACTTACTGAAAATAAATAATTAGCTTGTCAAGAATGATGAAAAGAGGAGAGTTACATGAATGGCTACTGCCCTGGGTACTACTAATGCTGCTTTCAGCACAGCTTGTCTTTCAAGAAATAAGTATCACCAACAACAGGCCCCTTTTGCAGATACTGAAAATATCATCCTGGAGACCTTGCATCAACACCATCAACTCCTGTTCAGGGGAGGCCAAACAGGGAAGATTGGGGATCATTGTGGGCTGACCTGGTTTGCAATTTGAATGCTATCAGTCACCAGATCAGGACATATGAGCAGGTGTGGCAGCGTGCCACTGATATGATCAATGCCACACACAGAAGAGCAACAGACATAGCTAAGAATCATGGTGTCACTACTGGATGACCTGCAGCTGAACAACCACTGTCAGGCACTGACACATCCCTAGTATGTTGTGCATGTGGGTGCCACCATTTCCATGCAAGAGGAGCTTCCAGGTATGCTTAGTTGGATCAACAGTGGAATACTGTAGCATTCAGTGTGTCAGGGTGTACATAGTATATTATGTGTGTGTCAGGTATTGCTTTTTTTGGGGGGGGGGTAGTTGCAGTTTGACTCTCATGCTCAGATTTTGACTAATATATCAATTAGCATAGTGGGTACTGTAAATGTGAGATATTATGACATATTAGCCTGTTATAGTGCAACACATGGTGCTGTGTACAGTACTGCTCCCTCAAATTTTCACAGGACCATCAGTAATTAGACGGTGCCATGTACCTGCTCCTGGTAAGCACAATACTGTTTTGTTAGAAATGTAGTTGTAGTGCAATGTATTCGAATAAGTGTCATTCTAGGCCTGCTGGCTGGATTGATATACTGTCTGCATGATTGCCAACTGCACATTATTTTCCAACTGAACTCAATTTAGAATCATATATATACCTTGTAGGTAGGGCAGCCACGGTGGTGCAGTGGTTAGCATTGCTGCCTCACAGCAAGAGGTTCTCTGGTTCGATCCTCGGCTGGGGTGCCTTCTGTGCGGAGTCTGCATGTCCTCCCTGTGGTCGCGTGGGTTTCCTCCGGGTGCTCTGGTTTCCTCCCACATCCCAAAGACATGCTGCAGGTGGATTGGATACTCTAAATTGGCCCTAGGTGTGCGTGTGAGTGTGCCTTCTGTGGAAGGTTGGGCGCTGGGCTGGCAACTCGACACTGTAAAACTCCACTGCCATTCAATGTGCAGACAAGGTGATCCGCTGTGGCGACCCCTAACTGGGAAAAGCCAGAAGAAGAAGATATATACCTTGTAGGTGTGACCACACTGATAGACTTGGCAGTATTTTCAAGACATTACAGATTGCCATATGTGTCAACTGTGCAGAGGTTTGCCAAATGTCAACAGTGTACATCATTGTTGTTCATGAGATGCTAGATTAAATAGCTTTTTAGTTACAAATAACTACAGATGTTTGTTGGAAAATGATGTCCTCGTGTCCTGGCATATAAGGTTGGGGGTTAAACAAGTCTATAATACTGACAGCATTGTATACAGTGTTTGTTCTGAATTAGTGCTTAATGGTACCACTTAGACTGATCGTGTTGACTTAGCCAACCTGCTAGCAGGTAGGTTCAGGGCAAACTTTACCGCTACCCCCCCCCCAAAGGCCCATTTGGCATCCTTGATACTTATCCTGCACCTCTCATCTCTGTAGATAGTGTTAAAGGCCCTATCCAATGCAAAGAACACAGCTTCCTTGGGACTTCATAGCATCCCAGGCTGTATTCTCTACCATTTCCTGAAAAAACTAGCCTCACCATTGAGCACCCTATTAAACCATAGCCTAAGTATGGGCTTCATTCCAGCAGAGTGCAGAACTGTCATTGTCATCCCCTTGCACAGAGGTGGCACCACTACTGACCCTGGAAACAATCACCCCCTTAGCTTGACAAGTCTGATCTGTGAAGCCATGGAGTGTATTATGGATCTCATAAACAAAGACATAGGCAACCTCTAAGCACTTGACCCCACCCAGTTTGGATTTGTCAGAAGCAGATCTTTCCTGTTGAAATTGGTTGACTTCTTTGAGACAGTCACCAAGGCCCTGGATGAGGGCAAGTCAGTACATACAGCTTACCTTGATTTGACCAAGGCCTTTGACACACTTGGGAATCATTGAAAAGCTAATACAACTTAGTATAAATCCCTATCTCATTGGGTGGGTGGCCAGCTGGTTCACTGATAGGACGCACAAGGTCAAAATAGGCACCTCCACCTCTGACAGCAGACCTGTTACTACTGGCATTCCCCATTGATCTGTCCGGGGACCCCTACTGTTTGGCATCTACTTCTCAGAGGTCCAGGCAAAGACAAAGGGCCTGTGGTTGACTAAGTTTTCTGATGACTATAAGTTGAATGCTGTCAATGACTCCCCAAATGGTAACATACTGTAAAAGGGTGCCAAATTCAACTTATCATACCATTCAGCAAAAACACTGCCCCTACTGATTACCACATCAACAGCAACCCCCTAAGTGCACAACCTGGGTGAGAGACCCAAGTACTCAGGTTCACAATCTCACATTTGGTCACCATGTAGTGGCAGTGGTCAGAAAAGCCTTTTTACTTGGTTCATCTCGTACGTAAAGGGGTTGCATCCAGAAAAAAGGAGGTTATTACCTCTCTGTACTCCACCCTTATTAAGCCAATGACTGAGTATAAGGGCCTGTTTGGTATGTACCACTCCAGACACCTGCACTAACTGGGAAGGCCACAGAAATGCCTCATATTATAAAGCAAATCCATGGCTTCCAACACCTGTCCTATGCAGACAGGCTTAAATCACTATCACTCTACTTGGTATTGTACAGATTGCTCAGATATGATGTGTGTCTCACCTACAAGGCACTATCAGAACCTGCCCTATGAGAGAGGCTCGATATCCGTAAGCCTAACTCCTCACACTTTACCTCAAAAGGCCTAAATCTAATATGTGACATCAACAAAACCTGCTGGAGAGATAGGTTTGTCCCCCAAAGGCTGCCTATCTCTGGAATAGACTTCCCATACATGTCAGAGTACCTCGCTGACACTAGCACAACCAACAAGTGCTGGCTGAGGCATTTATGGGGATAAACTCTTGTCTAGGCTTATAAGGGCCCCAGGGCCATTAGTCTAGTAACCTCCTATGATCCTAGGTATTAATGTACTGCTTTTCCCTTTTTATCACAGGTGCCTGGGGGGTGTTGGTCTGTGTCTCCTTCACAACCTGATGTCAGTGTCTCTTCAGATACTGATGGTAGCCAAAGTGAGGCACAGGTGGAGGTTGCAAGTGCTGAATCTGGCAGAGGTTAACATCCCTCTTCTGCCCATATCACTATACACAGTCAGTATGCCTATGCATATCCAGCCCCCTGAGGCCACATATATTGGACAGTCAGAGAATGGGGACATTGAACAGGAAAGTGTGACTACTATGGCTGCAGTGATTGTCGGTACTGGCCATAGCCAAAGAGATGGCAAGGTTCCATACAGATTGATAGAGATGCTTGTAGGAGGCCTGCAGTCCTTCCACCACCTGTTGCAGGTGTCTCAACATGTGTCACTTGGCATATGTGTAAGGCCATCATGGAGGTACAGACATATTCTGAAGGGAGCTACAGATGAATGTTCAGGGTTATGGATGCAGTACAGTCTGATGTCCATGACTGCCTCCACCATATTACTGATGCAGTGGAAAGGCATTGGTCTGAGAGGGATCACAGAATATCTGTATAGGAATGCATATTGTTTGTGATGGAACGTCTGGTTGGAGTTGAGCATCAGACTCCTGGATGTAGGTCAGCAACTACATCTGCTGAGAGTCCATGTTGCCATGCACAGTCACAATCCCGTATGGCAATACATCCAGCACTCCAGAGAGGATTGTGCTGTCTGCACCAAGATGTGGCAGGCCATGGGATCATGGGTGTACTGTGGAGGGCACAGTCCTATAAGACAGCAATCACCCTCAGGTAGTAGCCCTGCTCCTGACCCCGGGCAAGGAGGTGACAGTACAACTCTTGCCAGGAGCCAGTTCCTGTGTTCAGGGGTGAAGACTGTGAACTGTCAGCTCTACCATGCATGGTTCAGAGCTGTCCAACATACTGATACACAGGGCCAGCCACTGAGCTTGACTGTTCATGCAGACACTCACACACCACTATTACAATTGGGTCACTTACAGACACGCACAGCACATTTCCATGGTCCAGCTTGCCTGCTTCCCTTACTCTCACATGCTTGACAACCTATTGGGTCAGCCAAGGCCTCCTGTACCCCCATACAATACCCTGTGCAAGTGATAACTGTGCCACATTCTTGTCATTGATGCAAGGAAACAAAGCTACAGTATGTGTTTGCCCATGGTGACTGCCTAAATTATGTATTTGTTTCATCCATTGTTGCTTTTGACATGCCACTTGTACTGCTCACTGACAGATATTGTTTGCTGCCATTTCTAAAGAGTAAACCACATTATTTTTGTACATTGTATTGGCTGTATCCTTAACACAATGTAAGGTGATTAATGGAACTGTTTCTGTTTCAGGATTATGTAGAACACACCTGTGGGTGCACAGGTACAATAAACCCATAGATGTCAGTGCACAGGATGAAATGTCAGCACAGTAGAAAAATGTCTTCAGAAAGATAAAGCAGTATAGGTTTATGGCTTCATATGTGCATATGTGTATAACAGGCTAACAATGGCTTCTTTCAGCCCAGTCATGCATCCCTAATCTCTGACAAGGTTTGGTACCCTTGATAAGTATAAGCAGGGTTTTGGGAGCTGACACCTACAAGCTGTGATGTAGAAGATGAACCATTCTTCTTAGGTCACGGTAGGGGGAGTGAGTTATTCCCCCTCATCTATTGCATGATGTAACACTCTAAACCCCACTAGTTAGGGAGGCATGATCTGACATTGAACAAAACAAACTGGTTAAGGTCAGTGTCTAAAGGTGTTCTACATTGTTACTGATCATTTCCATAAGTCTTGTCATGGCTTTAAGAGTACTCAGACATCTGGGGACGCTTGCTTGTCATGGGATGCTAGTTGTCTTGTGTGCCAACTAAGTATTGATTATATCATGGATTCCAACAAGATAATCATCAAGATGTCTGTACAGCGCACAGGCAAACAATGAAAGGGGAAAGTCATATGTACAACTGTGAAGGTAAGGAGGTAATGTTTACACAGTTATTCTGCAGTTGGACACTACTCAAGCAGTGTGTATGGAAATGACACAGTTTGGAATGCTGACAAGAGGTGAGTCCCCTGCAACACTGGTACCAAGCTACTATTACTGCTTGTCTCACCACAACCACTCTCTCCTGGGGTACCATGTTGCTATACTGTCTCTCACCAGAAGCAAAACACTAGTACCAAGCTCAACATGTGGAGCAGGCCAAAGCCTGTTTGTTCATACACATAGTTGTCCTACATCATGCAAGGCTCTGCAGGCTTCACATACCCCTTTCCAGGTAGATGCCTTAATTAGCAACCAGCTCACTTATTTGAGTTTGACATGTATTATGCCTTGCATTCCAGGGTGGTTAGGATTTTGTTATGGTACTGACCAGAGGGTAAGTTGGAGCACAGCTGCAGTGTTGCAATGTAATGTTCAATGTCCTGTGACATAGATGTCCAAGGTTGCTTGAACAAGAAGTACAGTGGCAGTGATCCCTGTTGGTGACAATTTCACAGCAGTTCATGCAGACTGACCATTAACAGATTCATGGTGTACATCTGCATGACATGGATCTGAAGCCTGCTGCACAGGAGTGGCCACCTTTGGCCAAAGTGTGTGTACCACACACATTCTAGTTATGTCATACTGTACATTTATATAACCAGAACACAGACATCCACATCCGCACTGCAAGGAGTGCCTACAGAGAGAGTGTTTGAGGCTGTTAACCCCAAGGGTATAGCAGTATGACCCTAACTTAGCTGGAGTTGTACATTGTCACATTTGTAGGCATGCTATTGTGATGATGCCTAATGAGAGGATTATGGTTAATCCAAGGCCACATGCCTGGCAAAACATCATACTCACTCAACCATGTTATGGCACACTGTCAGGTGCTGTTACCTTAGGAGAACTACATAAAGGTGATAAAATGTTGCAGTTCATCTGTCAGGCCACTGCCTAATGATGGTCTGCTGTGACTTACACACAAGCAAGAGTCTTGCTAATGCCATTATCAATAACTGATTTCAAGATGTAGCTAATGCCATTATCAATAACTACTATCAAGATGTAGAAAGTGTCCCCACTCCTATTCCACACAAACCGAATGTGTGAAGGATGTGACTATATTACAAACCTTGATTCCATGATTTGATACACATTGGTCAGTAAATATGACCATGATCAGTTAGCCAACATGCACACCTCACCACATACTCCACCCACATCACAAACACCTGCATGTGTGGTGCTCCTTACCATACACAATTGCAAGCTCACTACACAATTATACATCTGCAGAACATAGTACACATAATAGCGCATGCACCACTGTATCAATGGTGAAACACCTGAGGCAAAACACAAACTCAAACCTATTATTCAGTGGGCAATTACATCATGACACACACTGATGTCCCTCTCATCATACTGCATATCTGAAAGGTCACATTTAGCTGTCTGAGGTGACAGGATACACCAATATCACACATGCATGCAGGTCTGCCAACATCAGAAAATGTTGTGACAATTTCATAGGTCCTGTTGGTGTGGACAACTTGAGACATATACCTCAATTTACTGTATGTAGAGACATGACTGAGCTTATAGACTGTGTCTCCGGTGGGTATGGTTATAGCCTTCAGCTGCATTTCACCTTCACCTAGGATAACGGCTCAATGCACATGGAAAATGACTGAAGTCAATATTTGGCTTATTGTGTGGTCTCATTGTAAGGAGATGCAGTACCTGACAGCCAGGGATGACTTGCTCAACAGACCTTTGCTTTGTCACAGATGGTGTTCATCTGTAACCCCTGGGAGTTTGTGTACTGGCCAAGGCTGCTGACATCTCCACACTGCATCTTATAGGCAGTGTCTCAAGGGAAAACTTTCCAATGAGGAAACGCCATTTTCAAACAACATCACAGGTATGCTGCTACATGCAGTTGCACTCACTAGGTTGAATAAGGAGAAAGTAACAGTCAACTGCCTGTCAATCACCAGGATCTGCCACATTATGCATACACTCAGGTCCCTCAACAACAGATACAAATATGACTCCTGTCATTGTACAAGTGGGTGTGAATGACGTGAGACATACCTCCCTGGACTACATGAAAAGAGACATGGAGGAGCTCTCATATTATGTAGCCCAGGTGGATATGACCCTATCCCTGAGAAGCATTCTACCATCACCCAGAATGATACCACAGTACAAGCAGAAAATGATCGATTTCAACAAATGGCTAAGTTTCTGGTGTCATTCTAAGGGTATCCAGTATCTGTCTGCCTGGGATGACATGATTGATAGACCTCAATGCTTTGCCAAAATCGGCCTGCATCTATCACCCCTGGGGTTCTGGATACTGGCCAATGCTCTTGCCACCCCTATAGTGCCTTTTTTTAGGTGGTGTTCCAAAGACCAAATTACCACCATAACAGCTACAAACAAATGTAGTTTGAGGGTCATGCTGCTCAACACTAGGTCTAAATCTCAAAATGCACTTGCTCGAAGTACTCCTTAAAATGGAAAACATCGACATTTGTGCTGTAACAGAGACCTTGTTCAAGGCAGCAGAAAGCACCCCTGTACTACCAGACTGCAACTCATTCTACACCTTTTGTCCCAAGAACTTGGAGCAAAGTTCCAAAGGCGGTGGTGTTTCCATATTCATAAAGGATGTGCACACTTCCAGACTGGTAGCCCAACATAACGCATCTGAGATACTTCAGGTGCAGCTAACATTATTGGGTAAGACAGTGATTCAGATCATAGCCTGCTATAGGTCCCCAACCATGTCCCAAGATTCGCACTCCACATTCCTAAGCACCCTGGAGAATATTAGTGTCCATCCTAACACTCTCATACTGGGTGACTTCAACTACTCCTCCATTAACTGGGAAAACTACTCATACCAATACACTTGCTCAACACTCTCTGGAATTCATTAATTCCAATGCTCTGGACCAACTAGTTATTACCCCCCACTAGAGGTAGCAACATCCTTGACCTGGTCATTACTAACATGGGTGACCATTCCTCTACACCAATAGTCAACTCTTCCCTGGTTAGATCCAATCACAAGCTAATCACCTTGGGAATCCACATACTTCCCACCCCCACCCCCAGCAAAGGTAACCACCATGAAAAACTTCTCCAAAACTAACTTTGAGCTCCTAAAAACAGAGGTGGCTAACTTCACGGCGCCCATGTAAATGGAGAATAGTTGCATGACTGCCATATCCTACACCAATGCACTGTATGAATATGTACACAAATGCATGGATCTTGCCATACCCAATAGAACTAAGATCCTCTCCTCAAAAAAAAAAAAATGAAAGCCAATCTGGTTGTCCCCTGCCATAACTAAACCCTACAACAGAAGGAGGAAACTGATGTGGAATTAAGTGAAGTCCCTAGACTGGAAAAACTCCCTTATCAGCCTCAACAAAAGGTTGAGATCCCTCATTAGATCCTCTAACGCTAACTATGAAAACAGAATTGCAGTAGATAGTAAAAACAACCACAAGGCCTTCTAAGAATCTCCATGGCAATACCCACAACCACAAGGCCTTCTAAGAATCTTCATGGCAATACCCAGATTTGCTCTGAGCTACTGCACAATGGTATCTCCTATACCGAGCCAACAGGTATTGCAAATATAATGGCTAACAGATTCAGTGCTAACTTTACCCCTCTTCCCCCAAAGGACCAATCACAATACCAGTAGATTGCCAGGCACCCAGTATTGCTGCTGCACAGGTTAAAACAGCACTGTCCAAGGCCAAAAATACAGCTTCTATGGAACCTGGCAGTATCCGTGGGTGTGTTCTACATGAACTACAGAGTGAACTGTGTGCCCTGTTCAAGCACAGCCTCACCTCCAGCTTTGTCCCTACCAAATGGTGCACTACTACAGTCATCTCTCTCCCCAAAGGAGGAGCGACTACAGACCCTGGGAACTATTGCCCCATTAGCTTGATATGTCTGATATGCAAAGATATGGAATGCATCATCATGGATCTAATAAACAAGAATATAGGGAATCTCCAAACACTGGATCCTATACAGTTTGGTTTTGTCAAGGGTAGATCATGCCTGCTCAACTTGGTTGACTTCTTTGAGTCAGCACCAGAGCTGTGGATGAAGGTAATGTGGTTCATACAGCCTACCTTGATCTGGCCAAGGCCTTTGATACCATTCCCCTCTCAGGAATCATAGAAAAATGTACTAAGCTAGGCATCAACCCCTGTATCACTAGGTGGGTTGCAAACTTGCTCACAGATAGAACCCACAGTGTGAAAGTAGCTGACTCCAAGTCAGACTGCCAACCAGTCATGAGTGGAGTCCCACAGGGTTTGGTACTGGGTCCTCTCCTGTTTGGTATCTACTTCTCTGAAGTCCAGGACAACACGAAGGGACTCTGGCTGACAAAGTTCACAGAAGATTGCAAGTTGGGAGCTATTAACTCCCCAAGTGATGCTGACATCCTACAGAAAGGCCTCAATGAGACCAACGACTGGTGTCAGAGCCAAGGCCTTAAGCTCAATGTCAAAAAGTGTCTTCATCCCCTTTGGGAAAAACCTGGTTCCCTTGAATTACCACATTGATGGTAGTTCACTGAACACAGAAGATGTTATAAGAGATTTGGTAACACAGGTTGACAGCAACCTCTCTTTTGACCACCATGCTGCCACTGTGGTCAAAGTCCTATGTGGCACATATTATTACTAAGGGTTTATCCAGGAAGAAAGAGGTCATTGTCTCCCTCTACTATTCCCTCATTAGGTCAATTGAGTACAATGCCCCATTTGGCATGTACCTCACTAGACACCTGCATCAACTGGAGAGGCCACAAAAGTACCTCACAAAGAGGATCTGAGGCCTTAAACACCTGTCCTATATGGACAGACTCAAACTTCAACTATTCTCTGTCTCATATCGCTTACTTAGATGCAATCTCTGCTTGATTTACAAAGCCATGTCTGACCCAGCTCTGTTAGAAATGCTACCTCTAAAGAAATCCCAATCCCTCTGCACCACATGCTCCAGAGACCACAACTTCATTACCAAAATCAACAGAACATGCTGGAGGGACAGGTTCATAACCCAGAAACTGACCATGCTGTGGAATAGACTTCCCATATATGTCAAGCAGAGCACCTTACTGGCCCTCTTCAAGAGAAATCATGGATGAGAAATAGATAATTCACTCTGGGGATCACTCCAGTGGCTCTACTCGACAGAGGCATTTGGAGCTAAGGTTGGGTGGCACGATGCCAAGGTAATCCTATGGGCTATGCTTGTAAAGGCTCCAGGGCCATTAGCGTAGTACACACCTATAAACCTGTGCTAGGAATGCCAACACTACACACCACTAACTGGAAGGTGTCTCCACCTTGGAAGATGCAGATATTTGCACAGTCTCTCACACCTGGTTCAAGGCTGCGGACAGCACCACAGCCATACTAGGCTACATAACCTTCTACATGTTCAGACCACAAACTGAAGTGTGCCAGGTAATGAATCCATATTCACTAAAGATACACATCCTGATTGGTTAAACAGTATGATTCCTTGGAGACACTGCAGGTGGTTAAACAGTATGATTCCTTAGAGACACTGCAGGTTGGGCACCTAAAAAAGCCATTGCCAGCTACAGGAGCAACTCCATGAATCAGGGGGCCCATTGTGCTTATTTGAGTCGACTTTTGTCTATCACAATACACTACACCATGATGTCGGGTGACTTTTACTACCCACCAACTGTGTTGATTACTCATATTGAAACTCACTTGCCAAAAAGTTAGTCCATGTCCTGCACTACAATGCTCTCAACCTGTGGAGTGACATCCTTACAAGGGGAAACAATGTACTGCATCAGGTGCTTCTCAATATGGGTTACCACTGTAGCACTTCCACTGTGCGGTCTTCCTTGGTGTGATCTAACCACAATTCATTCTCCTGAACCTTCCTTGCAGCAAACACAGTAATAAACTTCAACAAAGCAAATTATAACCTGCTGTGGGATGGTACAAGCAACTTGACTGTATCCCCCCCCAGATGGGACAGGCAACTATGCCAAGCTCTACACCAATGCTTTATGCAAGCACCTGTGCAACTGTATAGATTTTGCTGTACTTGAATGGAGAAAAACAAGCTCCTTATGGCACAGCAAAGTGGGAGCAGTCATGCAAACCCCAACAAGAAGGTCATGTTGACATACTCATGGCCATAAACCCCATGCAAATGTGTATGCAGTATTTCCATTGGTAACACTAATGTTATGGTAAGTAGTACATTAGTAGCAACACTTCATGTACTGTATAAACTGACTGGTGATTGACCTGGACACGTAGGTCTGGCCACACATGTTTACACCTACTTTACCATACATCATGTCTCACTAGTGGTAAGAAAAGAAGTATATCATGGTCATGTCATTACTGAGGGTACTGTCACCCGATAATGACATGGTTATAAACTCTGTGCACACTTCCCTCACTATGGCAATATTTGAGTGCAGTTGTCATTTTGACATGTACCTTTCCAAGCAGCTGTGGCAATTGCATACAACACAAAGCTTCCTCACAAGGGAACTTCAAGGCCCCAGTACCTGTCCTTTGGGGATATCTGAAATAACTGTCATTGTAGCTTGTGTCATAATCAACTACTCAGATGTGATCTCTGTCTTGCATACAGGGCAATTTGTAACCTTGCTGTATTGGAAATACTGCATGTCTGTAGGTGGAATTCTACATGGATTCCTCACAGTAAGGACATTAACCTAGTATGTGGCATTACTAATACATGCTGGTAGGGGAAGATATGTATACCAGACTCTTTGCATCAGACTCCTTCCTAATGGAAAATAATGAATGTCATTGGCCCTTTTCAGATGCAATCTATATGATTGCCTGGATGACCATTTCAGGGCTTCTGCCTGTGTCCCTTGTAGACAGGGGCAATATGTGCTGATCATGTAAATAAGGGTAAGAACTTGACTAGGATTTTACGGTATCTAGGGCCATTAGGATACCAAAGTCCAATGATCACATACACTGAAGTAAAATGGTCTCATCCACACAAATCTGGCTACAGTGAGAATAGTTCCACTACCAATTAATATTTCCAGAATACTGCACTGTATGTTGGCTGTAATTAGATTTGAACAACTATGTATCTAATGGTACACACTACAGATTACCGTACACAACACATACGCCACAGCTCAAGTCTGCTATTAATATCAGTCAGCCTTGTAGAAGACAGGAGCTTGGAGGCTGACCTGTAAGGGCAAAACATTTCAGTTTGGTACTAAATGTGGGATTCACATTTGTTTTGCAGGGAGATGCACATGCATAGACCAAGTGGCCTTGAGTGAGAGTACAACCCCTACCTATCTAGTTTTAGACACTACAGATCACAGCATTTATCATATGCACCACAGCTAAAGTCTGTTTACTGCAGGCAACTTGCAGAGTACATAAACTAGGCTTTTGTTGAACAGCATGTGTGGCCTTGCTTCTCACTGTCCTCTGCATCCAGTAGCCTGGCAGTCTGATTTTTTATCCTAGCTATATGTCTACAGTACCCATTTTGACCATATGGGGATGTTTGCACTTGGAGGATGGGCAAGCCTGTGGTCAAATACAATATGCGTGCGCACAACTTGATACATACCGCCTGTTCACTTGGTGTAGTGACATCCAACAGGCACAGGGGGCTGTAAGTGCTTTATCTACAGTTGAGCCTTACTGAGCAACATGATATATGTGTCATAGTGCAGCTGTAATTACCATTATCAGGGTATGCAAGACAATACAGACATACACACATGTAAACATATATATATATTTGTCTATAACAGGGTTGTATATATAAATTGAGATGTGTAGGATATATTGATTGTGTTATGTAGATATACGGAAAGACAGGATACACACGTGTGTGTGTGTGTATGTATATATATATATATATATATATATATATATATATATATATATATATATATAGGAGACACAAACATATATGTATACATATTTGTATGTATCTGTAGACATAACTACATATAAGAAGTCTTTTTGAGCAGGGAGTAACTGATTTGGGCTAAGTGTATGAGCATGCCCAGTAGAATTTTCACTAGTTATAACCTGACTCCAGCCCACAATTAACTGTAATCCAGTCTGGAATTTGTTTTACACAGAATGACATCTGCCCCTGTTTCTTTAGTGCTGCACATCAATGACATTGGCTACAACTTTTTAATTAATGTGACAGATGTTAGTATTACACCACACACACAGAGTGACAGTCTGTAAAACACAAAGTAATGATACCTTCCATCCAAAATGAGTGGGTACTTCTATATTAGAACCATGAATGCCACCACACAGTCAAATTGCTCTAGTTCTTTGAGCCATACAGGCTGCTTGACAAATTGGGATCATTCATCATGCAATTGGCTGCATAATTGTGTACATTGTAAAACTTGAGGCAGGAATAATAATGTATGGTTGCTTTGTATGTTGCTGTCCTGAGACTGCCTGGAATGCTGATATACCATTAATGAATTTTTGTTCCAGCACTTAACAAGGGAACACTACTTTGTTGGGGGGTGGTGGAACATCACCAGCACCACATGTTCTGCTGGGATGCACAATAGTCTGTCATGATATGTGCTCACTGGTATATGGTAGGGGAGCATAAAGGAATGGGTGGAGTATCCTGGATGCAGATGCCTGTGAGACCCCCATCATTTCCCCAGTTGATCTTTGAAAGGTATTTGTAGCTAATACCCCAAGGGCTACACATAATTTTGTTTCCACTAGGATTGGTTCCGGCTCTGAGTTGAGGATGGCAGACCTCAATGAGTTCTTGTGATATGTCCTTGTCCACTCTGTAGTGCTCTGCAAACTCCAGTTCATGTAGCTCCTGGAAGGTTATGCTGGGCCTGAACACTCTTCTCCTCCTCTTCAGCCTAGACCTATTGTCAGCAGCACTGACTTCAGCATCTAGCACATACAGCTGTAGCAGATGTGCAGCAGACCCTAGCATTATCTCAGTTAAAATTCCCAAGTCTGTACTCAAGTGGTCCAGAGTATTGGGGAAAAATCAGAATGTAGGGTATATGCATACATTATACAGGTCTGATATAGGTCTAGCATGTGTGATTGGCTAATTATTATGCATTTCATCTGCCTAGAATGTAGTCAACATAATTTAATGGTTCTACTTTATTGTACAATGTAGCACTATGTGCTGCCTTGAGCAGCATAGCTTATACAAAAGTCAAAATCAATAATTGAATATCTTCAGTTTTAATTGTTTGCTACCTATGTCATAATTGTGACCTGTATGGTCTTTCCACGTGAATATGCTCAGCTACCTGGCACACCATGCAAATACATGCACTAGGAATTAAAAACAAAATCCTAAAAGTAACAGGATACACCCCCTGCTGGCATCCACATCCAGTGGAAATATCAAGATGGTGTAGGAGCTTACATGAAAGGGATCTGCAGACTGGGTTACTCCTTTAACCAATTCAACTAATTTGCATACATACCTGTGCTGACAGCCTGTAAACTACATAGTTCATAGGCATATGACCTGGGCAACAGCACCATTGTAGAGACCCGATGCAACATCCTATAGTAACATTTCTTTTTTTTGCCAAATAATTTTTATTTTTTTTGTTTGTAGACAAATTATGATACAGTAAATTTAAATTACAATTCAAAATAAAAGAAAATAGTTAATAACTATAACAATATGTACAATATTTACAGGTGGTCCAATGAAAAGGATTAACCAATAAGGTTATAAATAGGAATAATCTCATAGAACTAGTATAACCTTTACTGGCATATATTCACATAAGTCCATCTTAGTTTATGACATTTCAATTTCATGTAGAAGAAATTCTATCCTTTTATAATGTGTCTATAAGTATTAAGATTTTATTCCAAGGATTGTCTGTCCAACGTCTGGGAAAAATTCTTTCTTCTTTGACTTTTATTTCTTTTTGTGCAGATTCCTTTAATAGAGATATGAAGTCTTCATAACTTGGAGGGACAGTGGATTTCCATTTTCTTGTTATACATTTTCTGGCTACAGCCAGAATAGACCATAAAAGATATTGATCACTTTTACTCAAAGTTACTGAGTCATCTACATTCAAAAAAATTAAAGATTTTGTTAGAACAAATTTATCATTATAAATGGCTTGAAGAAATCTATTAATATCTTCCCAGAATTTTTTAATGCAATCATAAAATATATGTATCCAATCTACCTCGCAGTTTACAGTACATCTCCAGCATGTGGGCTTTTGGGCAGGGTCAAATTTGACTATTTTATATGGTGTATAAAAGGCTCTATGTAAAAATTTCCATGTGAAGATTTTCCATACTATAGTAACATTTCTGACAAATATCACAACATGCTTTTTTTTCTATTATTTTTAATTTGCCATGTTTATGCACTGCAGTGCAAACATACTAAAATTATTTTATACTTATTCCCTTCCTTTTTCAGACATCCACAATGTACATTTTAAACATATCTGTATGTGCTCTAACATTTATTGGAGAGTTATGTCCATATTTCTGATGTTTTTCATCCCGTTTTGTCTGTGTAGACTACTGTACATGGAAAAGTTCTGCATACACTATGGACATGGGCAAGGAGTCTACATGGATGCCTTTAAGCTTGCTGGATCACTCCACCTGGGACATTTGCATAAGATTCACCTGCTTATTAGGTAATTTGCATTAATGGAACTTTCCTTGTTTGTGCGTGCTTGCTGAGTCTAAAAATGTTCACGCTCATGTAAAAAAAAAAAATCATGTAGGCTTTATTGAATTCCCCCAATGTATTTTTCTCTTTCACAGAAGATGAACACCTCATACTACATGCTATTCAAATATCCTAGGTCTCTGATGCAGATATTTTCATATTTTATGAGTTATCTGTGAAAATAAATTGACTTAATAGAAGTTTAAACTCTACATTTTATATATCTAGTAACAGTATGCCATAATAGAATAAGAGAGGAAAATGCTAAAATGAAAAGTAATGTGTGCATTGCTGTGATGGAAATATATGAATGTTTTAACTTTTTGGTAACTATAAAAACAACTTCTACATAATTTAAAATGTTAAATTCTTTTAGTCTAAACACAATGCTTTTTTAATGAATTACAAATTTCTGTTTGTTTAGCTGTATTTTTTTGCGCACAAAATTGCTTAGGGTTGTAAGGAAATCAAGGTACTATTTGATTTATAGTTATTTTACATTGATCTTCACCCTCTAAATCTTATGTTTAAATGTTGACTTTATCACATTTATTAGTCACTTTCTGATTTATTTAAACCACATTGAGTGGTGTTTATTGCACTGAAAAATACTGTGTTATAATGCATTTCAAATGTTTTTTTTTCAGCTTTAAGTATGTACATTCCCAGCTTTATAAGAAAAATTGTTTTTAAATGCTGTGGTCACTTTTTAGTACAGTTTTATTAAATCTTTATCTTTTGATACTGGATAGGTTAGAGTTTATCATTTCTGTAAACTAAATAATTGAGAGTGTAAAAGATCCCCCTCCATTGTTTCTTCATTATATGATCTTTTGGTATGCATATAAGTTCAGTATTTTACTCAGTTGAAAATATTGATTTTTGAAATATGTATTTTAAAATAAATCATTAGAAAAGTTAAATTTGTTTACATATATCTATATATTGTTAATATAACTTAGTGTTCATTCATTGATGAGGCCATTGCATCCTGCATAAGAAGAACAAACAGGGAAAACAACATATCCAGTAGTCAGGCCAAGTGATTCAGCAATCTCATTGTGGTTGGAAATAAAGCTTAGTGATTCTTCTTCAATGTCAGCAATGTTAATAACAACAATGTAACCATAAGTAAGGACAAATGATCCAGAAACATCACCTACAATGGACAATTAGTTGAAATCAGCCCAAGACATGGGCAATAATTCAAGTCACTAAGGATTGCTTGTGGAAATGAAACCTATTTGGAGTTCAGGATGGAGTTTGTTTGAGAATCAATGCAATATGGACTAGAAAATGAAAAAATTATCTTCCATGCTTGCAGACCTTTGAGAACCCTCTCCATCCTCATTCTGCTCAATATTCATAAGGATTTATTATCAGGACTGATACGTTAGTGTTCCTCATCATTCTGCTACATTTTCTTCTTTCACTAGGAGGCATTGAAACTGTAAGTCGTGAACAATATTTTATCAGAGATAAGCACTTAACTAAATTCTGAGACAGGCATTTGGATAAGATGGAGCTGAGACCACCAGACAGTCATTCCAAGTTTAACACTTTCTCTGTTGCATGAATATCAGTAACTGTTGGATGTGTTCAGATATACCAAATGCAACTGATGGGGGTATTCCATTGTTTCCAATACAGGTACTTATACATAAATTAGAGCAGCATTTCATGCAATCTTTTTAACTAGAAATTAGAAACCTAAACATAATACTTTACACAACACTACCCCCTTTAAGCTGGTTCCACTTCAATTATCAATGATTGTGAAAGGGCATACCTGTTATGTTAAAAATAGGACACTTTATGCTGGATGGAACAACTGTAACTTTACGAAAAATATACATTGCTTTGGCAGCACTATATGGGTTCTGTTACATTTGTGAAGATCAAGCTTACCTTGGTTATCAATAGACTTGTTGGGATGCTGTTATATAAGCTCTATTATACCAGCTATTTGACATACAGAGACTTTCCCCACCGGAAGAGTCCTCATTTCTCACTGAAAGAGGAAGGTAAAAGACATTAAAAACTCCCATTTCAAAAATAGATGCTTTTTGGTTTTATTATCACACCAAAGAAAAAAATGCATTTAAAGGACTAGCACACATGGATCTGAGTGATGGTAATATTTCAGGAGTAGGAGTCCTGCCCACTTATGGGGCAATGAATTCAATTTGGGAGTTTAGAAAGCTATATAATCTATAAGAAATATTAAGCAATGCTACTTTTAAATCAATAAATCAAGTAATAAATGAAATGACTGCCATACAAAGTGTAGTACTGAGAACAAGATGGCCCTTAATTTCATCCTTGTTTCTAAGGGTGACATGTTCACTCATCAAAACAGACCACTGCCTGTTTATCCTTGATAATGCGAATGCCATTCACAGTAACCTAGAAATTATACAGAAGGTAACAGAGCTGTCTCATGCAAAAGTCACTGATAACTCTCACTGGGCATAGCTAACTAACTTGTTTTCTGGTTGGGGAGGAAGTATTTTGAAATTCTTTATCTTGATTGCCATAGCCATAATCCTTTTAGAGATCATTTTATTCATGTATAAAATGTCATCTTGAATCAAGACAAAGTATCAGATTAAAAAATGTACATATTAAAAATTGAGTAGAGACATTGCCACTAACCATAATTGAAAAAAATCGTAATAAAGAAGTGGACAGTGAAGAAAATGTTTTAAGAAATTTTGGACAGATTTGTGATAACTTATTTGAGATGGGGTGTAAGTTAAAAAGTATTCAAACTATCTTCTTATTCCCTTTAAGCATAGGCATGGTGTTTATTGTTCACAAAACCATTTTTGTTAATCATGTATATAAGCATTGTGCATATCAAGGACAGAGAGATGCAGCATGTGATGAATGTCTGATAGCATGTGAGAAAGTGTGTACCCATTTGAAAACCTGTTGTCACTTCCAGTCAAAAAAGCTTCATAGCATCAAATGGGGGATTGTGAAGAGAGACGTGGGAAATTTAATAGTGCATCTCTTTTTGGAATCCATCCTTTTTTAAGGCAGATGCTGACATGCTGGACCTGTCTTTAATTTCTTTTTGTTGCCAAATTGGATACTGCCAACTTGACTATTGCTAGAGTAGAAAGTTCCAATGTGAAAGATTGGTACTTGTGCCGTCAAAGAAAAGACACAGATAAGGGGTGTGCTAATTCTTAGTAAGCAAAACAATGCAAAGATGTTTAGTTTTAAGTGGTCAGTAGCTATAGCTTAATAGATACAAAATATTCTGCCTAGTAGTATTAACAGTATAAAAGAATGACATTTCTTGTTTTTGAAGAGAATATAATTTTTTGCTTAGTCTCCCATGTACATGTGTGTTCTTTGCAGTTAAGGAAATTATTCTACTCTGCTGAACTGTGTTGCATAAAGTTACTTTTGACCTTAACAGCATTCATTTGTGATTAATAAGAAATCAATGGAGTTAAACTCTTTTTTGAAGTTGTGTTTCAATTGTAGAGTGATTTGGTTGGATTTAAAGATTAGCATATTATCAGTGTAAATGATGGGTTATAGAGTATGAAGATCATGATTTAGTTTATTAAAAAAAAAACAGGAAAGAGAAGACGAGCTAAGATAGAACCTTGGTGTAATTCCACTGAAGGATATATGGGCCGAGAAAAGGAAGATCCTAACTTAACTTTGAAGAATCTGTGTGATAGGAAGTCTTGGAACCAGTCAAGGGATGTGTTACTAATGTCAATGTTCTGAAGGAGAGAGAAGGTAGAGCTGGTGACTGATTAGGTCAAAGGCTTTTGTAAAGTCAACAAATGTTACTGCTGTCACGTTACCTTTGTCCATGATGAGGAGAACATCATCGGCTAGGTGCCAAATTGCCATCACTCTAATGAGACCTGTCCAGAATTCATGGTTGTTATAGGGTAAAGAGATGGAATTGCGGAATGTAGCTTAAGAAATGGATATAAATCATTTTTATGCCACCTTGCCAAGAGTGGGTAGCATGGAAATAAGATAAAATTGTGAAGTGTTTGAGATTTAGATTATTTGGGTGGGGTTGGGGAGATAATGAGTGCTGTTTTCAAATGTCTGATATTATATTTTGTATCAGCCAAAGGTTACAAATGTGATGAACACACAGGGATAGAAATTCCCTGCAGTGGCAGATAAACCATGGAGAAAGTGGCCTGAACACTGGTGGAGTCTGTAGGCATGTCTTTAATTTGTTTATGTGAAATTCTTATGAAGTTGAAAGGGAAAATGAAAGGAGGAAACTCTGGGAGAGAGGAGAGGGAGTATAGATGCTGCTGATAGTTTGGAAAGGATGGCTAAATCCTCTGACAAAGTTATCACAGCTGAGTAGTCCTTATCTAGGCTGGATTAGGTTTACAGAAGATTTGTTGTCAGTGAATTTGTGTTCAGTGAGTAGACTGACCTCATGCCACCAGTGTCTGGGTTTATTAAAGAGGGAACGTTGTTTGAATGTGAGATGGTTTAATTTGTGTCTCTGCATAGATTTAGTCAAGTTCCAGAGGCTGTTAAAAGAAGTATAATTGTCCATGTTTTTCAGGACTGTCTAGTTTTATCCCTTAGCTGAAGGAGAGATGTTGACTCTTTGGTGAGCCATGTACTTTGTTTTTGTTTTAAAGGGTGCTTTACCACAGAGAAGAATTTGTCTTGAAGATGATGGATCATTTGGGTTATGGTTGTAGCTGCTGTGTTAGGTTCTTGGATAGTCAGTATGGTAGACCTGTTAAAGGGTGTCAGATTATTTTTCAGTTTGATGATATTTTGTGTGGATTGGAGTCTGAATTTGATTAGCGTGGGGAAAATTTTAGAACAGATTGATTATCTGAAATATGACTGGTGAGTGATGACTGAAGGTAGAGTGAAAAATAAATGTATTTGAGACAGTTGCTGGTTCATTAGTGATTAGTAGATTAAGAGTTACGTAGTTGTTGGAGTGCATAGGCTGGTAGGTTCTGTGATTAGTTGTAAATGGTCCTTGTTAACTAAAAATTCTGAAATGTCATTTGAGAGGTGGCTTGAGAAGTTAATGTTGAAATATCTGGATATTCAGAGTTTGTTTTTGCTGCAGAGCCCTCTCTTATTAAAGTTGTTAGCTGAGACCATATCACAGATTAGGGATTTGATGTTATAAACAGATGAAGGATGGAGAAGATATGCTGCTGAAATAAATAATGAGTTGCTTTTCTTAGGGTTAAATTTTATGATGACCCACTTTGGGACTGTCTCCAAGTGTTGCTTTGGCAAAGACGCAATTCATAATTTTATGAGGGGAGGAGGTGTTTAAAGTTGGGGCTAATTGATTTGATCTAAGATTCAGTGATAACTGTAATGTATTGGTTGAGGGAGGATAGGAAGGTGCTTATTTGGTCAAGTTTGTTGGCAATGCTTTGTGCATTGATGAGGTCAAAGGAGATATGGGAGTCTGTGCAGATGGGAAGTAATGGAGGCATGGTACCAGAAAGATGGCAAAAGGCAAGAAACACTGTAGAGGCAGCAAAGGCTAAGGCCTCAAGTAGGGAAGAAAATGTTTTTTATAGTTGTATATCAAAAAAAGGAAAGGCGGGAGAGACCTAGGCAGGTTGGGCAAAAATGGAATGGAGATCACAAAAGACTGATATAAAAGAGAGGTACTAAATCAATATATTGCTTAACTTTTCATAAATGAAAATAAAAGGAGAGTGCTGTGCAAAGGAGGTAGGCAGGGCAGAATGAATAGAACACTAGACAATATTATTAAACTTAGGGATGGGACTCAGAGGGAAATGGCTGTTTTTAGGGATGATAAAGTGCAAAGCTTCCAGTCTTGGTAGTTTTAGGCTTAAAGGACTTGAGCTATTAAGACAGGCTGGAGAGCTTGTCCCTGTATCCAGTGTCAAACAGACTCCTTAGCAGTAATCTTTGCCTTGACTTCCAGGCCATTAGGCATTCAGCAGTCTAAAGACCTCATATTTCTCCACAAATCAAGCAGTCCAGTGAAAACTAGAACCAGAGATCTGAACTTGCTTTAGCAATTAAAAAAAAAGATACAGTGAACAGAGAGAGAGAGAGAGTTGTCATGCAATGGCTTTTCCCTTCTCTTGGACAAACTTCCTTTCCAGATTAAGCAATTTGACTCACTATATTCCTGTAAAGAAAGGATTAGAAAATTAGATGTGTCTTCATAAATTCAAACCCAATACAACTGTCCTATTACTATTTGAAAAAGGATCCAAGGTCTAAGGGTGGTTACTTGCAAAGTGCAAATAGCCATATAGCCTAGTTGCCTAGCATATTCTATGATTCTTTGATATAAGTACATCATTATTAGACATGTACAATTTTAGAAGCATGTGTAATAGTAGTAGTCATCATAATATTGTATTACAACTGTGTAAGAGGTAAGCACATCACTTTTTCTGTAGCACTATATGTGTCACATTTGGTGGTTTACTCAATATTAGTGTAGAATATTGCAGTCTGTGAGGGTTCAGATCCCTGTATCGTTAAGTACAAGTACAGAATTGTGTCATAAGTAATTGTGTAATGATGCATGTCTCTAGATTTGTTAAGAACACTGTTACTGAAGATGGTCATGTTAATGAGGATGACTACTGTAAGACAACCATTGTGTCAGGATAAAAAGGTATGTTTACTTGCAGATAATAACAAACTGAGTGATAGACAAGTAGTAATATGCACGGTTAATTGTAGTAAATCACCTGTATGGCTTTGTGATGTTGATGACACTCAAGTGCAGTATTATTCAGGGAAAAAGGTTGCACATGTGTGATAAATTACATAATGGCTTGTACAGATTGCTTGCTTGTTATTGCTGATGTCACTTTTCTTTGTCTGTGCTGTTTTGTCATGTATCCCAGTAGTCCAGGAAGATGTTACCAGGAACTGGAGCATCACGATGGACCTGATACTTCACCTGGAAGAACAAAGACAGGAGATGACATGACCCTTGGAATGCTTGTGTATGTGTTTGTGTCCTGCATTTAGATTTTTGCACACTCTGTATAATGGATATATTTCATCTATTTGGTGCCTACCTTTCAATTTTCCACCATTAACCTGAGTGTCCATATCTGTTCTGCTTATTCCTTAGATGTATCTCATAGCATTTTGTTTCTAAGACATCATTCAAAGTTTAATCAGGATATCATAATCACTCGAGATTCATACATCACATCATTCATGAAATGTAGTGGTACCTAAACCCATGACCATATCAACTTTAATAAGTATTTACGGTTGCTACTTGACAGTTTTTACTCAGCATGGCCTTTGCTCTTCCAGTTCTGTATTAATGTCTGCAGATGTCTCTGTATGAATTTTCTGAGTACTGTGATGTGAACATTTGATTAACAGTACCACAGTTACAGTTGTGTTACACTCATACTATACAGTGATATGGGAATTCCATGGCTATTAATGTTAATTTGTCCAATTGTTTTATTTATTACATCTTACAGAGGCCTCATGACATGACATCTTACCACTCAATAGATGAAACCTGAGAAGATGTGCTTGACCTGTGCCTGATATGTTGGAATTAGAGGAGGGAGGATGCAGCCCAACCAGGTGAGCCTTGACCATCCTGTACTGTCATGCCTGTGGAATAGTGATACAGTGGTCTAAGACCAAACTGTGTGAAGGGCCATATGCATAAAGTTGTCACCAGTGTCTTTAGAACCCTGATATAGATGATGATGAGAGACTTCTTCAGGCACATGACACATGCCATGCATTTTTCTGGGTGATCACCATGAAGCTCATCTGTGAAGTTTGGCCCCCAACAGGAAAATCCCTCGTGTGTAGGTATAGTCTTTGTGTTACTTCCATGTGTTATATAGCCTGCACGTGAGAGCTACATAGGCTCTGATTCTTATTGTCCTAGCTCATATTATTCCGTATGACAATCATGCTGTTCTTGCAATTTCCTTGATAGTGTGCTGCATGCTGTTATCCTATGGTATCTTTGGCCATGTCACCATTTGTTGTCGCACATTATTAGTACGTCCTCTTAAGGTCATATAATGCAGTGTTTGTTGTACACATCTGTTCATTACCATATAACGTGACGTTTTCTTTCAGCACATGCATTTCCATGTTTCCCTTCCTTAGGTCTTCATAGGAAGCATATACATGTTTGCATCACACTTGCAGTGCAGTGAAATAGGTGTACATTACCCATGTGTATGCCATTTACATAGGACATGTGACCTTATCTGGCTTGCAGATATATAATCCCGTCTTCAAGGTGCCCTGTGCAACATATCACATTACTTCTGTACAGCCGCCATGCTGTGGCAACAGTAGGCCAACGTCCTCATATGCATACTGCACAGAACAATAATAAAAAATGTTGTGCTTGTTGTCCTGGTAAAAGTAGCTGTAGCATGTTGGGAATGGTAAACCTGTATAAGTGTGTTGTACATGTAGCAGGAGTGATTACTGTTCACAGGTGGCATGTGGTGTTCTATTATTTCAGTAGCATTTGCTTGCAGTGTACTGTGTTTATGGAGTGATGACTCTTAGCTGCAGCAGATGAATTCTGCTGCTGCTGCCTTGACAGAGCACTAACATATATGTCAGTAGTTTTCTGAGTTGAAATGTGGTTTGGGTGACAGATGTTTGCCTCCCACCTACAGAGATGTTGGTTCTAGCCTGACTTCTGTTTTGTGATCTTAGATGTGTCTGGATATGTATTACTTGCGGTCTATGCCATTTGTGTACATGTCCAGAGCTGCAAACCTAAGGTATGTGTACAATTATACTTCTGTCTATCTGTGTTGTCCTTTTTTAGACAGGTACATTTCTACATACCATGCTATCAAGTCATTCTTGATACACCAGTCCAGGAATGTACTAAAACACAGGAATATTTTACCTTTTTTTGGCATGGTGGGTCATGTACAGATTCTACCACTCCCATATTTTGTTACCATTTCATGTCCCCTCCTGTGCTGTTTGCTTGTATATGTACGAGTGCCATGTTCTATCACCATCTTGTGCTTGTATTTTCTGGTGTCCTTTATGTTTGTTTCTTACTGGCATAATTTTCAACTACCATTTCCCAACAACTAACTGGTCTTTTTCATGTCCATAAAGAAAAATGGTGCCTATTCCTGACAAAATAAAAATCACTTAACCTCTGATTCTCCCTCTGACCTGCCCTTTCCTTCTTCCATGTGCAATCTCTCTTTACCTTCACCTAATTTCTACTGCCCTATGTCTCTCACTCCTTCATGTATGTGCATTATATAATTCTCCCTCACATCTCACTCTCCACATTTTTTTTAGATATTTGCCTAATGCAATCTGTCACATCACCAAAGGATTTTTAACTTTTTTGTATCCTCAGCTACCTGACACAATCTGCAATATTCCAATATCGCACGTATTTACATTTCTGCATATTAATGTGATAGTGGTAGGTACTTAAGTTGCATGCTGTGAATCCTCAATTGCATAAAACTTATTCTTCCTTTATTTTAGGCATTCCCCTCCATTATATAACATACACATGCATCCATTACTATTTGTAACATATTTGTGGGCAATTTTACCAAAGGATGCCATTTCCAAAGTGGATTGCTATTTCCTTCGAAGTGTTACTTTTAGCATACTTAGTGTTTTTCTTGTGGCCTTTACAGCTGTACTAAATTACTGGCATTTCAAATTTCTACTTCGGTGCTCAGTGAATGGTGCTTGCCTGCATGCTAACTTTGCACTGAATCTCATTAATGTGTTACATTGCTTGGCATGTTTCTTGCACTTTACCTAGAGCTGTCCACAGGTTTGTGCTGGGCTTTTAGAATATGTCCCCATTTCTGCAAGGAAATTGTTTAATCTTCATTTGTAACAAACATAAAAAAATCATCTTGAAGTATCCACAGATTTATAAGAAAAAGATTTGGACACAGTTGTTTCCATGTCTTCCCACATCTAGGGCTTCCCTTATGGCTTCTGCATCAACTGCTAAACTCCAGCCCAGCAGCACTGAATTTATAAATAGGGTTTTAGAGTAAAAATTGGGTGCTGAATTAGCATAACAAATGGAAGGCTATATCAATCAACATCATAGTCACCAAATAAAACAACATGGCCACTTGGTGTTTGTATACCAGACTGCAGGAACTGGAGTTCCATCATCTTCCCAAATGCAACAAAACAAGTCATTATACAGCATACTTGTCAACAGACCATCAGTGCTTTGCATTTGCTAGAAGATGAAAGTGAAAGGGAGGGCACAGTGTCTTTCAGTTATTTGTACCAAACATACAAAGAGAAAGATGGCAGAGGCTTAAATTCAGAGATAGCCTACAGATTTTTAGATCTGGTATATTTCAATGTCTGCTTTCATCCTAGACCACTCAGTTTTGAGTTTCTATCCTTTAAAAAGAAAAAAAAAATTGGAAGTGCAGGATCAATATGTCATCAGGGAAAGAGCTCTGTCATGGAGAATAATTATATTAAATGTTTCCTTGCCAAAATAGATCATTTCATGTCTGTTATTAAAATGCTAAGCTAAAAAAAAAAAAGTATAAAATGTTCCATATGCTATCTTAATATAATTCAGATTTCTGCATTATTTGGAAGGAAGTCCCATCCAAGTACTGAAAACACACTAGCAGCCACTGAGCCACTTTGACTGAGGAGAAGGAATGGTTCAAATGAAATGAGATGCCTCTTTCTAGTAGTGAAGAGAAAAAAAAAACTTTCCATACCACTGAGTTATTTTTTCAGACATGTTAGCTGCACCGAGTTCGGTTACGTAAGGAGCTTCAAGAACATTGACATTCTCACTCCTTACACAGTTGGGTTCTGCAGCCTGCTGCTGTTTAATACCAGACGTGTGTTTTTCCCTGCTCACCTCTAATTTTTCTCCCACCTTAACAGTCATAACACTGCCCTCAAACTTGCTTGATAGACACATTCATTAAAATGTTATGTGATAGTGGAATAATCATTTTCCATCCCCGTATATTTTCCTTGCATCTGCCTGTTATAATGACTGGAACTTATTTGCAACCATTTCAGTTCTAATATTTATTTATATTTTTCCAACTGGACAGAAAACAAGTAGAATTCTTTGCAGGAGAGTCTCCACATATTGCATAACCATTCAGTGTTTTATTTAAACAGTATTTATCTCGGCATTGAACTGCCCTTGTCACACTATAATCAAGGTGATGTAATGAAAAAGTGCAGGCCAGGACTTCAGTTTTCTTTAATCAGGGAGGTTGAATTCCTATCCTTGATTTGGAATGATCATTATTTTCCTTTGTTCCCCTTCGTGGGCCATTTCAGCAGATGATTAGCTGCTCGGTGTTGCTCTATTTGCTTCTAACTTAAAAGGCTCCTGTACTCCCTCATGAGGCTGGGACTGTCACAGCTGTCGGCAGGTTGGGAAGGGGAAACCTGGCAATGTCATATATGCTGTTTGAGGGATTTTTGTTATGCTCTAATGCTCTAACAGGGTAGGCTGGTTGACATACAGCTAATTAAGTCAACCTGTCTGAATGCTGATCACAAGCTCATTTGTTTGATAGCCAGCCTTTAAGGATTTTTACAGATTCTTCTTCTCCTCAATAGAATCAAAGTTTTCCTCATCCTTTCTAACTCCCCACATCAGCTCAACCCCAGGTCTTCTTTTCATTCACTGGGTCTACAAGTCTGCCTTTGTCTTCTCCTGAGCTAATGCTGGGGCTAGAGAGGAGATTGAGGATCCCAGTGCAGTGTCACACTGCTGATGGGAGGGAGGACATTTTCGTTGTATGCACTAACTGTTTCCCTTAACCCTTCTCACTTTTAAACCATCTCTGGGACAGGCATGCAATGGGACATGCCGATGTATTGTACTGTCTTAAGAGTCTTAGTCACTGCCCGAGCTTCACACTGACAACACTCCTCCTGCTTCCTCAGCCTCTGCTGAAGATAAAGCATGAGGAACATGCCAAATTACAAGTCCTTCCTCCCCATAAATCCTCCTTCCCCAGGATGCACATAATCATCTTCCCACATGGAATCTCAGATGCCTGAGCCATTAATCAAACCCAAGTAACCTGGTCCACAGGCTGAGCTTTACCCTCCCATACCATGTCCTTTGTTCTTAAATTCATAGGTACTTATTTTTAGGCTACTGATGTGTGAGGATCTTTACGAGCCTAGCCATATATTCCCATTAAGTTATTCACCCCTATATTTTAAGTGCAAATAACCTAGAGATGAGCAGAAGAATTATATGTTGCCCCATCTATGAAACACAGGGGTGCTAAACCAGGAGTAAATTTATGGTTACTTATCCACTCATCAAGATTACATTTCATTAGTGCAAGAGAAGTACTTTGTATTATGTATTCTATTGTTATTTGAGCTTTATCAAATTGTATGCATTGTATATGTCACTGTGGAGCTTTTCTCCCCGGAACTTCACTGAAAATGGGCATATTTTGGCCCAGTGGACCTTCCCAGTAAACAAATGCAGTAACTAAAATAAATAAATGTGGAGGGCAGTGGCAAAGAGTGAGAGGACACCAACATGCTGAACACTCCCTACACTAAAGAAATCTTACTCATTTTTTATTGCTAAATGAAGATAATGATACACGCTTTCTTTATAATTTTCTCTGTTTAGAAAATATGAAATAAGAATAATGAAGTATACGCCTGAACTCCTCTAAAAGGACTAAAGTTAAAATGAAAAGTGATTTATACACTTACAAGTGAAGCAGGCAAGCCAGGTAATGCTGAATTTACACAGTGTCTCACAGAGGCTTCAACTTCTTTCACTGCACATTCGTGCCGAATGTTGTTTACTGCCAAAAGTCCGTGGTTAGCAATAGGAAAGACAGAGTTGGTGGTATGTGACTGCTCGTGGCTGTTCTGCATTCTGTATGCCTTGCGTAGAAGGGTCAGATGGCACCATGGCAGCAATATTCAATGTTGAGCCATGCAGATTCTGAATTTCTGAATTTTGAAGATACAAAAGGCAGCAGGTAAGATTGCTTAATACTGCAGCCACACAGTCAAGTGTGTAGATTTTTGTCTCATATTTTTGGTCTGTTCCTCATAAAATTTGCGGTTTTCTGGCAAATCACTGTTGACCTTCTGTCTCCAGAATGTGAAACACTACTTTTCATAATGTGGAACAAATGAGCAAAATGTGGAACACTTACAAATAGCTTATTAACAGCTTTAAATAGTAAGTTCACAGGATTATTAAAATGTGCTTAATATACTTATAAATACCTTTTTTGACGAATGAATGTGATTCAGTATTCATAGCTCTGGAACGTCCAGCTCCAAAATGTGGAACCCTACCTCTTCTAATGTGGAACAGCTTGCTACAATTTCAACTAAGAAGCTCAAAGAATGGTTAAAATGTGTTATTTTTATACTTATGTGAGTTTTTATACTTTATATTTTATACTGGCACAATGGCACAGTGGCACAGCAGAGAGAGGTGGCATAGTGACACATCAAATAGCATTGTCTCCTCACAGAAAGAGGTTCCCCAGATCAACTCTCAGCTGGGCTGCTTTTCGTGTGGAGTCTGTATGCCCTTCCTGTGTTTGAGTGGGTTTCCTCCAGGTGCCCTAGTTTCTTCCCACATTCCAAAGACATACATTAGGTGGATTGGACATAGTAAACTGGCCATAACTGTCTGTGTGTGAGTGAGAATTTGTGGAGTGGATGCATTACCACAGCAAGGCTAGCCATCTGGTGGTGTAAACTTTAGCTCTAAATGATTGTCACTGTTGAATTGACTCCCCAACCCCATGTGTAAGACTAGGAAAAAGGGTTGTAAATGGATGGATAAGCTTATATAACTAGGGATGCTTTACAGAGCCAAAAGTTTTCTCACCAGCACAACAAAGCTACACATGCCACTACTTATCTGCTCCCCACACATCTTTAGGTGCTCCCATCCTTGCTAACCTTCAGGCATCACAAAAATAAAAACTTGAACAATGTTTTAAATTTACACCAAATACCGTTTCAGAATCCAGCACTGTATAGCACTAAAAAGCCTAATTTTGTTAGAAGTACCTCATCAACTAACATATACACAGCTTTGAATGATCTATACAATTATCTGAAATCTATCTGCATGTATAGTACTAAATAACATTATACACCACTATTTTCCCAGTCAGTCATTAAGATCCAATGACCGAAAACCCCTCTCTTTTCATAATTCACTGAAATCTGCTGGGTATTGCCTGTACTCATACCATGTTGCTAAGGTCTGGAACTCCTTATCTCTGTCCATCTGGTCAATACCCTCCCCCCATCCTTCAAATAAACTCTTTAAGGCTTCCTAGCCAAAAGCTGGCTCTTTTTTCACTCAGCACCAGGATAATAATATCCTAAATGTGAAGAAATACCTATTCATACCTTACATCTCCTTACTCTTCCTTCTTCACACATCCTTACTTTTATCAGGTTCTCTCCTCTGGATTTCTCTCTAAATATATCATAGGCCCACTTTTTTTCCCACATAGTATTGAAATTCCTGTTTATACTGTACTAAGTTACTTTTAGTTTATCTTTAAATTGACTAAAATGTCTCTGTTAAATTATTATCATATAACTTGTATCTATTCTTAATTGATATTTTCACATTACGTCTAATTTGTAATTTAAAATGTAGTTGTTCTTGTATTATTTTTTAAGAACATAACATTTTTATTCTTAAAATGTTTTATAATACTTTGGAGCTTTTTTCTCTGGGCCTTCACTGAAAATGGGCTTCTACCCAGTCAGACCTTCTCACTAATCAAATGTCAGTAAATAAATAAATATATTATACAACATTCTTTTAATGAATTAATACGACTCAGTATTATTTATCATGGATATCAGTTAAAAATATCTTAACACTAAATGTGTGACAGACCCTTTTAATATTTAACTGTGAAGAATATGGACTTATTTTAAGCTTCAATTAAGGGACATTACAGGTACACTTAAGTGGTATGTCATCACTTACTGTACATATCAGTTAAAAAAGATGTTCACACTAAATGTGTGATGGATGCTTACAATAAACATTCCTTTTTAAGACTCAAAATTAGGAATATTCCTTATAATGAGGTACATGGGAGAGGTATGGTGCAAAAGGATTTGCTCCCTGCACCCCCAGACTTAGTTCTGAAGTACTCCAAAAGACCAGTCCTGACATTAGTGACTTCCTCTAGTCAGGGCATTTGTTGGTCAAATGCGGGTTTATATCAGATGATCGAAAGCTGAGAATATCGAAGCTCCAAACCTCGAATTGAAAACCTTGAACGGGAAAACATTGAACGTGAAAAAAAAAAAAGTACACACCCAAAACAACAAGCCCCCCTGCACCCCCCACACCCCCACTACTTAAATATACCAAATCCAAGATCACACTACAGTGCAGTAAAGGGAAATATTCCCTTCCCGCACTCTATGGCGGTCTCTACTTTACGCTTCAATGTTTTCCGGTTGTGAGGTTTACAGTTCGAGGTTTGGAGCTTCAATATTCTCAGCTTTCAATCATCTGGTATAAACCCATCAAATGCTACTATTTGAGCACTTAATCCTTGTACTAAAGGACTGAATGTCTGAACAGACATACCTCTCAACTGTCCAGATTTTTGTAGAATATCCAGATTTTTTCCTCATATTTATGGTCTGTTCCTCATAAAATTTGTTATTTTATGGCAAATCACTGAGGGCTATAAAAATTTTGAGTTTGAGGCTTCATAACATTCAGAAAATGCATACTAACAAATTCAGCTCAGGTTTCACCTCACCATCATCCCCAGTTCTCTCCCAAGAAATACCCTGCATGACTCCACTGCCAATTATCACAAAATAACAGGTTGCTACTGCACTCGCTACTGCTAAAAACTCAGCTTCAGTGAGGCCTGACAATATACCAGGTTGCCTCTTAAACAGCTTAAAACAAGACTTATCAGGACCATTAGGATCTTTGTTTAACCACAGTATCTGAATTGACTTTGTCATGATAGAGTGGAGTACAACAATGGTCATCCCTTTGCGTAAAGGGGGGCCATCTACTCATCTTGGAAATTACAGACCTGTAAGTTTGACTCATCTTATGTGTATGCCCATGGAAAGAATAATTATGGACCTAATAAATAATGACATAGGAAACCTCCAAACACTGGACCCAACCCAATTCAGCTTTGTCAAGGGCAGGTCATGCCTACTGAATTTGACAGATTTCTTTGAGAATGTCACTAATGCCATGGATAAGGGTAAAATAGTTCATACCACCTACCTGGAACTGGCCAGGGTATGTAACAGAATTCCCCATTTAATTATTATAAGTAAACTCACAAAAGTGGGCATAAATCCCTATGCCACCAGATGGATAACCGCATGGCTCAAAGACTGGATACATGTGGATAAAGTGGATAAAACCTGTTCCAACATGAAGCCAGTTATTAGTGGTGTGCTACAGGGCTCAGTGCTGAGATCATTCCTGTTTTAAATATACCTCTCTGAAGTCAAAACTAATATGGAAGGTCTCTGGATGACAAAGTTTGCTGACAACTACAAGATGGGGACAATCACTCAATGTCATGATGATGTAGATATCCTTCTGGAGGGTCTACATCAGGCAAATGCTTGTTGCCAGAACCATGGCCTAAAACTAAATGAAAAAATGCATTATCCTACTCTATGGGAAGTCAAATAACCATGCAAATTGCAACATCAATAGCACACCCCTAAGAATAGACTCAGAGATGAGAGATCTAGGTATACAGACAGATAGTAGCCTGAACTTTGACCACCATGTGTCCACAGCAGTGAGGAAGTCTTTCTATGTGGCACAACTTATAAGTAAAGGTATGGCATCCAAATCATAAGAAATTATATCCCCACTGTACTCAGCCTTCATTAGACCAATAATCAAGTATGATACACCATTTGCCATGCACTTGACTAGGCATGTACAGTAGCTGGAGCAATCTCAAAGGATCCTCACAAAGAAACTACAGGATGTAAACGAGATGTCCTATGTGAATAGACTAAAAGCCCTGTTACTTTATCTCCTACCGACTATTAAGGGGCGACCTACATCTGACCTACAAGACACTCACAGATCCAGCCCTGATGGAACTTCTACCCATCTGCAAGTCAAACAGCATAAGGGTTACCTGATCTAGGAATCTAAATTTAGTCAGAAACTCAAATAAAACATACTGAAGAGACAGATATGTGTCTCAGAGATTGCCCCTTCTTTGGAACAACCTTCCTATTCATGTTAAGCAGATCTTTTCCCTGGCCCTCTTCAAAAACAATTTGAATCAATGGATAGGGAATCACAAACTCACACCTGGGGTAGCACCTATACCCCATATGTACAGGGGCAATCTGCAAGATACTGAAGGCATAGGCACAAACCCATGCCATTTTCTTGCCCCTGGGGGCCATATATTGGGTAAGATCAGATGATATTGGCTAGGCTTGTCAGGGCTCTTAACTCATTAGTCTAGTTATCTCATATGAGCTTATGAAACATTTCACTGTAAGGTTGAGAGTTGAGACACAGCTGGACTATCTTTCTAAGTGGTTGATTTATCTGTCAGGCTAGGTCATGACCACTGGGGCTTTGTATAATTTATATTGTTTGCCTACTCCTTCCTTCACTGTGGTTTCTGTAGACATTGCCTCTTGCTGTGCATGAGTACTTGAGCAAATACAGCTTATGTAAGAAACTGTGTCACACAAATGCATTGACAGTAGACACCTTCATAAAGTGGGAATAGATTCTTGTTCACAGATTATGACACTAAATGGAGTCAGATCCTGAAAGATGCATAAGAGTTGGAAAAACTTCCTCTGTGTGGTACCAGCAACAAAAACCTCACCAAAGGTCTTATTATGGTGAGCATCTCGCATATTTACACTTCTACTGGTGGACACATTTTATGCAGTTTTTGTGTTTTATTGTGGTTTTGCCTTTATGAAAGCAGACATTTATATTTTCTGTTTCTTCTCTGTAAAAGTAGTACAAAAAATTAGTTGATGATGCTGAAACAGTTTTGTCTCATTTTAAACATTTTGAGGGATGATCTGGCTCACTATAATATCTGATCTAATAATTAATAACATTTCTCTATATTCTTCTGATGAAAGACAATACATTATTGTGTAATTGAGTAAAGCAAGCTAGAATACAAGCTGTGACTATAGTTTCCGTGAAAAAATGTATTAATGTAAGCATTATTTTTTCCTAGCAGATTGTGTGAGTAAGTGGGTAATGGGGCTATCAGTGGATGAAGTGATTGTCTCTGCTGTTTGTTGCTGTAAGCCCGATACTACAGGACTAATGTGCAGTTCATTGAGAAAGCTACAATACAAGCTATGACTAATGATTTTGTAAAACTTTTTTTGAGACATTAACACCTGGAAAGGTCAAGGGTTTGGATGCAACTGTATATTTGCCTTACTTCTCTTAGCTCTTTAATGTTATAAAGACAGACCTGTTTATGTATATGCTATATCAAATTAATAATTAAGTAAGGCTATACAAACAAAGATTTCCTTTTAGCTATTGGGCTTAATCAAGCATACCTCTCAACCGTTCAGATTTTTGCAGGATGTCTACATTTTTTGCTTCATATTTTTGGTCTGTTTTTCAAAATTTCAATTTTTTTGGCAAATCATAAAGGATTGCAGTCAATGAATAGTAAATAATGGCAGATATTTGAGTTGTGTTTTAACTTGATATCCTTCAGAAAATGCATGCTGAATGCAAAATCAATTATTCTGGCAGCTCTCAGAGTTTATAAGACAATATTTATTATTTAAAATAAAATCTGCATCTGTTTTGGGCCTTTGCTCCATATTATTTTTTACTTTGTCCAGATTTCTTTCATTAAGAGGTATGGGCATATTGGTATATAAAGACCTTCTGTTTTTATTAAAGGTCAGTGCTGTTACTTTTAATGCTTTGAGAGGGTGAGACATATGGGCTAAAAATGTCTAATGAGAAAAGAATGTAGATATAGTAGACATTATTGATTATTTGCTAAAGACTTCACACTTGAACATTACATTGGAGACATGGCGCTATATAAAACACAAAAGACCTACACCATGTTTGAACATTAGGCATGTAAAGGCAATATTCGTACTTGGCAATTATCCTAGTATGATGAATGCAAATGGGCTTCTGAATGCAATAAAACTAAAAAAATGTTTTGCTGTGTCTGTTTGAAGAGAAAAACAATGAGCAGTGCAGTAATGGCATATCAGACTCGAGCAACTTTATTAAAAATCAAATAAGTATGCATCTTCAAGAGTGCATATGTGCATATAGAGCTTTTTTTATTTTACTGGGTAAAACTGATATATGGTATGTTTTATCAGAAGCAGCACACCAGCAAGCCATAAAATACAATCATCGAGTTGTCAACAGAGAGGTTCTTAAAAAAATTATTCAGTCAATTATATTCTGTGTAAAACAAAAACTAGCATTTCAATCTCACACCAAAAGGGCAGATTCAATCAACAAAGGGTATTACTTAGAACTGTTAGACCTGCTAGTTTTGATGGAATTAACAATCCAATAGCACTTATAGTTATCGTTTGCATTCAAAGGGAACATCACCCAACCCAACATACTGAATGATTTAATTGGGGTTATCGCCAATGTTTTGAATGAAACCATTAAATCTGAAATGAATGAAACTTTTATTTCTGTTCAAGCTGATGAAACTCTTGAGGTTCTTGCAAAAATCAGATGAGTGTTATATTAAGATACTGTGTTGGAGACAGAATTGAGGAGAGATTTGTTGGGTGTAATGATCTTTCAAGAGACAAAACAACTAAAGGCTTGGTAGAAGTAATTCAAAAAATGATAAATGATTGGAGCATCACATTTAAAGTTGTGAGTCCTATTGTTTATGGCTGGTCAAGAAGAGGGAGTGCAGAGCTGAGCTAGAGAGTTTTGTCCCTAGGCACTTTTCATTCACTGCTATGCTCAGAATTTCAGTTTCCTACTCTTGCATGACTCAAAAAAGTATTATAAAAGTGAAAATATTTGTGTGTCCACTGAATGTTTTTCACAGCTTTTTTAGTAAGTCTTCTAAGGAAACTGTTCTTCTGACAGAACAAGGTTTTAAGCTGCCACAAGCAAGCACTACTCACTGAAACTTCCATTCAAGGGCCCCAATGCAGGGGCAGTTACCTGAACTCTCTGGCCAGGGGCAAGAATCAAAGAATATAGTGTATTTGTGGTTGTGATGCTGATTTTGACACAATGGCAGTTGATTCTATTAAAATTTATAATTCATTGGATGTTGAACTCTCTGATGTCTGCATGTCCATTTTTAAAAAAGTTTTTAACTTTATACTTAGTTTCAGATTGGACATTGTTGATACCTTAATTCAATTAAAATTGTTTGCCAGAAGTTTGAACCTTAAGATATTTTATTCTGACAAAGTACCTACTTCATGTGATGGTGTTTGCCTCAAGATGAAAAAGTACCTTTATGCCACCCCCCCCCAACCCTTGGGTTTCTGTATTTGAAAAGTTGTGTGAGAGTCAATTTAGGAGCATGTTTAAATAGAGGGGGCTGTCTCCTGATAATCTGACACATGAAAAGAGGATTCACTTGAACACCATATTACAAGATAGGCAATTATGGGTTATGAAACTTGACAAGGGCAGGGAGGGTTGTTATTATGAATTACTATGATTATTCCACCGAAATGTATCTACTTTTATCCAATGAAGCAACATTCATGCAAATTTCTCTTAATGAAATTAATATTGCATATTGCAGGCTGGATTTTTTGCTCTTGGATATGATCATGCAGGGAGAGATTTTATGAACAATTGGAGTACATCAACATTCCTAAACCTAAGATTGCTTCCATTTTTGGGATCACCAAGATTCACAAGTGTATTTATGATCCCCCCCTAAGACCTATTGTTTCTGTCAAGGACTCCAAGACAGACCCTTTGGCAAAGTATATTGATTTTAGATGTAAGATTGTGTTAAAATCAAAACCACACATTTTAAAATATTATTGTCACCTCTTTGACATCCTAAACAATTTACAGTTTGACAAAAATATCACATTTATAATAATGGATGTTGTAGACGGTTTTTTTCTGTTATTTCCCACAACACTGCAACTCAATTTTTTTTTTTTTTTTTTTTTTTTTTTAGTTTTTTATCTGAACACACATCCTTGATTATCAAAGATATGCATTGATTACCATCTTTTCAGAATTAATTTAGTGTGATAATTCTATTCATTTTGAGGGTGAATACTTTCACCAAGTGTGAGGAGTGGCCAAGGGCACTGCTTGCACACCCTTTTATGCCAATACTGTTTTAGCATTGTGGAAAGAAAAGGTGGTGTTTACTCCTGAATTTCTTTTATTGGTGCATGGTTATTATAGATTTTTAGATGATGTCCTGATTTTATGGAAATGCACAACTGAACAATTGGGTATATTTATAGCTAGTAGCAGAACTCCACAACATTTTTAAGGTTCACCTATTCAACAGGAGCTAAAAGTATAAATTATCTGGACATCCTTCTTAAGAAGAAATTCTTACATGGGTTTTATACTTCAACTATTTATAGAATATAGAAAAGACACATTCTCAAATTCATATCTCCACTTTAGTAGTTGTCACCCATTTCACCAAAAAATTTAAGTTGTTAAAGACCAGATGGTGAGGCTTTCTAAGTTGCTATCGAATGGCAACTTATTTGATAAGGAGATTCATTACCTAATATGCACGTTTATGGAGAGAGGGTATCACATTCAATTATTAAGGAATGTTAAGGTTGAGGTAGTGGCCTTTGTGATGATCATTTTGCACCCATTTTAAAGATCAAATCCCACACTTTCAGAATGCTGGGGAAAATATTGTTGCAAGGAGGAACAATTGCAATTTTGACATATCTTCTCCAGTATTCATGATTTCTTATAGCAAGGATGTGTTTAAATATATTAGTTCAGTAAAATATAAATTGGGAAATTATATTCCCTTGTGACATCAAACTCTTTTAGGTAGAGTTCCAGCAATTGTTTTTAGCAAAGGGAAGAGTATTAAAAATCTTTTAGAGACTGGCACTGGCAATAAGAAATCAACCTACAGTCAGAGCACTATGAGAAAATGTGTGTTCTGCAAGTTTTGCAAGTTTATACATGAAGGACCCTATGTTACAGCTGATGGTTTTGAAAGAACTATTCCCTGCCCTGGGAGGTATAAAAGTAACACTGCCCATGTGGTTTATCTTGCCAGTTGCAGCTCTTGTAATGTCTTTTATACGGGGAAAACTAGCAGAAAGTTGAGAGAATACACGAACATCTAAATGACAGTAGAAGAAATAAGTCCACTAATGGTCTTTTTAGACACAGCAGTGGGTGCTCTAATTTCAAGAAGTTTTTTTTTTTATTTTTTATTATAGATAGGGTAATGGTTGCAAACTTCATGGCTAAACTTGACACACTTCTTGAAAACAAAGAGCTAACTTGGCAGCTGAGGCTAAATGCCTTGGCCTTCCCAGAAATCAATGATTCGTTATCCTTGATTATTGTGTTAAAAAAGAAGGCCAGTATTGTGTAAATAGCACTTGTGATGTTTATTATACACTTGAGTTTATTATACATTTAAAATTCTTTTCTAGGTTGAGGTGATTTCAGTGTGCATTTTAATGTGTATTTAGTATTAACATTTTATTTTTTTTAACTGTTACTATATTCAATTTATTTTTAACACATTGTTTTAATATGCCATCTAACTGCATTTCATTTGCTGGTAAAGTCACTTTAAATTGAAGAACTGAAGTATTCAAACATGCCGTTTCATGAAATTTTAAGTATTATGGCAGTTCTTCACTCTGAAGTCTTGCTAGTTATCAAGACAAAAGTACGCAGTCTGTTTTAACTGTATTTTAATAAACAATTTGTGAATTAAGTTGGTTGGTCTCCATTTTGTTTTGTATTTTGTTTTTGGAGAATGTTTTATTTTGGTTACAAGATTTGTCAGACTATTCAGTTAGAAAACATTAGGCAGAGTCCCAGTTTCATTGATAATTGTATTCAGAAAAGTAAGGAGTTCAACAAGAAAGTGTAGTTTCCCAAGAAAGAGAAAATGAGTATGGCTCGGGTTTGCTATGAAACACTTGATTCTGTTATTATTCAAATGAAATAAAGCTTCAAAGATTTTGCAGGCTTATAGTTCATAGAACTAGTGAGTGAGAAGAGGTTCAAGGAATAGGAAAAAAATGTTCATATTATGGCTCTTAATAAATTTTACACATGGTTTTGCAAAGCAGAAACTGCAGAATGAGTTGGTCAATATAAAGTGTTGCAGCCCAGAGATTTGCTGAAATATGTGGTAGCAAATGTTTTAGATTATGTTTATGAAGAGATAAATAAACTGCTTTACCTATTTCTGACACTATCTGCTATAAATCAAAGTAGTGAGACTAGCAGGAGTTCTCTAAACTGCATCAAGACCTTGAGAAACTCCGTGACAAATGCCTGTCTAAGCCAGTTAAGCTCATTAGTTATTTTCCGGAGATATCTGCTGATCTTGTGTTTCTTTAAAGGTACATTGACATTTTTGCTAAAAAGAAACACCAAAGAATAGACCTGGTATACAAAATTGTTTAACCAATTTTAAGTAATGTTGGAGAAAATAAAAGATTACATTTTGTTTTGCCTTTTGACCAGCCACTAGACCAAATATTTCAGCTTCCTCCACTACAAAACCTAGGTTATGCCACTGGTGATGAGGAAGGCAATTCCAAAGAAATGAGTCTCTGTAATGCATATCTATCCCTCCAACATGCTTTATTTATTTGCAAAAGAGATTGAGATCTCTTGTGTCTATACCTCCACTGTACTTACAAGTGTGCAGTAGGTCTGACAGGATAGGGTCTGCTGAGGCTCTATATGTGAGGCAGAGTTCACCCCACATTGGTCTGTATTAAGCTGAGAAAATTCTTTGAGACAATCTTATGATTGAGGCCCTTGAGTTTATTATTGAGAAAGTGCTGTGGGCATTCAAGTTGTGCCAAATGTTGGGACAGGGACATACTGAAGGGGATATCATACTCAATAATTGATATGTGTGTGGAATACAGAAGAATGATCACATCCCTAACTCTAGATGCCATTCTGTTTGTAATAAGCTGGGAAATTATTTTTTATAATGGTGGATATATAATAATTGAAAGACAATTTATTGTCTAAATAGTTTTCCAGGTCCATAACTACTGGACAAATTCTCAAGGGTATGTTGTTAATGTGATAGGTACCAGAGACTTCTTGCTTGCTGAAGGATACTATTACACATTTGTTGGCATTCAGCTTCGGTCCATGGTTTTGACACCAGCTATTGGTTTGGAAAAGGCCCTCTTGGAAGATTTTGATATCACCTGAGGGGCTTATGATGGAACCAGGTTAACAGTCATCTACAAACCTGGTTGTCCATAAACCCTTAACAGTAACTTTGACCTTTGAGAAGTAAATGCCAAAGTGGAGTGGGGTACACCACTGATGACAAGTCTTTTGGAAGATGTAAAATAGCCCACCCTAATTTCCTGGGTTCTGTTTGCAAGCCAGTTTGCTATCCAGTGAGTTATACAGGGATTAACATTTAGCTGGACTGGTTTATATATGTTAACTGAGTGTGGGATGGTGCTGAATGCCTTTGCAAAGGGGGTCTATATCAGAAGAGTGAAAGTTCACAAGAACGAACGCTCAAACATCGAAAAAGCGCAAACATCAAACTTGATATCCCCGCTAAATATATATTCCAACTCCGAGGTCGCACTACAGTGAGGAAAGGGCAAATATTCCTATCCTCACTGTACTGCGACTCCAGAAATAGCATTTTGATATCCGGCATTTTCAATCGGAAGAGCGTTTGTTCTTGTGAACTTTTGCTCTTCTGCTATAGACCCTTGCAAAGTATAGATATGCAGTGTGTACTGATCTGCCCTGATCCACTGCTTCAGTAACTTTTTCAGAGAAGTCAGCCAGGTTGCATAGGCTGGCTCTGACCTTGAAAGTTCAAACTGGCTTAAGTCAAGAGTTTGTAGGTTAGCTATGTCACTAGTTATAAATTCAATTATGATCTTTTTCATAGTGTATCTGATTACACTTGTGAAACTTATGGGTTTATAATTTTCTGCATCTGTTGATACATCACCTTTGGAAAAGTGGGTGACAGTTGCTATCCTCCAGTCATTCAACACAGATCCTATTTGGAGGATGACATTGAATAGCCTCTGTAGGGGGCCTGAGAGGTCCAGGTTCAGGCTGGCCAGTAAACAGCGTGGTATGTTGTATGGAAATATAGAAGCAGAGTTATTGACTTTGAATAGGGATTGAGGATGTGTTAATGGTGGGGATGTGCGATTGTAGGTAAGAGATAATTTCATGTAGCAGTGGATAGGAAAGTGAAGTTAGAGCTAAATTTATCAACTAGTAGATTGGATATGTCCTCTGGGTCTGAGTTTGTGATACCATTTACTATTAGCTGTGCACACTGCTGTGCCTTGATTCTAAGGCTTCTTACATAGTTAAAGAAAGCTTTTTGCTTGACTTTTGCTTGTTTGGGTATTTTTACCTCATACTTGGCTTTCTTTGGTTGATTTGACCTGGACTTCCTTAATAAGTTTAGCAGGAACTTGTTTTGCCTCAAGAGTTACATTTGTTTTTATATGTGATTTTTTTTTTTTTTTTGCATTTGGGTACTATCATAGGGGTTTATTTTTGAACCTGGTGATGTATTTACTGTGGCTGGAGGCAACAATATCTATGCAGCTATCCATATAGAGTATAATGTGGCAATAAAGGAATCTGCATAAGCACTAGGATCATTGAGTTGGAACTAGATGTAGAATTTAGTTGTGTCCTCTCTCAGTTTTAGTGTATTAGCCTTGGCATAATCTGAATAAAGATGTATTGGAGGATACTTCTGGCTTCAGTTATAAGGTAAATATGAATGATTTGTGGTCAGATTTGGCTGGAGAGAGAGTTACAATTTGTGGGGAGCAGAGCTGTCCTATATTGGAGAGGACCAAGTCCAGGAGCTTTTTTGCCTCTCTTTGGGGTGTGTACTAAATGATGTAGAAACTTTGTATTAATGCAGTACAGAAATATCTGGGCATACCTGTTACAGGATGTATAAGCCTCCCAGTTAATGAAGAGGAAGTTGAAGTCCTCTATGAGAATGGTGTTTGGCTTAATGCATAGGCATTCCATACTAGTTAGGCAGGAATTATGGGCTGCGGGGGACATAGACAGGATTCTATAGTTAGCCATGATGTGATAAAGCATCTTGTTAATAGCAATTTGGACTTTCAGGAGTTCTGTATTCTTATCTTGCCTAACTAGTCTGAAAGTGAAGTGTGTTTTTTACAAATACAGAGACCATGCCATCTTTAGTACCTTCATCTAGTACAGTGTGCCTGAACATGTGGTAGGCGTTAAAACCATGTACTGCTAAGGTGCTCACAATGGCACTGAACCAGATGTCCATGAAAATGTAAATATTTATGTTTTCCAGAATAAGGAGTGCTTGTAGAAAATGGAGTTTTTTGTTAAGGCTCCTAGCACTGAGCAGCAATATCTTTATGTTACCAAGATTAAGCTTTGTTATATTGAACGCTTTTGAGCACTGATATTGACTAAAAATACATTATGGAGTAGACAATATTTTAGCCAATATATAAAATCCTTGGGGGGAGGGGGGGAGGTGCAGGACCATCATTTGCAAACAGCTTGGACTGTCTACCATCTCCTCCCAGACTAATGTATATTGAGCCTCTTTTGAATGATACCAGAAGCCAAGTCAATTGCTGAAGTCAATAATCTTTTCTTTGCATTGTGACATCAGTCTTGGTTTTGGCAAACTGCTGCTCATGGCTAGGTTCATACCTGCCTCAGGCGCATATTCTGAGATGTCCACCATGCCTTGCTTCATACAGTATAGGGAGGTACTTTTCAGGTTACTTACACCCACTTGTACTATGTGTTATATGTGTACTTATGGTACATGGACTTGAGTGCTTGTGTGATATGGTGAATCCTGATGCCTGATAGACAACTGACTGTGTCCCTCACCTTGCACAGACTGCTAAGCATTGCAACAGTGTATTTCACAATGGAGCTGCTTATAAATAGGATCCTGGATTGTGTAGAGGTTTGCCTAATGGTCTTTTGAATCGAGACACTGTGAGTCTCAGATCTGTGTTTTAAGTTGCGTGTTGCCTATGCTGTGTGTTTGAGGTCACTGAAGGTACTTGTTTCTTAGGTTACATTTAACATGATTTTGTGGTTTACGTAGGTTAATTGCAAGAGCCCCAAAATATGCATATCTATTTGTTGGGTCTGATCTGTGTATGATACGTTTAGTGTGGTGTAGTGTGGTATTGAGAGCCTGCTTCTAGTTGTTTGTAATGTCTTCATGGGAGAATTTTACTTTCAATGGTGTTAAATAACTAAATCTCTTGCATACTATTTCAGTTTGTCTCATTCAGTCCAGTGGAACTCATGAAGTTTGCACTGTAACCTCCAATGGGTGGAGCCTAAGCCTTTTGACAGAATCAAATTATGTCCTGACATTTCAAACAAATGTTCATATCTCTGGAACCATAGGGAATGTGGAAGAAGTATAAACGGCAAACTCTTCAGCACAAACTATTTTTATTGTGGTAGTAATCTTTAGGTTCTAGGTCTTAAACCAAATTTTGAGTCACAGTAAACATAGTAACTATTACATTTGTAATATTTTGTAAACAACTTAAAATATCTCAGCAACCACTCAAGTTACACACATACTGTCAGCATTTTATTCATCTAGCTGAGAGCTTTCATATGAGGCTAAGGAGTTCTGTCTGTGTTACTTGGTTGTTAAGATATTTAGAAAAGTGAGAAAATTATATCTATATAAATTTAACATAATAAAAACAACAGTTAATATCTATTTACCTGCACTAGACAAGAGGTCAACTATTAAAGTAGTTGAGTTTGCTATTGTGTAAGCTTTAAGATGAAATATTTTAAAACCTTGTACATAACATTGTTTTGGAATTATTTATACAAATATGAACAAGCAACATTTGAAGCCTAGAGGTGGCAGTAGGTGTTAATTTCAGATGCACCAGGAGGTGTCACTCGGATGTAATGAGTTAAGTAGTAGGGGGTTATCAGCAAACATAATACAATTGCTTAATTGTTTCAGGATGCTCATTTCAATGAAACTGGCTGTTCTGATGGTGGCAAAGAGCAAACCCATGACTCCAGGGACAGTAACACACAATTTGGAGTTGATTACTAGAGGTGCTATTTGTCTGGTAGTGAAGATAGTGCTGATCTCAACAATATTGAATGCAGCAAAGAATCAATTATTCTATGCTCCTTCTCGGACCAGAAACAAAAGTAATATTACCCTAAGGATTCTTCCTGAAAAGCAGTATTAACCCCACTGTCACTGGTTCAGTATATGTGTTATAGTCTTGTCTTGGTAGATACCCTGGATAGAACCTACAGCAACCAGAAGCAATAGACATCCAAGCTGCATAAAGGTTCTGAAGAGATCTCACCTAAATTGAAATCAGATTCCTCACTGAAATCCCATGCATACTGCCCTGTCAGAGACAAACAGGAACCAATGTCCCTTTATTACTTCTCTCACCAGAGGCCAAACAATAGTATTAATCCCTAGATGGATCCTAAGAAGCAATTTTCAGGCTTTCCAGTGATTGTTAATCTTTGGAAGGCTAGGAAATAATATCCCTCTACTCATTCTCTCACTAAGAGCAAACCAGAAGCATTAATCCTAAACAGATTTTTGGGAGTCGGTTCCTAGGATCCCCAATAAATTCTTGACCCAGATGTTACAGATTTTAAAAGAAAGGTGGAAAAAAGGGATTGATAATCTTAATACTGCAGTGTACACTAAGTGAGTGGGATGATATGAAACAGAGGCTTTATGAACTGAAGAGCGGGTCTTCTCAATTTGATCTTTCTGTTCTCAGTAGAGATTAAAAAATCTGCAACAGCATCTCTTCTCCTAATTGCAATGTAGCTGTCTTAATTCTCAATCCTCCATTACCTGATTCCTCACTTCCTACAACATACTTTATCTCCCCAGCCTCCACACCCTTTCCACTCCTCTTTATCTCTATTTTTCACATCTACTCTCCTACCATATCCCTCTCAATCTCATGGCTAACTTAATTTATTCTCACTTCCTTACTTCTGATCCTACTGGAACTTGTAAATATCTTTCTACCACCAAATTTCAACACACATTATTACCCACACATATCTCATTAACTCATCATATACTTATCTTGCTTAGCACCTTCTGTGTCTGTATTATATCTTTAAAAATACTGATCTTTTATATTTTACTATACCTTATATAATCACATTGTATTATCATTTAATATGATATCATTCACTCCTGTTGTATGTCTGTATAATACCTCTATTTGTTTTAATTATTACATTTATCTAACAATTTGTTAAAATTTGTATAATTTACTGTTGGAGCTTCCCCCCGGCACTCCACTGAAAATGTGCTCCCTCAGCCCAGTGGACTTTCTTGGTAAACAAATGTCAATAAATAAAATAATAAATAAATATCAGGTGAGATGAGACTTGGAGGATGTTAAAATTGCATTGGGGTGGGCAGGTCAAAACCCACCAAGTTAAAAACTGCAATGGGAACTGGGATGTAAAAAAAAATTAAAAGCAGTTTCATACCAGCAGTATTATCACAACACTTACAACTAAATAAGAATGCAGCTAACTAGTAATGTATTTAAATAAAAAATCCATTTCTCAGCTCCTCCCACTAATTTAATTCTTTTTTAGTCAGTGAATAGAAAATGAACTTTTCTATCTGACACTATCCAGGACCTTTTAAAATTCCAAGAAAAACTTTAAGGTAAAATAAAATTTTAAATAAAACAAAATGTAATATAAAAATTGTAGTATCCAAACTTTACTCCAAGTAAAAAAAAAAAAAAACTTTATAACAAAACAAAATTTAAAATAAAATAAACTGTATTATAATGAAAGCAAAGTAAACAAATAATGGAAATATTTAAACAATAAAAAAGAAATCCAATCCAAATTCCAGTGCAGTCAAACACTAGCAATAGCATCACAGTACTTGCAGCTATTAATAAAGTAAGTGTTGCTGCAAAAACCTTCCCACAGACTTCATCCCACAAAAATCGTCCCACATACTTAACACTTATACATACCAACTCTAAAATTGCCATACCATAAAGAAAAGGAAATATTCTGAAAAAGTCTTTCTATTCCATCTTTCACAGCTACTCATCTCAGAATATCAACCAGATACCAATGATAGATAGCTTGTTGAACATTAGACTTTCAACCTGCAGAGTTACATGCATATAAATGATGTGGTTATGAGATAAAGAAATCCAATAAGTTGCTCAGAAAATGAAGCTGTTGAGTTTGTTAGAATAACATAATACAGTACATTAGTGATTTCAGTCTATTATTTAAATCATTAAACACAGAGCAATCCATTATAAATATTTAAATACTGAGTTTCAAAAGTCACACAGTATAAGCTCATTCATGAGATTTATCAAATATATTTGTACATATTATCTGAAAAATATGTACATGTTTTAAATCTCTTAAAGTATAAATGAATTATAAGAACAAAATAAAAAAAAAATATGTTTCAGTCTTAAAGTGTTGCTACTGCATAACAGCTGAGCATACACACAAAAATATAACATCCATGCCATCTGGTAGCAATACCTTTTTATATATACCAGAGGTCTAGATTTTCAGTGCAGTTCAACAGTTAATCCAGGTTACATACAGACAGTAAACACCAGAGGTCACTATAGTTCATATATTTCTATAAATATATCTTTATCCCCTTTTCCTCAAATCACTTTCCATCAGTTTCAAAACATGCAATTTAAACTATGATCAATGTTTACAGGCAGGGATATAACTATATTTTGCATTTCTGCTATCTTCCCTTCTAATAACCACTATATGTTCACTTGTCTTCTCTATGAATAAATCCCCTTTCCCTATGTAGAAAGTGGCACATACCCTACATAGGGCAATATAAAGCTTTATATCTGAGCTGCAACCTTACCATTTCTTGCCTTCTAGGACACTTTGTATTACTGGGTTGACATGACAGGGGATGTTAGTACAACATGTTCAAACACTACACCTCTACATGCATAATCTCCCTTTGGTTTGGACATAAGGTATCTTTCTCAATAGCTGTTATTGCTATCCTGATATTTACTTGTCTCAAGAAACTCCTGTAAGTTTTTAATTGTTAATTTGTTTAATTGTTTGCAAATTAACTCTAGTTGCTATACATGTGTATTAAATATTCAGCTATACTCTACTACTTTGGATACAGCAACAGGCTTAATAAGCTTATTCTAAATGTAAATCAAGATTTTCTGTCTCCTTTCAATATGCTACTCTTATACGAGATTTAACAAGTCTTTAGAGGATTCTTCTATAAGCCTTATCTACTGATGTCAATCAGATATAATGTGGGAGATATCTACTCAGGCCATCTCAAACTTACTTATAGAGATATATATTTACTAACAGCAAACAAGGCTTTTACTTTCAGACTGAAAATAGACATACTTATTAAAGTTTACCATACCTGTATCTTTATTCCCTATCTGCCAGTCTTATCTATATTTATATTAGGTTTTTTACTAAAGAATTTATACCTTTATCAAGACCAGAATTTCCCCAGAGGATGATGCTAATAACTATCCTTAAGTTCTTGCTTTGAAACCTTTAGCATGACATTTAAGTGAATGTAAATATTACTAGAAAAACAGGTCTGAGGACAACTCCACTTAGCTGGTATCATCTTAAAGGAGTTGGCTTGCACAGTGTGTTGCTAATGTTTGTCTACGTTTGGATGGAACAATTTGGGTACTTTTGTCATCCCTCTGCTACTTACTTCTCTCAACTTACCCCATACTCACACTAGCTCACAATATTCATTCATTGCCCTCATACTCTTTCAGAGAGATAGGTGGTTAGGCACTTATATAGGGATAAGGTGATTAGAAGTTACCCCATTCAAAGTATTTTCTGCCATAACAACACTATTTCTTTACCTTCAAATATATTGTTATCTTGTAACAACACACTTTACAACATTTTCAGATTTTGTAAATGTTTTCAGTAGATTCATGGAATATTAAGGGGCTATCAGACAAAAAGAAAAACAATCTTATCATGCATCTTACACTTCAAAATAAATCTACTATAACATTTCTGCAAGAGACACATATGGTCAATCAACTTTGGGACAGTGAGAGAAAAAGAAAATGGGTAAAACAAATAGTTTCTGCATGCTATAATTCATCTTCTAGGGGAGTAGGCATCATTGTTAATTAACTATTTCAAGAAGACATCACTTCCACTAAAAGTGATCCTAATGGAAGATGGGTTTTGTTTACCAGTAACTACACTGCCTTAAGTAAGCCCTTATTCTTTGTTAATCTATACAGTCCTTGCTCAGGTCAACATCTTTTTATTTATGATATTTTCAATATTCTAGTTAATAATCATCTATACATTTTAGGAGGGGATTGGAATTCTTTGATTTGTCCTGATAGGGATAGGTCACGTAACGAATCTAGACAATCTCAATATACTACTATGGCCCTAGAAGAACTACAAAGTATCTTCAACCTATTAGGCCCTTATACAAAATTTCAACATGATACCTTATACCTAGATTTACATTCTTCTCAACCACCCATAAAACCTGGTCAAGAATAGATGCCTTTCTAATTTTCCAATCTCTCACTTCTTATGCAGTTAAGTATAATGTTTCGCCTAGAACCATTTCAGACCATTCCAAAATTAACATCTCTATTAACGCCTCTTCCTCTAACCAAAGTCCTTCCCATTTCAACAACTGGACTCTAAATCCTAATATCATTCAAGTCCAAGAAGTTACACAAGAAATAAATACCATCTTTGCCCAACTAAGCATTGATCTCACCTCTAGTCAAATCCCTTATGATGTGCAATGGGCAGCTGCTAAAGCGGTTATAAGAGGCCTTATTATTCAAAAGTCCTTGTGGCTTAAGAAAAAACACAATAACCTTAAACTCAAACTAGAGAATCAAATCAGAGACATAGAAATAAAACTTCAATATAAATGCACAACTGAGCTAGAAGATACAATGACAGACTTGCAAAAGCAACTACGCATGTTATACTTAGACAATATCTCTTTTGTAGAGATGAGATTGTTATATAGATATTCGGAATGGGCACAGATTCCCTCTAACACTGTTGTTAGACTAATTAATATTAAAAAAGGGCCCTTGAGGATCAAATAAATTATACACAAAGGCGTAATAAAGTATAAAGATCAAGACATCTTAAACACATTTGAAGATATTTACAAAAACTTATATAACTTATCAATCACCCCACCTACAAATATAATGGAAGAGTTTCTGCATAATCTAAAAATTCCACAAATTACTGATTATCAAAAGAAACTTTTGAAATCACCCCTATGCCTTGAAGAAATAAAAATAGCAATTAATAAAATTAGACTAGGTAAATCTCTGGGACTTGATGGCTACACGGCATTGTACAAAAAATGTTCTGGTCTGGTTGCTAAAATTCTGCTGAGGATATAATTCAGTATGGCATTCTAATCCTTAAACCAAACTCAGATTCATTAGACCCAGCTATGATCTTAAGATTCTAGCCTATGTCTTAGCTAATAGGCTGAAAAACATTCTTCCTTCTATAATCTCACAAGAACAAATGGGATTTATGTAAAACAGACAAACGTCCAATAACAACCTTCTATTACATGCCATCATTAGACTCCTAGATAAGGATAGACATCCGAGATACATCCTTACTGCTGATGCAAGTAAAGCATTTGACAGAGTAAACCTAGCTTTCCTGTTTAATGTTCTACCCTCTTTTGGCTTTTCGCAAGAATTCAGAAAAATAATTAAAGCACTCTACCAGAAAATCTCTACTACTATTCAAATCAACAAATGCCTTTCTAATCCTATTCCTATCTCCATGGTACAAGGCAGGGTTGCCCCCCAATCACCCTACCTTTTTAATTTATATTTAGAACCTCTGCTCCTATAAATATCCAAAAAAGCCTTCCATAATATTCCTAAAATATCAGATATAAAGTTTATATATTCTGCTTTCGCAGATGATTTAAATTTATATTTTGAACTCCCTAATACCGACTTACCAAAACTACTCAATGCCATAGACCTATATTCGGCTATATCCAATTACAAACTAAATCAGAATAAATCTTATATTTCCCCCATAAATCTCTTATGACATAAAGAATGATACTTTCCTGATAGTGAGATCATAACTAAATACCAAATAAAATACCTAGGAATAACTTTCACCCCTAACTTCAATGAACTCCTCAAGAACAACCTATTAAATACAAGTTCAAAAATTGAAAATTATATTACTAGATGGAGAAATATCAATATGTCCTTACTATCAAGAGCTAGTGTGGTCAAAATGAATATTTTACCGAGAATTCGTTTTCACCTGTATGCCACTTTCTCTGTCATGCCACAAAAATTCTTCAAAAATGTAGTGAAAGTCATATCGAAATTCTTCTGGCATCCTAAATCAGTTAGAATTAAATAAGATAAACTCTCCTTGCCAAAGGAAAAATGAGGCTTGGTACTACCTGACTTTAAGCTCTACTATACTGTATCCACCTTCTCTAGGCTGATCCAGATAATAAACTTTGATCTCAAGTCAAAGTGCTGGACACCCCTATGGATTAAAGTATGGTATGATCAATTTAAATCCCTAGATATTAATCCCAACTCTCTCCCTTTTCTGAACCTAAATCAAAAAGACTCATATATTAGGAAACTTCACCCATTACTTAAACATATGATTTCTACTATCCAAAATTTGTTCAGATCTGTACAATTACTTAATGCCTTTGCCCTCATATAACCGATCCCCTTAAATCCTAATTTATCAATCAACGATCAACCAATAAACCTAACTAAATTCCCTTTTATAAAGGACTGTACAGTGTGGGATTTATATGAATGTCAGTAACCCACTATAACACAATTAAGGGAGAAACTTGGACTCCCTAAGAATTATGCCACTATTCTCACCCAAATCCTTTACTTAATTAAAATCAAGGTGCCCCGCACCAAAATAGACCATCAAGAAATCAACCTACCTACTTTAATAATAAAAACCCTTGCATCTAAAGATAGAATGATCTCTAAGACTTATAAACTAATAACAAGCATAAAAGCTCAGAGCTCACTTTTATTCTCAACCTACTGGCAAAGTAAAAGCCAGCTAATTTCAGTTGAAAATAGAAAAATAGCCATAGAAAATACTGTTAAGCGTATTCCCTTTAAGCATATGTTATACACCCAAATCATGCTCAATAACAATACTTATTACGCACCATCAATTCTTCATAAGTTTAATCCTAAATTCTCAGCAGAATACCCATTTTTCCCAAACCAAATAGTAGATATATTACATGTTTTTTTGGGGATGTAAAAAAGTGCATAATTTATGGTGCTCACTAAGAGTAAGATTATAGAAGACGGGTTATGAAAAATCCACATTTCATGGGAAAGCAAATACCCCAAAATCATAAAACATATTATTATCTCTATCTGTGCCCTTGTTCACTTTTACATCACCAAAAAATGGACTGATCAATTCTCAATCTCATGGGATGATTTTTGCACCTTAGCTATAAAGTATATATCTTCTCACAAATTAGTGCACGCTAACACTAAACATAAACAGTACTATCACAAATATAGGGAGCTATTTCTAGACTTGATCATCAAGAAGTAATACATGATATTACCTCAGCTCTTCCCACCTGCTTATGCTCCTAACTTGTTCCAAAAGATTCAGTCCATATCTCTCACTGTCCCAAACTAAAACTATGACTATAATTATAAATAGTCGTACATTATACCAAGTTTCTGTCTTGGATTTAGCAATCTTAATCCACATACTTTTTTTCTCTGATATACTCCTCCTATTACTTCCTCTTCCCTAATTGCATAAGTGCTTTTCCCTTTTATAGTCTTTGTAATCAAGTTTTATAGTTATTAATGCTCTCTGTGGTGACTTCTATTGTAAATGTGAATATAGTTATAGCTTTTACGTATTGTAAATGCAAGCTTTATATTGTTGTTATTTTATCTTGTTTTTACTGTATCGAAAAACTTCAATAAAAATACTTTTGACAAAAAAAAAAAAAAAACTCCTGTAAGTTTCTATTTCTTTTCTAGGCACATTTAGTAATCATGCTAACTACTTTAACCAGTGTTCCATTTCTTAAAATAATATTCCATAGCTTGATATAAACTGCTTAATACATGAGCTATCCACAAAGGAAGTAATACTGTGAACAAATAGGTTTTATTGTGCTGTCTAAGGGCGAGGCTGCTTTGATAGTGTACTCACCATAGCAATTGCATGATACTTCCTGTTTGATAGGTTCCATTTTCCATAACATATTCTACCAGTTCAGCTGCATAGTCTTTAGCTATGAAGGCCTGTTTTAGTTCCTCCTTTTTCTACAAAACATTATGCACTCCATGGCCAGTACAAGGCAGTGCAATTTTGTTTCCTTTCACCATATTGTATTTCATGTGGTAGATATATACTCTCATTCATGGATGGTGCCATTTTAGCAGGAGGTAATTTTAATTACTTATCTTTCATAGATGATATGGAAAGGAATTTAAACATCTCTTCCTCCATGTCCAAGTACTTGAAAGCTATTCCTTTCTTCTGTGGGCTTGCAGGATGAAGTGAATGAGTTTGCAGGACAGTAACCTGTATTTTTCTGCATTATTTGCACATTGCAGAAGCTCATTTTCTTACATCACCGCTGTATCTCTACTTTTCATTGCAGTACAAGATATCTTGTATATGTTGTAACATTGGCTTACCCTCCACCTTGGCTACCCACCTCTTGTTCTGTTAAGGTAACATTTATTGCATTTTCTAACTTAATTAATGCTAGCTAGAATGAAATTAAATCCTTAGGTAGCACTCAAGAGCACCCCTTCACCTTTTCTCACTTACTGCTCCTTGAATGGTTGTTTTTGTCAATGGTTATTTGTTTTCTACAGCTTCTCTAGTAAAAGACTTGAAAGGCAATAGATGCTATCCAAAAATACACATTGAGCCTACAACTCTTATATGTGTAGCAATGTGACTTTATTAATGGCAGATATTGCCATTTGAATATTGTTATATGTTTTAGAAGTAACAGTCCACACTGATGAAAAATGATTTCATCTGTTTAATATCAGGAAAAAGAAAAATAGCAAGACTGTAATATGTGAGGGAGTGAAACATCTATACATTGATAGAAAAGTGCTGGTAAATGTGTCTGTTGCTTATATTTGCAGAAGGATTTCAACATTATTCCACTTAAGGATGTAACATATAAATACATGAATGAAATGTCAGTGCATGTTTAGTTTATTTATTTAACTTTTTTTTTTAATTGGATAGGCAGACTAGTCCAGGGACCCTTTTCAGCCATAACTTGGACCAGTCGATATAAAACAATAACATTCTTCAACAAAAATATCTATATACAATTGAATATTGCAAGGCAGATGTAGAACAACAAATAATACAGTATCTTGTTTATAGATAATATAAAATCCAGCAAACCAACAGAAATATAAGTAAGTGTATCTAATATATACATATTTGCACAGTCATGCTTTATTACAGTTTACATAGTTTAGCTAAATACATTACTTTTAGTTTCATTGTAATGGATTTGGAAATAATTATTAATATAAAACACTGATTAAACAACAGGACACAACAAATCAGGGTCAGATGGTAACCTATCTAGTCTTATGGTGGTTGCCAGTGTTATCACAGAGGACTCTGTTCTAGGCGATTTCTTCTTAGGCTACTTTTTCCAATATTAAAATGGGAAATGAATACTGAATAACTAGGTATCCTGATGGCTGCAAACCAAATAACCTAATCCTTCCACTGAAAATGGGCTTTGCCCAATCTGACTTTCCCAGTCAACGAAGACAAATAAATAAATGTTGTCCTATGTAGTAATAAAAATGTGCAACAGATATAATCGTTATGGCATTGCCTTTAATGTCAATAAATGTGGCATCATAAGCCTTGGCAAAGTGATGTGAAGTGTTAAAACTAAATGGCCAAATTAAGAAAATGATCAGTAAAGAACTAGGGGCAATGGTAGACACAAATGTATGCATTGATTGGTCTATATCAACCAAATTAATAATTTGCTTTATAGCAAATTAATATGATGATTATAGCTTAAACGCTGTACAGTTCTCAAAGAAGAAAGACAAATGTCATGCTCTAGGACTGAGAGCTTAAGTAGAGAAAAAGTACTAAGTTTACAACACTTAAATAATAATTTCAGTTGCATAGACTTCACTCTGCTCAATTGAGATCAAGAAGACTTATAAATATATTTTTTATAAGGCTATTGATCAAATATCCTGTAAAGGTTACAAGACTGTACAGTAAAATGCATCCCCCCCCCAAGATGAAAACACCCCTTTAGAGAAGTCAGCCACCCCAGGAAACTGTCATCATTAAAGCACCTCTAAGAGTTGATTCTCTTGTCAGAGCTCTGGGAACTCATGTAGATAGTAACCTAGCCTTCAACCAAAATGTGTCAAAGGTAGTAGGAAAATCCTTCTGTGTTGCTCAACTTAAATCTAAGGACATGGCATCTAGGTCCAGAGAGGTCATCATACCACTATACTTGGCCCTCATCAGACCCATCATAGAGTACAATGCCCCATTCAATATGTTGATCAGACACATACAGCAATTAGAACATCCACTATGGCTCCTTGCAAAACGAGTACAGGGAGCCAACACAATGTATTATGTGGATCATCTAAAAGACCTATCACTATACTCAGTCTCATACAGACTACTGAGAGACAGTCTAATCCTGGTGTAAAAGGCATCCTTGGGCCATGCTATGATGAACCTTTTCACATCCAAAAAACAAACTGCATCAGAACTACTAGTTCTAAATGTCTATATTTTGCTTGTGACATAAACAGGACATGTTGGAGAGAGAGATATGTATCTGAGAGAATTCCCATTCTCTGGAACAGGCTCCCTATCCATGTGAAGCAAAGTCCCTCCCTAACCCTGTTTAAGCATAATTTGGAAAAGTGGATGAGAAATCAAAAATTCATATGAGATCTAGCACCTATATCTCTAATGGACACAGGCAGCCAATAAATCATGTTATAATTGAAAATCACCCTCTATGTAAATGTCTAAAAAATAAATCTTTCTGGTCATATTTGGGTTGCATGGCCAGGCTTATAAAGGCCCTAGTGGTCACTAGTCTAGTATACATCTATTATTCTATGAACCTAGATTTTCTTGCTACCTCACTGTTGAACAAGTAGGTGTATGCAATTGCACTTGATGGATTTATAATTAAGAAGTATGACATAGAAGGAAGAAAAAAATGCAGAAGACTAATACATTCACAGGAACAGCAAATTATATGTGACTTGAATACAACCGCAGACCCATATTAACTAAGTAATATAAAAAAATTAAGGGTCTATATTAAATTAGCAAATGCTTAAAAAAGTGAACGCTGATTTATTGACCCCATGTATGTGAAAGCTTGCAATCCCGAACACTTAGAACAGCGTTTTTTGTTTTCCCCCAGGGAAAGAAATTGCTGTTCCAAAAAGGAAAGAAAAAACTTTAAAACATGACATAAAGTGGGGGACTTTGCCCCCTATGCCCCCCGACATGGGGGGCTGTGCCCCCCACACTCCTCTACTTAAATATTCCAACTCTGAGATTGCACTACAGTGATGAAAATGGCAAAATAATGAAGGTGGACAAGCGATTTCTTTCCCAGGGAAAGAATTCGCTTATATGCCGTTTTGTGCTTTCAAGTTCGATCAAGACGCATTCGAAAGAATGCAACTTTGATCATATAATAGTGAACCAAAAATAAAGATGTTTGAAAGGAGCAGAGGTATGTTGAAATACAATAATAAGAAAATGAGGGAGTGAGGGAGATGAAGGACAGATTCATAAATAGATAAATAGCTGGAGTTACTGACCTGGAAAAATTTGAAAAGGGCATGATAATTAATAAGTGGGGTAAAAAGGTTATATAGGAAGGAGTGCGAGAGAGAGAGAGAGAAAGAGAGAGAAAGAAAGCTTAGAGGAGTTGAAAATAACAGAACTGGGGGTGAGTGGAGAACCAGTGTTAAAGGACTGTGACTCAGGAAAGTATGATGACATATTATAAGTAGTTTATGAAAAAAGAGTTAGACAACGATATCTGGTAAGAAAGGGAAAATGAAGTAGAGAAAGTGAGCTTGTAATGTGGGTTTATAAGAAAAACATGGTGTGCGTTGCATACTGGACAGAGTAGGATATAATCCAGTAGAGAAAGATGCACTAAATGAGTAATTAGTAAATAATTAAACAGCTGTGGGCAAGTAGGTTATTAATTTTTGTCAGATACACTTCCAAATAGATTGCACATGGTTTGGTAAGCAAGTTTTGAACTGAATAGTAGTGACTTGGTAAATCTGTACTTAGTATATTCTGTAGGATTTCTTTCTGAGAAGTCCAGTTACTGTACAAGTCCCTGGTTCCAACCTATTTATGAATTCATTGCTGCAGTGCTTTATATCTGAGCAAGTTATATGAAAGAGCTTGAAAAACATGCAATATTCCTTTACTAATAAAATTACAGGGTTGAAAAACATTCAGAAGGATATCTGTTATTATATTCTGTGTCTTATAGGTCACTTAGAGGTGATCTCTTTTAGGAACTGTCTTAGTTGTTACTACCCGAGAGCCTGTATGAAACACACAGATGGGGAACTAACAGCAGACTATAGAAATCAGTACTAAATATCTGTCATATAATACAATTTCACAGATTTATTATGCAATATCCTCAAGACCCCCATTGTCCATCTAGTCCCCCTTCCACCTGCCCAGTCAGCCTACACATTCCTACCAGTGGTGAGTCCTGAGGCCCATTTATTCCTCCCAAAGATGACTGCCCTACTGCCCATTCATACAAATGTTCTGCAGCACCATTTGTGTATGGGTTGTACAGTGGTGTGGTAGCTAACATTGTTGTCTCACAGCTGATAGTTATGTGGCTTGGCTCCTGGTAGGGGTATCTGTTCTTTGGAGTTTGAATGTCATCCTTGTATACACATGTATGAGTTTTTGCTATGTGATTCTGTTTCTTAGCATATCCCAGATATATAGTTTTAAGTGAAAGATCAGCCCTTTAAACTGCCCATAGGTCAGGGAGAATTGTATTAAACCATGTGTGCATAATGTGTGTATCCTAACAGAACTGGACCTCTGCCTTTACTGCTTATTAGGTTATTTTCCAGCAGAAGCATACCTAAGGTGGTGAGAACAGAATGAGATCAAAAGATGCAGATTGGTTGGTTGTGTATTTACTTCTGTACCAGCATTCAAATTCAGGAAAGCATGGTAACGCAGAAGTAGGTTATGAAAAAAAGAAGTAGAAAGAGAGGGAAGAGAGGGAAATTAACTACTCTTCCAGTACCAGGACTGAAGCAGAACACTTGCTTTAGTGCATCATATGTGGCAGTTATTGCACACTGCTTCTAGCAAATTGCTTGCTACAAATGTAGCAATCAGTTTTTAAATGAGAAGACTTTTTTTCTCACCCAGACTCAATAGTCCCTTTTGGTATGTACCTTTCCAAGCACCTACAGCAATTGGAGAAACCACACAACTATTAAAAAAAGGCAAACCAGTGAAACCAAAATAGCTTCTTTATTAAATACAAGCTCAGCAGTTAATCACTTTCATCCCAGTGGGACTTCCTCAGAACTGCTGTTACCAGAAAAACACCACATTATATACAGTTAATCACATGATCTTTCACATGATCTGTACTATTTAAAATATGTAACATTCAAGTTAAACTTAAAATGAAATAAAAATTATTAAAGATCAAGGCATAAAGTATACATTCTACCTAAACTTTCCTAATATAATAATTTTTTAACATTCCAAACTCTTAAGTTTGAGGGTAGGAACGATAAAACAGGCTTCATTTAATCCGGGTGAACACATGCATTTAAAGTCAGTTGCCACATCAGTTCTTTCATTAATAAATGTTCTTCTACAATTTTACCCCTCACATCCCTTTTTAATTGTTCCACCACCTTATACTTGAAAAAGGTTTAGGGTTGTCCCTCACATGCCTAAATAGTGCATTAGTATCTTTCTTTCTCTTTACATCCCTTTCATGTCCATAAATTATTTCTTTCACCTGTCTAATAGTTTCACCTATATAGATGGCTGGGTACAGTTGACAACAAGCTAAATAAATTGCCCAACTAATGTCACAATTGTAACAACCCTTTGTTTTCAAAAGTTGGCCTTTAAGGGTAACTACTTCTCCTACTAAAATGTACTGACATATACTACAATGTCCAAATTTTAACATGCCCAGTTTGGGTTTACTTGTTGGATTACCATTAACTCCTCTTTCTAATAGATCATTAAAACAAGTGCTTTTTCCTATACACTACTTTGGGCCCATCAGCCAACATTTTGTAGATTTGAATATTTGTGGAAATTACAAACCAATTTTCTTTAATAGCCTGAACAATCTTAAAGGCATCCGCTGTATAAGTTAATATAAATAGCTTGGAGGAAATCATAACATGATACCATATCACAACTCAAATTAACACTTACTAGATTCAACCCATTTCCTTGAATATCATGGTTATTATTATGATTCAAAGGGGGGGGTTATACATTCCTCTAAGCCTTTTATTAGTAACTTCTTCAATAATTTCAGTTAAAAATTGCATAGGATATCCCCACTTAACAAACATCTCTACCAACTTATCACATTCCAACTGAAAAAATATGGTCTTCAGAAACCTTTCTAGACAATCACACAAACTGGCCTTTGACAACAGGTTTTTTTCTGAAACATGGGGTGGCAACTTTGGTAATGTCAATAACTATTAGATAATTTCACTTTACAATGAATACTGGAGACATAGTAATGATTTTCATAATTTTTGGAAATATCAATGTCTAAAAAAAACTCTTGTCTCTATGAAAGGTATACACAAATTTCAAAAAGTAAGATGACATATTTATATAATCCAAAAATTGAACCAACTTATTTTCATTCCCCTCCCACACAATAAATATGTCATCCAAAAAGCATGTATAATATGACCTGCAATTTTGAAATGGACTATTAAACATGTAGTGCTTCTTCCAATATTGCATAATCAGGTTGGCAAAACTAGGAGCACATGCTGCCCCCCATAGCCACACCATCAGCCTGTTTAAAAATTTGGCCTTCAAAATATAAAAAATTATTTGAAAGGACCATATCCATCAAACTGACTATCACATTAACACGGTCTTGTTCCAGTAGTTGAAAATCTTATATGTATGTCCTCAAACCACCTTAATCCTTCCTCATGGGGAATAACTGAATAAAGGTTGTGCATATCGCTTGTAACTAACAAGCTGTTCCCACTGAATCTGATATTATACATTTTACTTAAAAAGTTCCAAGAGTCTTTACAAATTTGTGGTAAAACAGCAACACAAGATTTTAACACATATGAATTTAGCTATAAAATAAGTATTACATCTAATACCATCCACTATTGGTTGAAGGGGGGGGGGGTTGGCCTCATCTATATGAATTTAAGGGATACCAAAAATACTTGCAGTGACTGGCCATTCATTGTTCAGAAAATCCACTCTTTCTTATTAATCTGTCCATTCATCAACATATCATACAATTGCATGTCAATTTTTGAATAAGCAATATGCATTGAATTTCTTCAAAAATGTCATCATAAGCAACAGTCAGTAGCAGTGCATTCATTTTGTTTTTGTAATCTTCAGTATCCATTATAACCACCCCACCCCCGCTTGTCAAGTTTCGCAATTCTCACCCTTCTGTCTTGAACAATTTCCCATAAAATGCTTCTTTCATCACAATTTAAATTAAAATAATTATTTTTAGCTGGTTCATGAATAATTTTCCTAATACTTCTATCACATAACTGTTCATACATAGAACGGGGGTAATTTCATGGTGGATTAAATATATTAGATCTTTTACTAACATGTTTACCATGTGAAACAGGTGGCATAGATTTATTACCACCGAACCAGATAGTCAAATTTAACTTCCTAATAAAGAGTTGTAAATCCAAAATACTTTGACCAACCTTGGCTCTGATTGCTGATACAAAATTAAACTCTTTTGTCAACAAATCCACATGAGAAGCATCAAACTGTCTAGAAGAAAAATTGCATATAGTAAAATTTATGATTTTTATGAACATGAAAGGGATATAAAGAGAAAGAAAGATACTAATGTGCTATTTAGGCATGCGAGGGACCACCCTTACCATTTTTTCAAGTATAAGATGGTGGAACAATTAAAAAAGGATGTGAGGGGTAAAATTATAGAAGAACATTTATTAATGAAAGAACTGATGTGACGACTGACTTTAAATGCATATGTTCACCCCGGATTAAATGAAGCCTGTTCTATTCTTCCTGCCCTCAAACTTAAGAGTTTGGAATGTTAATAAATTATTATATTAGGAAAGTTTAGGTAGAATGTATACTTTATGCCTTGATCTTTAATAATTTTTATTTCATTTTAACTTTAACTTGAATGTTACATATTTTAAATAGGATAGATCATGTGATAGATCATGTGATTTTTAATTGTATATAATGTGCTGTTTTTCTGGTAACAGCAGTGCTGAGGAAGTCCCTCTAGAATGAAAGTGCTTAACTGCTGAGCTTGTATTTAATAAAGACACTCTTTTGATTTCCCTGGTTTGCCTTTGGTTAATAGTTGTGTGGTTTGTGGACTGACTAGTTGGTGTTCTAGCAATTGGAGAAACCACAAAGATTCCTCACAAGGAAAATTCAAGGTCTTCAGCATCTGTCCTAGTGGATCATCTGAAATCACTGTCACTTTATTCTGTTCCATGCAGACTACTCAGAGGTAACCTCTGCCTTGCATATAAAGCAATCTCTGACCCTGCTTTAATGGAAATGCTGCAAGTCAAATGGTACACAGGTTACTTGCTCTAAAGACCTTAACCTGGTAGGTGACATTATTAGAGCCTGCTGGATGGGCAGATTTGTCTCCCAGAGGTTATCACACCTTTGGAACAGACTCACACCATGTCAAACAGAGCACCTCATTGGCCCTCTTCCAATGCAATCTGGATAAGTGGATGGGTAACAACAAATTCACCCCAGGGGTTCTATCTGTGTCCTTCTTGGACACCAGCATTAGGTACTGATGATGGAAATAAGGGTAGAACTTGGCTAGGCTTGTAAGGGCCCTAGGACCATTAGCCCAGTAACTTTCTATGATGCTATGATCCTATGGTTGCAGCACTGGTGTTTCCTTAAGAGACACAGCTAAGGAATGACAGGTTTGAGAATGGACCTTGTATTTTTTTTTTCTCCCCAGCTTAGAGCTGAGGGGTGTCAGATAAGGAATTGGCATGGGGTTTTGGATGCTCTGGCTATGGCTCTGGGCTCAAGTCCAGCTGTAACCTTGAATAAGCTAAATCAGTATCATTGAATGATTCTTTTTACAGCACAATATGGCAAGTGAGCAGTGAACGTTGTTCACAATTTATTCAAAACTTTATTTTTACATGTTAAACATTATACAGGCTTATTCACTTTCCTTTCTTTCAGCTTAGTTGTCAATATCTAATTTAAATGTATGTAGAATAGTCATTTGTCTGTCCATAGAGAAAAAGATAATAAGTAAACAGACAGACAAATCAACAAATAAATTGTACTCAGCAAAGAGGAAAAAAGAAGACAACTGGCAACTGTACGGACCCTCTCAAGTCTTCCTGCAGAAAATGTGATTTGTTCTGAGCCATTCATAATTATCGTCACATTAAAGCTATCCACTGTAGCAAAACAGGCATTGCATGTCATTTCCACTCTAAGCATATTAAATCCATAATGAACACTGACTGAAAATTAATTAGTACTCACAGAAACAGCAATTATAAATAGCATTTACCTAGCAAGCATAGAGCATTTTTGAAACTAGCATTAATTTGGAAATGTTGCATTAACATTCTCAACAAATGATTGAACGCTAGTTAAACATTACAGTTCCTCTTGTTAAAATGAACAGCGAGTGGCATTTAGTTATTAAATGCAAAGTAACAGAAATTATTTTGTAGCACAATTGTAATTAACCTCTCATAATTCTACCTTTAACCCAGAAATTATTCCAGTGTGTCTGAACGCTGTCATCGTGAAGTATACAAGAGAAAATGTTCACTGAATTTCAATTGAATTTCTTAGTCAGATATTCCTCAGATGTAACATAATTATTAAACTGCTGATCCAAAGAAAATAATGAATGCTTAACCTGTGTAGAAGGGGATGGACATGCTGTTATTCCATGTACCTATACTTTAATTAGTGCAGCTGATGTTATTAGTGCTTTGGTCACAGTTTCTGCAGTGATTTGATGTTGAAAATATATCTGGAGAATAGCCCTTTGATTACATATCCAAACTGTGAAATAAGGAAAGGACTGCATAAGTTTAAGAGAGAGAGAAAAAAATGGTAATGACCATCATGTGATAAGCTACTGTTTGTGTAAAATAGATATTAGCAGAGCAGTAAGATTATTTACAAAATGGAGGCTGAATCAGACCTTATCTTCTTAACTTAGTAAGGGTGCACTGCACAAAACTTACAAAATACAGCCATTTGGGTGATTACTTCTATTTTGGACTTAATTGCCAGTTCATATAGCAGCACCGACAACTTGCTTATCTTACAGCCTATTGTCATACAATCTGCGTCCATGCAGCAGGTAACAGAGACAATATTGCTTGAAATTTAAAGTATGGGTGTTGGGCTATGCAGACAGAGTCTACAAATGTACAGGCGCAATTAGGTACATCAACACTACAGAAAAGTCACAGAGTAACCACAGTGGCTTGTTGGTATTAGACAAGATGGTATGGAAAATGGATGCAGTCTTACACTTTCACCTAGTTATATTCACATTTCTTATGTGCATGGTTCCATAGGAAACAGTCAGACTGAACAGAACATCGATGTGGAGTGCTAGAAACAGAGAAGCATGAAGAATAATGCAGATGCTATTGCTGTTGTCATTATGTGATTATCACTATCTGTCATTTACATCACTGCAATAATTGCCAGGGTAGGCCTTCCATGCAGTTGGCTAAAATCTTCATCTCTGTTGACAATATGATGCAGTGACTGCCTCTGTTTGCACCTTCAGCAGGAATGAACATCTTCACATTTCACATGTCCTTCTGTCAGCTTTGAAAAAATGCCCCAAACAGCAATTGCCACTTAAATGTGTTTAAATATCCCTTTCTAGCTGAATAACATGGGCACTAACTTGCATGTTCCAGCATCTTTAGCTAGCTTTTATCATATATATTAAAAAAAAACAACTGCTGTAAACCTCACCCTAATCATGGGTCTGTTCAGGTATTACTTTTAGAATATACTCTGCATTGCTCTCTGCATAATTTACTTTGAAAAAGCCCTAACATATTTAAAATATTCCAAATATGGGTGAACACTCTGGCCTCTTTTGTCAATAGCCCAGTCTCACTCTAGCTGTATTTTGAAACCAGTTGCACTTCTTCTCCTGTTTCAGTATAACCAACACAGGATTGGTGTGGCTGACCAGACTGGAGGAACAGGTGTAAATTATGTCATGACACAGAGCATATCATCACCATATAAAAAGTGCCTGCTTCGTGAGAATTTGCTCCCTTGAGCTCATTCCACATATGGCTGGTAATTTCCCGAAGAATTCCTGAATGTAATTTCATGCATATAGAACTTATTTATTGGTTGGCCAAATCAACTCTTCCTCCAACACACAGACACACGCGCACACACACACACACACACACACACACACACACACACACACACACACACACACACACACGTGCATCTTAATCTAAATCATTCTTTATGGGGAAAAGCTTTGCTAATCTGAATACAGTAAAGAATGAATGTTTTCAATCAGTCTTCTTTATTTATTTATTTATTTTTTAGATTTTCACATGACTTGGGTCAGATTGCATTTTCTTGCTTTTTTCTTTTGTCTAGCATGCAAGAATCAGGCAGGATGATTTTACAGTAACAGAATTTTAAGTCTGTAGCAGGTTCATTTCCGAATGTACTGCTAAATTCACTGTACATTCTATTGTGGGTTTCCTTAATGACCACATTCCATTTCAGTGTATGAAATGTGTATCCCTAATGCTAATTTAAATAGGCCTGAAGTCTAGTCACCTGCTAAATATATAGCTGAATAGGCAACTGAACTGTCCTGATTTGCCATTATCTGCAGGATTTAGTTTACTGTATGTGTAACTAATCCCACTGTCTGAGCTTTCATATCATTGCCTGTCAATCTCTACAAGATAAACTAGGAATTTCTTTGATATAGGGATTTTTTCCTGTGATTTCTTCCTTTGTCTGTATTTATTGCACAGCCTTTTACAGCTGCTAAGTAATTTTTCACTTTAAGCAGTGCTTACTATATACCACACTCTATATTAATGGAGTTGTACATCATTCATCTGCATTCATTGCTGATGTGATTGCAGTGACTGCTACAAACTGCAAAGCATTTCAATGTCTAACACAACCTGAATACTTTCTCTGCAGTACTGTAACATAGGTATGGAAAGCCTTTGCTGATGTTTTATAGCTAATTCTTTTAGAAAATCTTACCTGACTTAATTACCTGACTTAAATTTAACAACAGCAAACCCTGGTTTACTGCTAAACTTAAGCAGCTTTGCCAAGCCAAGGAAGATGTATATAGAAGTGAGGATAGAACACTTTTTAGAGCGGCAAGGAACATACTGATAAAAGAAATCAAAGTGGCTAAAAAGAACTATTCTGAAAAGCTGAAAAATCTGTTTAGCCAATGATCCTGCATCAGTGTGGAAAGGTCTACAAAACATTAGAAATTACAAGAAACCATCCCATATACTGCAGCTAATTGCCAGCTGGCTGTTGACTTGAATGTTTTTTACTGCAGGTATGATAAGCCTGAGGCTACAAATACCACTGCTACCAGTTCTGTCAGTGTTCAGACTTATATGGCTCTCTGTTCACACATTCAGCCTCCATTAATTATCTCTGAGGAGGATGTATATCATTTTTTAAAAGATAGCAAATTAAGAAAGCAGCTGGTCCAGATTGGGTTTCACCCTCCTGTTTAAAAACATGTGCTGACCAACTGTATCTTGTTTTTACTCAGATTTTTAATAAATCATTACAGCTGTGTGAAGTTGAACTCTCTTATGTTTCAAACAAGCCACAATCATACCAGTGCCTAAAAAATCGACTATAACAGGACTGAATGACTATAGGCCTGCTGCTTTGACATCAGTGATCATGAAGACTTTTGAGAGGCTGGTGTTAGCTCAACTGAAGGATATTACAGCTCCATCATTGGACCCCCTTCAGTTTGCTTATCGAGAGAACCAGACAGTGGATGATGCAGTTAATATGGACCTGCACTATATCTTGCAGTATCTTGACAACCTAGGGACATATGCAAGGATTCTGTTTGTGGACTTCAGCTCTGCATTTAATACAATAATTCCAGAACAACTTCACTGGAAACTCTCCCAGCTTTCCATTCCTGCTTCCACCTGTCAATGCATCACCAATTTTCTAACCAATAGGAAACAGCAGTTGAAACTGAGAAAATTTGCATCCAGCTATCGCGTGATCAATACAGGTGCCTACCCAGGGATGTATGCTCTCCCCACCGCTATTCTCCCTCTAGACTAATGACTGCACCTCTAAGGACCCCTCTGTCAAACTTATTAAATATGCAGATAATACATCTATCATCAGGCCCATCAAGAATGGTGATGAGTGTGCATACAGATGGGAGGTTGAGCAGCTGGCCCTTTGCAGTAGTCAGAATAATCTGGAACCGAACACTCTTAAAACTGTGGAGATGACAGTGGACTCTAGGAGTGTAACTGCAATATCATTCCCCCTCTTTATATTTAGTACTGCTGTGTCAGTTGTGGAGTCCTTAAAGTTTTTGGGATCTATAATCTTCCGGGACTTGAAGTGGGAGACCAATGTAGTGTCCATCATAAAAGCAGCACAACAGTGAATGTAGATGCACTTCGTGTTTCACTGTTGCAGTCATTACATTAGGGTTATCTGCTTGCAGTAGCCCTCAGTCAGCCTGATTAACAAATTCTTGGGTCCTGCGTCGGTTGCTGTCCCTTCTTCCATGATGTCAGGTCATCAGGGGTATAAAACATGCAGCCAACGCCATTACATCAGTCTTTCTTGCCGTGCAGTGCCTGAAGCAGAAGCATTTCGCAAGTGCCAGTCGGCCAACTCCTGAAATTTTCATTTTCAAGCTTCAGAACCGAAGTCTTCAACTAAAGGTAAGTACCCCTTTGGGGAAACATTTTCTTGCTCCTTACCAATGTCAGTAAAAGTTAATAATTGCATTACTTGTGGAAAGCAAATACCTCATAAAGATTTTAATTCGTACTGTATTCCGTGCCTAGGCCCTGACCACGATGTACCCTGCTATTGGTTTTGTGCTTTATTTAATCAGCGCACTATCTGTCATCGGTATATTTTTGCCTCTAAATATTTCGGTTCTCAGTTTAATTATCCAGAAATGTTGTCGGTTAGCCATCCGACTACCGGGATTTCGAAAAAAGCAAAGATAAAGACAGAGATAGGCCGCCGAGGTCCAAAACTGCCGACTAAACTTCTCCTAAGCCAGTCGCCAGTTTGCTGGTACTCAGTGAGGCGCTTTCTCAGCCCCGATATCTGCTACTTCTGATTCGCAGGCCTCTAGTGAGACCTATTCGGAGTCCGGTATGCCACGAGATGCTTCAACTATGGAACCCACAGATGTCTCTACCTCAGATGGGTCCAGAGCCGCTGTGCAAGCACTGGCTTCTGAGGGTGTATTCAGTCCTACGGACTTGCATGTTAAACTGACACCTCCTTCTTCATTTAGGCCTAAATCTCAAACCATGCCTAGAAAACCGACACCCAGACTGCATGCTCAGGCCTCTATGCCTAAAAAAAAATGATAAGAATGGCTGAAGATCTTATAACTCTAACCAGGGGAAGCCAACCTCCCCCTTCTAAGAGACCTAGGACTGAAGTTGTTTATGAATCTTCTGACCAGGATTCTGATTTTTCTGATTCTTCTGATGATTTGGATTTTTCTTATCTACTTATGAGGATTCTGATGCAGAGGACTCTATTCCCTCTGCTTCCCCTCCAGAGGATTTTTCTTTTGGTGAAACCTTACATACGCTAAGGGAGAATTTCCACTGGGAAAGCCAGGATTTTTCTGATTCAAAAAAGAGGCTTAGGTATTTCTTACTCTTGCCTCAGCATAGGCCTTTAGCTATTCCTCCTGTGCTAGACATTGTTGATGATGCTTTTTTGGAATCAAGTTTGGCCCCTGATTATTTGCCTCCTTCTCCCAGAAAACCTGACAGCTATTACAGGGTTCCTGATTCACACAAGTTCCTTTTTAAAAATCCTATTGCGGATCCAGAGACTATTTCACAGGGACCCAAGGGCATTAAGGCTTCTACTGCTAAAAATCCTACCCCTTCTGGTAGAGACTCCAGGGCGCTGGATAGATGGGGTAAGAAGGTTGACGCTTCTGCAACCTTCGCCATTAGGGCTTTAAACTGCCAGTTTCATATGTTAAAGTATCAGCAACATGTTATTGGATTGCTTAAACAGAAAATTATGTTGATTCCTGACTATGCAGAAAATAAAGAATTACAGGGTTTAATGCATTCTGCTGAACAGGTTGGAAAACATACTTTGCAATGTGGATTTGATTCATTAGAGGCCTCTTGCAGGGCTGCTGTTACTGGGTCTGTGCTCAGAAGGCATGCTTGGCTTAAGGAGCAATCTTTGCCTTATCATGTTAAAGCTAAATTGTTGGATGCTCCCTTAAATCAGGGCCGCCTGTTTGGCAACAAGGTTGAGGAAGTTCTTAAAAAGATGGAAGATCAAGCTAAATCTATGCAAACTGTTAAATATTTTTTACAAGTTCAGCCTCCTAGATTTAGTAGGCAATGGCCCTCTAAGAATTGGTCCTTTCCAGCCCCTTCCAGGTCTTCTTAAGCCAAACCCAGACACAGCAGAAACCCCAGGTTTCAGTCCCAGGGGACACACAAGACTAAGCAGTGGGGGGTTTCCGCACCCAAATCAGGGAGCAGTAAGACTCCCCCCTATGGAAAACTGTCTCAATGACTTGCTTTTAAAACTTTCTAGCACTTCCCAACTGAATGCTCTTTTAGGTAGAAAGATTGGTCTGCAGGTCAAAAAGTGGGAACTCATTACCCAGGACAAATGGGTTTTAAATATAGTGTCCCAAGGATACAGATTTCACTTCCACACCTTACCAACATCAAGCGGGTGGCCAGATCTACCCCAAAATCAGTGGGCAGAGGCCCAAAATCAAGTACTCTCTCTCTTAAGAATGGGGGTTATTCATTTGGTACCAGAAGAGGAAAAGGGACAGGGTTTCTATTCGAGACTTTATCTGGTACCCAGAAAAGGCAATACATGGCATCCTATTCTGGACCTTTTTCCTCTAAATACCTTTCTGGTGATTCCAAAACTCAAGATGCTGACTCTTCACCAGCTGCTTCCTATGCTAGGCAAAGATGCATGGTTGGCAACACTAGACTTAAAAGAAGCATACCTGCACATCCCTATCAAGGAGTCTTGCAGGCAATACCTATGCTTCAAAGCATGTGACATGCACTATCAGTTCTCTGCACTGCCCTTTGGCTTAGCTACTGCACCCAGGGTATTCACAAAGTGCTTAGCTCCAGTCATTGCATTATGCTGGCAAAGAGATATTCAAATATATCCATACCTGGACGATTGTCTAATTCAGGCAGAAAGCCAGGACATACTTTTGAATCATCTGGCCTTTGTTCAAAGGGTACTGACTTGTCTGGGGAACACCATAAACAAAAATAAATCACACCTGGTACCCTGTCAACAAATTATATTCCTGGGAGCAAGCTTGAATACAATTTCCCAGATGGCTTTCCTCACGCCAGAGAAATGGACTCATTTGACAACCTACTTCAAACAAGTGGCTACAAAAAACAGTTATCTGCAAGGCAAATACTGCAGGCCTTGGGGTTCATGGCCTCCTGCATTCTTTTAATTCCATATGCAAGGCTGCATATGAGGAAACTGCAATGGTATCTCAAAAGCCTATGGTGTCAACATTCACAGGATCTAGAAGCTATGATTCCTATCATACCTTGTCTACACCTAGAGTTCCTTTGGTGGGCAGAGGCCTGCCACCAAAACAAGGGACTACCATTCACACTACCCCCTGTCACCCAAACCTTAACAACAGATGCATCAGACTATGCATGAGGGGCTCACCTGGCAGGGAAGTGCATTTAGGCAAATGGAACCCAAGTCAAATGCACCTACACATACATCAAAAGGAAATGTTAGCTGTACAGAATGCTCTGACAGCCTTGAAGGACCACATTCTTCCAGGACAACTAATGGTAAAGATGGAAAACACCACAGTCATGTGGTGCATAAACAAGCAGGGGGTACACACTCTTACCCCCTCTGCAGACTAGCCATAGCATTGTGGAACACAGCCTTGAGCTACCAAGTGAATCTACAAGCTCAATTCCAGCCAGGAAAACTAAATACACTTGGCAGATGGACTAAGCAGAAACCTCATGGACCCACATGATTGGAAACTGGAACCAAGGATTTTCAACATGTTGACAAGCAAATGGGGGAGCCCAGATATAGACCTGTTTGCATCCCCCCAGAACCATCAATTGGACACATTTTGCACAAGGATTCCCCACAAACTAGCTTGTAAAGTAGATGCTCTAGCCTTCAGATGGAAAAACCTATCAGTTTATGCCTTTCCTCCTCTGCCTCTGCTCTCCAAGGTACTAATAAAGATCAAACAGGACAAGCCAAGGGTGATTTTAATTGCACCAGACTGGCCATGCCAACACTGGTACCCCCTCTTGCGCAGTGTGTCACACTTGGCCCCATGGCACCTGCCTCAGACTTCTTCCCTGTTGTCTCAGCAGGAGCACTAGATTCTGCACCCTCAGCTGCAAACCCAGAACCTTGCAGCCTGGCTAATTACCTAATCTATCCTTGACCACCCCTCAGTAAATCAGTGATGGATATCATTTTAAAGGCTAGGAGGCCTAGTACTAGAAAATCTTATGCTGCAAAATGGAAAAGAATTTGTACCTGGAACCAATCTCAAGGGATGAGCACAGCAGTGCGCAATTTACCTCAGATTCTACAATATTTGACTGAGATGCTTCATAAGGGCTTGTCCTTTTCCTCCATCAAAATTCATGCCTCAGCCATTTCAGCTCATTATAGCACAGAGCCTCCCCTCTTCTCTCACCCACTGCTCAAGCAGTTCCTCAGAAGGGCCATAAACTTAAGGCCACCGAGGAGAGCTCCAACTCCAGCCTGGGACCTTTACTTTGTCTTGGAGAAACTCACTCTTCCTCCTTTCAAGCCAGCTGCTACTGCAGATTTAAAATTAATTTCCTGGAAAACAGCTTTCCTTTTAGCAATCACTTCTGCAAGAAGGGTATCTGAGTTACAGGCCCTTATGGTAGTGGAGCCTTTCATAATCTTTCATTCGGACAGGGTGTCCCTCAAAACCAATCCCTCCTTCATGTCCAAGGTGGTATCCAGTGTGGCTCTTAATCAGTCCATTCATTTGTCTACCTTCTTTCCTAACCCACAGAACAAAGGGGAATGGATACTGCACTCCTTAGATGTGCACAGACAACTTAGATTCTACTTGGACAGGACTAAACCTCAAAGGAAATCTGAACAACTGCTGGTGGCATTTGCTGTAGAGACAGAGGGGAAAGCTATTTCAAAGCAAACCATTTCAAAATGGATAGGCCACTGCATTAATTTCTGCTATAAGCACCATGGAATACCTATCCCATAGTGCATCAGACCCCATTCAACCAGGGCTGCATCTACCTCTATAGCCTTTCTTAGGGGCGCCCCTACAAGGGACATCCTAGAACCTGCTACCTGGAGTTCTGCACATACTTTCACCAAGCATTATCATTTGCCAATTTTCTCTAAATCCAGAGCTGGTTTTGCCACTGCATTCTTGCAGGGCCTTATAGCTGGTCTTAATTCTATTTAAATTCCTCCGCCCAACCTTAGCTTTGGATATCTACCCAAATGTAATGACTGCAACAGTGAAACATGAAGAACATAGTACAGTTGTGTACACTTACCATAAATGTAGATGTTCGAGTGTATTCACTGTTGCAGTCCTGGTTACCCTCCCTCCGGCCCCCTTTCTTCTTTTGGCTATACCTCTACTCTCACTTACTATGCTCAAAAAGCTTTTTGGTGTATTTGCTTTTTTGTTGGAGGTATATCCTTGTATTACAGATTTAATTGCTTCCCATTAGGGGGGGCACCTGACATCTGGGGCAAGAAAAACTGATGTAATGGTGTCGGCTGCATGTTTTATACCCCTGATGACCTGACGTCATGGAAGAAGGGACAGCAACCAATGCAGGTCCCAAGACTTTGTTAATCAGGCCGACTGAGCGCTACTGCAAGCAGATAACCCAAATGTAATGGCTGCAACAGTGAATACACTCGAACATCTACATTTATGGTAAGTGTACACAACTGTACTTTTCTGCGACAGCTGAGGAAGTTCAACCTCCCACAGGAACTGTTGATTCAGTTGTATACAGCAGTCATTGAGTCTGTTCTCAGCTCATCCATAAAAGTGTGGTTTGGATCTCTGTCTAATCATGACAAAAATAGGTTACACCGAATAGTCAGGTCTGACGAAAATATCATTGGTGCTAGTTTGCCCTCCTAATATGACCTGTACTATTCCAGAGTCATGAAAAGGGCAAGGAAGATCATCACTGACCCTTCACATCCAGGCCACCATCCATTTGAATTATTACCATCAGCCAGGCATTATAGATTAATACGCACCAAAACAAGCAGATATAAGAACAGTTTTTTTTCCACATGCCATCAGGTTCATAAATGGTTAACTCAGCTTTTTAGGTTGGGGTATTCTTTTTCTCAAGCATCCGAAGATTCTGCAGTACTGTTTACATACTGTTAATACTTGTTTCTTTCAGAGCTTATTTCAGTATTTCTTGCACTGAGTTGCACTTTGCACCTTGTATGTATATGTATATTTACTTTTTCGTCTTGTTCTTAATATCAGTATGTATGTCATTTGTCTTGTTCTTCATAGGTGTATGTATGTCATTTATGTAACTCATACTTGGAGAGTCACTGAAACCGAAGTCAAATTCCTTGTATGCGTGCATACTTGGCCAATAAATGTGGTTCAAATTCTTGACAAGATTTACCTTCAAGAACATGCAATTCTATTTATTTGCTTGTTTGTCTGTTTGCTCGTGCATTCACTTATTTCTCAGTCATTCTGTCTATTTAATAATGGGGTAAATCCATTGTTCACAAGTATTCCTTTTTAGGGGTGACCAAAAACACTGTATGGTTAAGTGACTTTATTAGAGTCACACAATTTGGAACTGGCAATTCTACAACTATTCTAAGTCAAGAATACTGGTCATTCAATACCCCTACTCACAACATTTGATCTGAAATTACAATGGAATTCAACACATTTACCTGGGTATCTTGTCCTCAGTTTTGCTCCTCCACTGGTTTCCCAGCCTGCAGATTTACAGTCAAATTAATCTTCTCACTCAAGCCACATGAGATTGTTTACGTGCCTCCTTGGTAAAATGTTACATTGTGGCTAACCTTTATATTTAATGACACACTAATGTGCACTTGTTGCACAGTATCCACCTCTATGGAGCTAGGGCACTGTATAAAGTCTTTTTTTTTATTAATTTGTTAACCAGACAAACCTACCAGCCCCAACTGCTTCTTTTTTTCTGGGGAGAAATGCCAGCATTGCCTGGTAAAGTGACCTGCACGGAGTCATAGAAAAGACAAAAAGTGAGCAAGGTATTCAAAGCCAGGACTGGAAGAGAAATACCATAGACTTAATTCTCTGTCCTAAATATCATTCCTTATGTGTACATCTACAAGTACCCTGTTATGCCTGTTTTACTACTCTTTCTAATAATCATGGCTGTTGACACCACATAAAATGCTACTCTTTAGCTCATTACATCTAGAATGAATAATAGCATCTCAGTCACTTATCTCAGTGCTTTGCAAAATGAGAATTAAGTTTGATTGCATGGAATTCTAGATCAGAGAACATCAGCTTGACATTATCACCATCACAGAGTCTTGCCAATACAAAATGACTGACTTTTTAAATGCTTAAAATGTCCATCTCAGCCCATCTATGGCTTCAAATCTGGATTTAGAACTTTTCAGTCATGTACATCTACTTATCATGCACAAATTTCCAGCTTCCATAGCAATAGTAATACCAATGCAAAGAGTGGTTAGTTGTTCCTGCCTAATCAAGGACCATCTCAAAGTCATGGCCAGTATTTTGTATAACACCACTCCAATCAAAAAAAATAAGGCTTAGGGGGCCAAGCCAAGATGGCTTTGTGAAGACAGCACTTTCTTAGAGCTCTATAGATTTAGTCTTAAATGCAGAAAAATAACTAACTAAATGTAACAATTTTTACATAAGCTAATGGACAACAATTTCGACTATCTATTTTCCAATTTTCATAAATTTTCACAATAATTTTTTCTGTCACTCTTATTTGGAGATTGAACTGCTAAATGAAAATGAACAATTCTATACACTGGCATGCTGATTCCTCAATGTGAAAAGATTTAAAACTAGTAACATCTAATTTTCATGAATTATCTTTGAAAATGGGTGGATTCCAGGAGAACTTTGAAAATCTGAAAGAAAATTGCCTCAAACAAACAGAAGTTTTTAAAGAAATATTACAACAATCACAAATCATGGATATGGAAACAACTTTGAATGATATGGATGGTACACTGAAAGAAGAATCACAGGGTGACTTTTGACTAAAGCAAAATACCAAGCTTCTAAACAAAATAGATGACTTGGAAAATAGAGAAAGGAGATGTAGCATAATGATTTTTGGTCTTCCAGAAAAAAATGAAGTTGAGGACGCAATCTCTTTTAAATACTTGCATTCCTGAAATATTAAATAGTAAATCAATGGAAATGTATATCATATGTCATTGACAGAGCTCATAAAGCAAACAAGGGCACAATTTTATAAATTATTTCAATGATAGTTCTTATAGCAAGTATAAATCTGACAGGAAATTGATAAAATGTGGGGCATATAGTCAGTGCCAGTATATTATGCAAGGTGATAGTGTCAATGTGATGCAAAACTTTTAAGATCAAGGGCCAATTCAGTTGTCATATACAGGGTATTGTGTATATTTCTTTATGTAACCAATGGCCTGCTTTTTTAAGATGGAACAGAAGTTTAAGCAACAAATTTATGAACACTTTTACGATATTAAAAAAATACTGATATATTATGTAAGCATATAGTTAAAAATCATGATCATACTTTTGTCTTTTCTATTTTGGAGCAAGTGGAACAAAGCCAAAGGGGTGGCCCTTGGACTGTAATTTTAGAACAAAGGGAACTTTGGTGGCAAATTTATCTTAATGCCACAGCCCCTCCTGGCTTAAATGACATTAGTATATCCAGGTTGTTAAAAATGACAGCCTTTGAAAAATAATTAGCATTGTGCTACCACACTACTTGCTTAGGGCTTCTATTTATGTTTTATATTTTTATTCATATTGATATATGTCTTTTTAATGATGTTATAGGTATTAGACATTATGATTGTGGTTTGTGGTATAAGTATGTTGGTAATAGAGGTTGTTTTAAATATTAAATACTTTATTCATCACGTGATTTGCAGAGTCTTTAAATGAAGCACATGGTTTTCACATTTTATCTGAAGAAATCTATTATTTATGGATGAAAACACTTATCATTTTTATTGTTTTACTGTTTATTGTGGATTATTAAATAATTAGTGAGCTCCCATTGTCCAGTGAGTTTGTTTTTATCAGTTTAGCTCATTGTGATATTTAAATATATAACATTGGTGAGAAGGTATTCACTTATTAATTTTAAATCTCAAAGCTTCCTTCTTGATAGAGGTAACCTTTTTAGTCAAAAAGTATTTTAATAAGATTATTAACCTATTATCTAGAAATGATAATGATAAGTTACTTAGTTGTATTATTTTTTGATTGGTTAATACTTTTTATGAATTTATAATAGTCATAGTAAACCCTTCTTTGGTCTTTATAATTTATGATATCAAATAAGCTATAGAGTGTTTTGTTTTCTTAACTTTTTTTCTAATATAGTGATTATAGTTGAGAGTTTTATTATTTTTTTCCATGACCAATCTGTTTGGAGTATTGATGGGGTGGTATGAGATTATTGCATATACTGAATAGCTTATCTGTATTGGTTTCCAGGTATGGGACAGAGTTTGGCCAAAAGACATCTAGACTTCATACTTTATAGAGATAAAGGTAAGAAAACCTTTGTATTAGACTCAGAGGAGCTTTTGTTTATTTTGGCACCAAAGAACTACAATAATCTTCCTTTGACATAATTTTACCTGTAATTAATTATTTTTTTTGTCTCATGTCAAGATGCACAAGGCAGATATTGCATCATTTTGCTCTACTTCCTTTGGCCTTTGAGATATATATTTCTGCACTTTTATGACTACAGGAAGTTGTCATCACTTATGTTAAATCACTTCCTGATTAGAAACTGTGCTGGCTGGCTTTCACATTATTATACATAATTGGCTTCTGATAATCTTCCTGTAGAAACACTTATGTCTGAAACACACACTCACTCCTCATACTGCATGTATATATATATATATATATATATATATATATATATATATATATATATATGGTTTACTATTAGATTTTCAAATTGAACTCCATCGACTGTGCTGTTGTCAAACATGGAAGTTCAAAAAGCCAACCTAGGAACGGGTTTTAACATGGGTCGAGATAGGGGAGAGGTTTGTAGTTCGGCAATAACACTGAACACCTATCTCCACCCACGTTAAATCCATTCTGAGGTTGGCTTTTGGTGTTCAATATTACCGTTTTTGAACTTCCATGTTTGACAACAGTACAGTCGATGGAATTTGCTTGAAAATCTAATAGTAAACCATAAATATATATATATATATATATATATATATATATATATATATATTTTTTTTTTTTTTAAATAGAACAGAGACTTTATCAAGAGTTTTCTTAAAGATCTGTGAAACAGACTATCTGGCATAACTTTCTCAATTGACCTCTGCAGATATGTTTAAACAAACTTGTGCCAAAACATAGTGTTAACTATGTCATGCAGTTGTGAGGTTAGGAATCCTTGCCTCATAACAATAAGCCCAAACACATCAATTATGGTGGTCTGATGTTGATCTGTAAAGTCTAGTGTTCAGATATGATCATTACTGGTAGTCAATTTCATAGTTTTTGTCATATGTTACCTATTTATTCATCTGTAATACACTTAAATGTCTCTGGAGTAGTAGCTAAAATTAAGAACACAAACATAATAGCATGAGGATATTTTGGTTTGTAGGATTTTGTTTTGGAAGTTATTGCATACTTAGTTTTCATTTAATGCCTCATTATAGATACAGTACAATTCCAATAATGTACTTTTATACTGCATCTTTATATTCGTTGAGACTTTACAGATCTGTATTTTGAGAAGGTTACTATTCCAGAGGCAGTAAAACATATTAACTTGTGTTTTTTCCCATTTTCAAAACTTTTTATAACATGTTGTATTAAAAGTCTTAGTATCTGTCTTGCTGATGTCAATTAAACTGGTTATAATACAAATTTATGTGTAAATATAAACCAATGGTACATAATTCTGTTGTTCAACCTAACTTATATGGCACATCATTGCAGTATGTAACTGGTGTTAAATCACCTGATATTCTCACTGGCCTTTTATTAGTCATATCAAATTTTCTAAGAGCAAACTCATTGAGATTTCTTGTATTGAGAAATCCACATAGTAGGTTAGATTTGAGATATGCCTGTGCTAGTCAGTGCTTCAGTTCTAATGCAGAATGTAATGTTGTTTTCTCCTAACACCAAACTTTTAATAGGCATTATTTGATTGTAAATGATGTATACCCCATTAACTTTAAGTTATAATCACTATGTATTTTGAGCTATCACTAAGTCTCAATCAGCTCAGTTGACCAGGATGGCTCCTTTTTTCATTTTTTTTTAAGTTTCTAATGATTTCTTTAATTTAACATTAAAATGAGTGAGTCTTTTTGACTCTCTTCTCTTCATTAAATATGACAGTTGTATGTGCATTATCTTGTTCCACGCATCTAATGCATTGTCACTTGCCAATGGTCACACAGACATTTGGTTCTGATATAGCTGGAAGTTTAATTCTTTGGGCAGTAGGTAATAATATGACTCACAGACACTTTTGTTGGAGAATGAGTATAGGGTGAATGATAGATGCATGAAAAGAAAGACATTATAAAATAATAATACACTTCAATGCCTACATTGAGGGATGTGTTTAATGCTTGTTTAGCTCTTTACATTATAAAGGTTAGATAATTTAACTTTGCAACACATAGATAACATTATTTCTTTGAGTTTTGGAATTAAAATACTTTAACACAATGTTTATTCATGAAAAAAACAATGCCATACATATTTTTTCTGCCCATAAACCTTCATTTTATCAGATGTTTTTGCATTGTTGAAATACATGGGGAAAAGGGAGGGAGAATTAAATGAAAATAATAATAAAAATAATATACTCGACTATTTGTTTAGTACTTTCCTTTTTTGATTATGGGTCTAGTTTACATAATATTTATAACAAAAGTTCAATGTTTTCATCAAAAAAAAGTTTTTTGTACAGAGCTCAGACTTCAGCTTATAGATTGGTAGAGTAAAGATGGATAGTCTGATAGTTTTTTTTTTGTCTGTTGGGCTAGGACTTTTGATAATTCTGTGTTTATATTTAACTTACTGTATATTTTCTTATAATTCATTATATATCTTAACTTTTGTATATCTTATTCTTTTTTTAGGCTTGAGATATTCATTTTTAAGTTCCATATTTATAAGAGAAACATTGTTGTTGTTGTGTCTTTCGGATTTTTTCCCAGTTAAGGGGTCGCCACAGCGGAACTCCGGTCCGCTAATGATTGGCAGTAGATTTTTATGTGCCGAGTTGCCAGCTCTGACACACAACCTTCAACGAAGGTACGCCCATTCACGCATATCTCCACACAGATCTCCACACAGAAGACGCTCTAGCTGAGATAAGAGAAACATATTACTTACTATGTCAAGCTGTCTTTTTTTCACTAGTTCTAACAAAGATATAAAATATTTCAATTTATTACATAGATGGACTTAAATATATTATCTTTAAATGTTAATGGTTTAAACAACCCAAGGAAAAGATCAAATCTGTTACATTATTTAAATACAAATAAGGCTCAAATGATTTTACTTCAAGAAACTCATATTAAACATACAAAAGAGGATATTTGGAATCCAAACAGATGTACTATTTTGACCCAATCTTCTTATAAAACTAAAAAAATAGAGGAGGTATGATTTCATGGAAGAAAATATAGACTTCCCTCAAATTATGTATAAACACGAAGATATAAAGTTCTTCTTATCTTTATCATTTTAAACATCATAATAGACTATGGACCGTAATTAATCTTCATTGGTTTCAATGCATGGGACAGATTTTGGCCAAAAGACATCTGGACTTCATACTTGATAGACCTAAAGGTAATTTAATTATAGGTGGTGACTTCAGTTGTATACTATATGATTTGGGCACCATTAAAAGGAAAAAGTTAAAACTGACCTCAACTGCTAAACACATAAAATGGAAATAATCTTTTAATTTAAAAGACACATTTGATATGAAAGACCCCTGTTCATTGATCGTACTCTCACCAAGAGGCCAAAAATATGGCATACAGATTAGACTAGACTTAATTTACTATCCAGTTTTTGCAGGCTTCATAGTTAACAGCATATATATATACACCTATCAGTCTACTTCAGGTTATTCACAGCCTGGAATATCAACTGTCAAAATAGCAAGCAGGTAAGACAGAAATGGCAAAACATCAAAAAATAGTACTCAGTGGGAATTAGCCCTTTCCCCAGTGTAGTACAATCTCAGAGTTAGTATATATAATTAGCAGAGGGTAGGGGGGTACAGGGACCCTTGAACAGTTCAAAAAGGATGTTTTTCTTTTTATTTTCTCCAATGCTTTGCTATTTCTGTTATACTGGTTTGCTGTTTTGCAGATCGATATCATGAGCTTTTGATGAAATATATGTTTTTACTATACTTCATTGCCAGTTCACTTTATGGACAAAAGAAAGGGGTAGCTTCTTTTAATCTAAAAATCATTTTAACTACATTACAGTTCATCAAACAATATTTCACTGAAAACTTCATACTCCAATAGCTTTTTTCCACCCCCCACACTCCATATCATAAATACACTAACTCCATAGTCATACAACCACAGAGAAAAAATACTGTTCACACACTAAGTCACTCCTGCACACATGCATAAACTTTTAAAGATGGTGGCACAACATAACAGAGGACATTATCATGGTAGAAATACTGATCCACACTAATTTGCATTGTAATTCCTATTCTCCAAAACCACAGCAGTAGTACACACTTTTCAATGAAATTTGCTTTGATCAAATGTAATGTCAACGAAATGAGTTTTAGATTAAAATAACCATCCTTTTTCTTTGCCAGTTAAGTGAATTGTCTATCAAATGAACAGAACCCATATATATATATATATATATATATATATATATATATATATATATATATATATATATAAAATGATATATAATTATATATAAAATTATATATATATATATATATATATGTATAGATATTATATATATTTATATATAATTTTATATATATATATATATATATATGTATATATATATATATATATATATCTGTGTATGTGTGTGTGTGTGTGTGTGTGTGTGTAGCTAAAGCTTTTAGGCCACCCATCAGAATATAATTAAAATGAACTCCGTCTTTCAAAGTAAAATTTTTGAAAGACAGACCCCCGGATTTACTAATCCTCCGTGTAAGACTAAGTCTTACTTGGAGGCTGCAGTTGAGCGGATTGACATTAGCGTGCCATGAATATTCATGAGGGCATGCTGACTCATCCGTAACTCTTACACGGACTGAGTAGGAAAGCAGGGGGCGTGTCCAACTGCCGAGCAGAATAAAAGTCCACGCCCCTGCAAGGTTTTAAAAAGCATAGTGTCAACAGACAAAAGCGAGTTCGCTCAAATGTACTTGCACCCAACACCACACTCTCTGACACTGTAAACCCCCATCACAGTTATAAAACGTAACAAATAAATGTTATTTTTTTAAATCCATGATATAGCTGCCCATATTTGTGCTTGTTTGCGCGGGTGTGCCTATTGCTTAACCACAGTTAGCAATTGTGACATTGAAGAGCATATAAGAACTACTTATGCAAATTAATCCAAATAGCAATAGCGTAATGGTAGAGCGTATGAGCAAAGAGGAGGCATTCACAGTTCGATTCCCACCACTCCCCTTCTTATTTATGTTTTAAATCAGTATTTGAAATAATACCTGACATATATGATTAAAATATTATTAAAAACAGTGAAATGGCTAATGTATCAGTGAAAAAAATATATATTTTTAAAGGTTCCAGATATATAATAGCCTGCTCTTAAGCAGCACTTTACCCAACTAAACAGAGGTGCCCATAGTTTAATAGCGCTTTACTCAGCTAAACAGAGGTGCCCATAGTTTAATAGCACTTTACTCAGCTAAACAGAGTTGCCCATAGTTTAATAGTGCTTTACCAGCGCAATGTGTTTGCGCGGACGTGCGCGCCATGCCAACCAGGGCACTGTAGGGCACCGGGGAGCAACGTAGAGCTAAGTTGCTTAAACGCAGCCACACCCCCTAGCCTGTCTAGACAGTAATAAAATAAAAGAATGACAAGGTTCGTACCCAGGACCCTGTGCATCATAATCAAAGTACAGAACCACTAAGCCATGACAACATAGGGGAAGCAGCCACTATTACCATTCATATATCTATGAATGGTAGTTTAACCATTACTAAGCAGGTCTGCAGTCAGCCGAGAATTTTACAAAATGGCCAATCACAAAAAAGTGCGGGAAATGCGGCATATTTAAGCCCATAGGCGGGAATACTCGCCATAACTGATTGTAGCACACATTTGCAGTCAGAATGGCAGGTGTAGGAGAGGGTTCACGCTTCCGAGCGCAACGTTGGGGCATTGAGAGTCCAAATACATGGTTTGGCTCCTTGTCCACCGTCACGAGTCAAGACTCCTGCAGGGCCAGTTCCAAGGGATGGAGTACAAGGCAGAGGCTTGGAACCAGTTAGCTGGTGAACTCACCAGTGCCACAGGCATTCCCCGTAATGGTGAGCAGGTCCATCACCACCATGCAGACCTGAAGAGATGAAAGCAGGAACACCTGAACCAGTGGATACAGGAGGCCCGTGGGATGCAGGATGCCCCACAACTGAGTATATAGCCATGGAATGCAGTATGTAAGAATTGATAATGGAGTATGTATAATGGATAGGTATGTTTCAATATCCCTTCATTTACTTTACAGCTGCAGGTGACCGTGTTACAAATCAGAAAGCCTATGCTGACAGGCTGCTAAGGTTGCGCCACCAGGCAGGTTAGTGATTAGTCTGCATGTATTGTTATATAAAATATGTTTTGAGAGGATGAAATAATGTGTTGTAGTCCAATAAAACAGCCATAGAATTTCCTGAATAAGTCCTCTGCATGTACTGCCAGATAAAAACATCAGAGAGGCAGAAAAAGAGTGTCGTAACCCATTAAGAAAGGTAACATATGTCTGGAATAGTATCTCTGCAGGCACTTTCATATAACATAAGTGAGTGAGCCTGAAAAAAGATTGTTCTAACCTATTAATAAAGGTATAATATGTCTTGAACATGTCTGCCATAAACACCGTTAAAACAAATAAAGGAGTGAGCCTGTGGAAAAGTGTGCAATGTCATTAATAAAGGTCTAAAACCCAGAGTGTGTCTGTGTCACAGAGTCTGAAATGTTGTAGTACCCTTGCATTATACAAACAGTACTGTCTGAAAATGTGCTGGCAACCCAGAGTTATGCAGCCCCACATAAAGTGGGTGATGGAAGTGCTAGTAGCAGTGAAACATATATACAGTCCACAATAGTCAGTTACTGACTGGCATGAATAAGTAAACCTGGCACACATGTAGCATGTAATTATTCACCAGAAATGTGAGTGTGTGTTAAGAAATGCAGGGTTCTGTACAAATCGAAGTGAAAATGTCATGTGAAAACATCCCAGATATGTAGATAAAGAAATATAAATTCAAACAAAAAATATGTAGCAGTAACACCTGAATCCTGGACAGTTAGTATGTCAGATATGGGTCAGGCATATATTGAACTAGCCAATCCCATGACACAACCTAATGTATGGTGGCAAGTGTAATAATACAGGTAGGGGATATACAACTGCACTCACTGGGAATGTAGTGTAGACTAAAAGGTCATTATAAGATGTTAACTGAGGTTATTTCTACACCCTACCATATGTGCATAAACCATGCAATTCCACACCTCAATGGGTATGTGTAACCTTAAATATTTGTTAGGGCATATGTCCTATTGTTTTATAAATATTTGCATTGATGTTGATGCATGTGCCCTGTTCAAACACCACGTTCATGGTGGCCTGTTGCTACCAAACATCCCTGCATGCTGTTGGAATATCCACTGTCGTTCAATATATGCATGCATTATGCTTGCTGTTCAACTGTTGGAACCTTGGTGTGTTGGGTTAATGGGAATATTACTGCATGCTGTTACAACTAATCTGGAATGCTGTTGTTTATGTTGTAATTAAACACACCTAATCACAGAACGTATGGGAAGGCCGGTCCCAGCAGACCCACCTGTCCTTCCTCAGTTGGCGAGTGCACCTGGCACCAGCAGCTCCGGTGCCCAGCCCGGGCTCCCCTCCTCCATTGGTCCTGTGCCACCTTCAGGTGGAAGCACTGCAGGGGATGGGGCTCATCCCCCCGTGAAAGTGTGGGTGGAGAAGGGCCACCCGTCACCCTTCGAAGGGTCCGGGCTGTGGTGCGTAGGGAGATCCAGCATTCATTCACTGATCCCCTACGCCAGCTTGAGGTGAGAGTGGTGTGTCTCTTGGGTCAGCCTGCCCATCCTACACAGCCCCCAGCACAGCCACCCTCGGGGCTGTGAAGGTGCAGTGGTGACTGCCCACTTCACACACATGTCCTCTGGACATGTAAACTGATAATTCTAATTGGCACTACAACATATTTGGTTGTCCTCACCCCTCTCTCAGGGGTGGAAGGTTTCAAATTTCACACCAAATTTCATACATATGCACAGCTGTTGCTGGTAAAGAAATGGGCAGCTATGGACCTTCCCTACACCCATCCTGCACATCCCGAGCTGGTTTCCCTACTGTCTTTCCCTCTTTATGTCCCCTTTTTCACCACTTTCCTATCTCCCCATTTTCTTTTCTTTAAAAGAAATTAGCGTGGGGGTTAGCGGGAGTAAGCACTTTTAAGCAGTAGTTAGTGAGGGTGCATGAGTGTGAGCTTGTGTGCACTTAGCTAAGCATCGCTAAGCGTCGCACAAACCCGCAAACCCACTTACAACTGCTTAAAAGTGCCTTAGTCACTCTGTATGACAAGGCCCTTGTGCTGCTCAGCAGCAAAATAAAATACCCTTGTCAGTCTCGAACCCGGAACCTTGGACACACCAGTCCGCATGAAGTACCACTACACCACAGCAGATATACAATAACTCAGTGCTGAAAGCAATATATCATGCATTACCATGAGTGAATATAAAGGGAAAATAGGAATGGCATAACACAAATCTTGTTCTGTGGGCCTTAACCAGCAGGTGTTGTGGAACTGCATGACAAGACTGTGAAAAGAGAATCAGCCATGCTAGTAGGGCATAAGGTTACAGTAGCAGCTTACAAACCCCACACAGTATCAGAGCAAGATAAACACTGGCATATTTGCATAGGTCACAGGCCAGACCTCCCAACAGTGACTGATTTACAGTGATGACCCTGATTTGTAAACAAATGTTAGCTGTGCCCCTCTGACTCCCTGTGAAATGTACTAACAGTAGGCAGGCAAGTGTTGAATCTCATTGAATGACAAATGTCAATAAGTGAGAGTAGACACCGCTTGCACGTCAGAAAATGTGTAGTAATACATATGCTCTGAATCCCCCAAAGTCTGAACTGCAAAATGTCTGAACTATATCACAGGTGTAACCCAGTTATATGTACCTTTCCCTGAGGCTGTTCAAATATATACGTGAGAGTATCTGAGGCCTGGAAGAGTCAGAAACACACAGGCATATCAGCTTATCTGCTGTTACACACTCTCCAAATAGCTGTAGAATGAATCCCACAAGCATGCTTTTATGTAGAAGTACAACATAGAAATATCAAAGGATGTAGCCATATACTGCTAGCAACCACCTTCACAATGCCATTGTTCAGGTGCTGAAAAGACTGCTGTGGTGCACAGTCAAAGAATACTAGGCTGACCTCTGTCTACCATCTGGATATGTCCACAGGCGGGAGCTACTCAGACAGACTACAAGCCTTCAGAGACTTACAGGTACACAGCAACTCTGCATGTTCAGTAAGATAAACATCACACGATAATAAATAATGCACTCTGCAGTTCTGCACCCCTACCCAAAGGTACTATATACCCGTGTAGTCAGGCACAACCAAGGGTATAGGTAGGCATACACAGTACAGAAATATGTCCGGTTGTCCTGAGCAGACTGTGCTAATGTCAACACAAACCACAAACTGTTCAGAAGTGAGTAACATACTAATGACAGTATAACAGTTCACAAACAGTACATGTGCCTGATATTCATAATTGGTAGTACAACATACTTAGTTGTCCTCACCCCTCTCTCAGGGGTGGAAGGTTTCAAATATCCCACCTAATATATTGCATATGCACAGCTGTTGCTGGTAAAGAAATGGTCAGCTATAGACCTTCCCCACACCTATTGTGTACATCCCAAGCTGGTTTCCCTACTGTCTTCCCCTCTTTGTGCACCCTTTATCACCACATTCCTATCTCCCCATTTACTTTTCTGTCAAAGACATGAGCGTGGGGTTTAGCGGGAGTGAGCACCTGTAAGCAGTAGTAAGCGGGTTTGCACCAGTATGCGCATGTGTGCGCTTAGCTTAGCATTGCTAAGATATGATAAGCTACGCCAAGCTTAGCTTAGTATTGCTAACATAAAATGAGCTAAGCTAAGCTTAGCTTAGTATTGCTAAAATACAATAAGCTCAGCTAAGCGTAGCTTAGCATCGCTAAGCATCATGCAAACCAGCGCAGACCCGCTCACAACTGCTTAAAAGTGCCTTAGTCACTCTGTATGACAAGGCCCTTGTACTGCTCAGCAGCAAAATAAAATACCCTTGTCAGTCTCAAACCTCAGACTCATCAGTCTGCATGATGTACCACTAAGCCACAGCAGATATACAATAACTTGGTGCTGAAACAAATATAACACGCATTACAAGGAGTGAATGTAAATGGAAAATAGGAAAGCCATAGGAATACATTGCAATAAAGAAATATAACATGCATTACAAGGAGTGAATGTAAAGGGAAAATAGGAAAGCCATAGGAATACATTGCAATAAAGAAATATAACATGCATTACAAGGAGTGGATGTAAAGGGAAAATAGGAAAGCCATAGGAATACTTTGCAATAAATACTCTTATATGCCAGTTAATTCCCTAATCCCAAAAGAAAGTACATACTCCCATGCATCCAGTGTTAGCATTAGGAGGTATGAGTAAACTTACACACTGAGAAGAGTGTACTGGAAGAAGCAACAGTCAGGTTTCAGTACAACATGCATTTCACTGGCTACAACCCAGCCTCAGATATGAGACATATACCAACCTTCTGACTGACACAACAGTGTCCACAGCAAACAAGCATGGTCCCCACCTTGCTAAACTGAAAGGCCTACACCTACCTAACCTATCATTTTATAGCAGTGTCCTGAAATCACAGTGAGAACTGCAATTAACACACAGCAGGCTGCATGCAATTACTAAATGGTGGGCACCAATTGGTGCAGAGGCCATCACATGCACATGTGCAGATACCTACAAAAGCAGCCTGTACTTGCTGTCCACACATGCAATAATATCATTGCAGCAACTGGAGAGAGGGAGGGTGAGAGAGACAGACAGACAGACAGACAAACAAACAGAGGCAGTTGGAGACACCAACCAGAATAAAAAAAAAACAGAGGCAGTTGGAGACACCAACCAAAAAAAAAAATAAAACAAACAGAGGCAGTTGGAGACACCAACCAAAAAAAAAAGTCAACAGGTACAACAGACAAAGGTAAGGTATGTAACAGAGATGTATTTGCTGGCATCCGAATGATGTGTCTGAAGGGTACTCTACATACTGTGAACCCTCCATATGTGGTAGTAGTCTGTATCTATATGTATATGCAGATGTGCATATGGCAAGGGCCATACTGCAACTCTTAGTGAAGGCTGGACATATATATGTATTTGAAGGTTGCTAAGCGCACATATCTATGTAGGTTGTAGTGTGTGGCATTGAAAACAGCAAGCAGTGCAGGTATATGTCATGTGGTGGTTAAATGCTGTGGGACTCAGTTACATCCAGTGAGGTCTGCTACAGCTATACGGCCTGAGGACAGTGAAATGCATTCTGCACAACACTGTGCAATATTATTACATAATTGTATGTCTCACAACTGTTTCATAATTGATATTCCCACCATGAAAGGTGGGCAGTATATGTGCCTATATGTGCATATATATATATATATATATATATATATATATATATATATATATATATATATATATATATATATATATATATATATATATATATATGTGTGTATATATATATATATATATATATATATATATATATATATATATATATATATATATATATATATACATATATATATATATATATATATATATATATATATATATATATATATATATATATATATATATATATATACATATATATATATATATATATATATATATATATATATATATATATATATATATATATATATACATATATAGATATATATATAGATATATATATATATATATATATATATATATATATATATATATATATATATATATATATATATATATAGAGAGAGAGAGAGAGATAGATATATACAGATATATATGGACAGCACAGTATGGTGTATGTTCACATTCCCTGGTAACACTGTCTTGTGTGTTTCCTGTAGTCTGCACAGATTACATACCTCAGGCATAGGTATCTGTAAGTAGGGGCACACAGTACTGTAAGGTACACAGGAAATGCTCATCTGTGTCAGCATACCTTTGTGTGTTGTAAGAATGTCTGATGTGTGTGTAATGATGCCTGTACCATGTCCGCAATCACATGTGTGTTGCAGGGTTTGTGTGTGTACCTAGCAACATGTATACTCTGTTACAGCAGTATGCCAGCTATAATAACAACTGTGCACATATGTTAGGTAGGGGTATGGCATCAACGACTAGGGTGGGTTACTGTTTATACTGTAACTGTACTTCACATTCATTGCAATGGATGACTTATTTCTTCATGCATTGGCTTGATATGTACCCCCATGGCAAGGCTGTGCATTGGATCCCAAACACTGCCGAGTACTGGTGTATACTGGTTTGTTATATGGAGTGTGGCAGGCACTGTCAGCCAGTTGTGGGCTGAGCACTGATATGTGGTATTGAATGTGTGTATCCTCTGACAGACGAGCAGATGTTATATATGGCAGTTAACTGATATCTGTACTGTATAATATTAAGTGTGCCACATGACTTGCTCAGACATATCATTTACTTGTCTTCCAGGCTAATGGCCCATCAAAGGAATCCCTCTTACACAGCCGCAGAGGAACAGGAAATCCACCACAGCCTGGTTCAGCACTATACCCTGCGGTTTTCCAGGGCCAGCCAGCACCAGCAGGAGCATACTGCACTGTGGCAAGATCTTGTTCGTCGGGTAAATGACATAGGCATGCATAACCGGACATATGAGCAGGTACGCCATCACTGCAGTTATTTAATTAGACTTGTCCGATGGCGTGTGTCTGATATCCATAGACAACAGCTTGCCACAGGTGGTGGGGTGGCCATACACCCCCCCCTCACCAGAGTGGAGGAACTGCTCCTAAGTGTGGTGGATCCTGCCCTACAGCAGCAACAACATCACACATGTGTCATCATGGAGGCCGGAGCCACCCAGCATGGTGACATGGAGCGTGCAGGTAACATGCCCTAGCTGTAGACTACTGTTACCTGTATTGTTAGATTATGCATATGTGAGATGTGTACTGTGTTTAGCAGTTGTGCTGCCTATTGTGTGCAATACTGATATTTTGAATAGTATCCATACACCTATGCCTGTTGTTCTACTGTAGTTTAGCACACTCGCAGTAGCAATGCCACAGTTGTGGCCATTGACAAACTGTGTTATATTCTTGTAGGTCCCTCTGGTGTGACAGCAGGACAGACGATACATGCTGGTGAGTGTGTTAACATTTTAAAATTGGTATTGAAATGTGCATGTCATAGGTGAGGTGTAGGCCATATACACATAACACACCTATGCATAAAGCATGCTGTCCATGTTTGCTGTGAGACGTTAAACATCTCAGCAAAGTCAGTAGCTGCCTCAATCACATGCAATGCACAGAGCACCAGACACAAATGTGGCAACACTGTACTGCACATTGGATAGGCATAGTTGACACACATGTACACAGCATAACACGTTTGTCATACGCAGTACACCTCAACATGCTACACATAGTGTAACCAGACACCCGCTGCCAGGTCACACTTCAGTATCCCACATGCCATCCACACACCACACATAATATACCTAAGGGGTAGGGGCCTAGCATGGGGCTGTGCAACACTCTTCAACACATAACACAGTCATGTTAGGCAATGCTTCCTATTGGGCACCTCACACACCCTTGTGCAACATGGCTGTGTAAGTGTGAACTTAGCCATGGCACTGCGGTTCAGGTACAGCATGCTAGGCAGTGGTCTAGCACGCTTTAGTGGCCTTGAGTGACCACATGATGCATGATGATGATGGCTAATGGTACTACACCTCATACAGTTACAGTAACCACAGTACTACACATAGCTGTCATTGCTTTGCACCTCCATGTTTTGTGTGTGCACACATATGCACCTATACACATTATGCATAGCATGTTGTGTGTGTGCAGACATATGCAACTATACACAATATGCATAGCAGTCGCATTCTGTACAAAACACATATTTGTCCTGGAATAGGTCACATGACACCCATTGGGTATGTGTGATGTTGAATATTGCAGTCATGTACCATGCAATGTCATGGCTGGCACTGGCATATCTGGAATATGACCCACACTCACCATAGCCACTGTACAATGGCCATGTCCAGGATTGGTATTCCATCACGTATACATGCACCACTCATCCCGTGTGTGTACATAGCATGCATGTGCTACACCTGTGTCCACAATTATCTGCTACAGACACAGACACTGCATTCAGACAGGGAAATCCATGTGACACACAGATAACACATGCAGCCATGGTATGTATACCTGTGAGTGATGGTGCACAGGACATTGCAGAGCTTATAATACTTGCACAGAAATGTTGTGTCCTTGTACACATTGTGTTCCAGGGTGTAGGCAATCACTGAACATGTACACACATGCACCACAGCCATGTACAATGTCATTAACTATGGCTGTCTACACTCACACTGCATGGACTTGATCAACACATATTCTGCATGCTGACACATGTGACATGACTGTTTGCCTTGTGATACTGTCACCCACCTGCAGCCACTTTTGAGTATGTTTTGGATTGCTGTTGTGTGTCTTTATCTGCTGTAGTGAGGAGTGTGCATGTGTTCCTGTGTGCATGTGTTCATGTGTGCATGTGTTCCTGTGTGCATTTGTTCATGTGTGCATGTGTGCATGTGTGCATGTGTCCATGTGTGCATGTGTGCATGTGTGCATGTGTGCATGTGTTCATGTGCAGACCGTAAAGTGTGTTTCCTGTCTCCCTCTCACAGGTGCTGAGTTAGGGGTGGCCGAATGCAGCAGGGAACCTGAAGCCACTGCCACGGATAGTGCTGATGATGAGACATGTATTGTGGCACAGGAAGGTTTGACAGGGTCTGTCATTGGTCCGCCAGTCGACAGTACACAGCGTTCAACCCCATCTATGCGCACACTCATACTGTCAATACATCCCTCACCACCAATGGCCATAGGCGAGGGAAAGCATACAGTTGGCATTGACCAGGAGAATGTGGTACCCATGGCACTTGCATCCCCTCCCAGCAGCCATAGCCATATTCATGGAACGGTACCACATAGGCAGAGGTCCAGGGGTTCTCGGGGGAGCACCGCTGGTCGTATTGCCCCTGGCAGGTGTGCCCTCACTGGTCTTACAACGTCCAGTATGTTCCAGGCTGTAATGCAGGCTCAGGCACGTATGAAACGGTACACCAGGGAGGGACTTAGGGCACAGAAGGCACATTACACCGCTATCAATGACAGCATCCATGACCTTGCCAGTGCCATCCGGACTTACACAGAGGTCATTGATAGATGTTCGGGGGAGACATTAGATGCCCTCCACAATATGTCTTCCATGAGCTAGGACCATGCGGGACGGTTGCGACGTCGACACGGGCACATGATAGCAACAGCAGCAGCTGGCAGTGGTTGCGGATGGCCCCCAGTTCACAGCCACTCCCATAGTGGTAGTACCAGCTCCAGCAATGCTGGGGCTGGCCTGTCCATTGACCGTCCCAGTAGACCACGTGCACGTGGCTCTGGCCAGTCCCAACAGGGACATGGGTCCAGTTGTCCTACCTCTGCCTCTGAGGACAGTACCCAGTCAGGGTTGGTACCCGATACTGTCCGTAGCACCCCTGACAGGCACAGGTACTGTGTCCGTGGCTGGAGACAGTGATCAGTACAGCCTAGCAGGTATAGTCTGTGGCTGTCCCACAAACTACTGTATATGGCAGCCACATGGTGGAGCTGTGTGCATGCAGACACACACACATTAACCAAACAACTAGGGCTCACACATACACACACACATTACATCAACATTGGTCCATGCTGCACTGTTGTCCCTCACACATGCACACACACACACACACACACACACACACACACACACACACACACACACACACACACACACACACACATGTCGATTGGATGGGTCAATGTCAGGGTCTGGCAAACAACAAAATGCCCTGTGCATATGATGATACCTGTGTCACCTCCTGTCATCTGTAACATTGATGGAGGAACAGGCTAACATGGTGCTGAAGCACAGGGTGACACTATAGCAGTGTAGCAATATTAGCAAGTTGTCAACAGGAAAGTGTAATGACATCCTTGTAGGTATATCTCAGCAGACATTATGCATCAAAGCTCTGATTGTCAATGTAGCATTGTTTACACCACTGTTAGGTCTGAGTATGTATTGTCCACCCATGTGCCACTTGGCTGAAGTGTAATGTGTTGCCAGCATGTGTTAGTGAGTGGACAGTATGTGTGTGATATGTGCAGTACAGATTAGCAAGTGTACATCAGTGAACATGGTGGGTGTGCACTGTCTGCATGTATGTGCATAGTGGACACATGGGACGTGTGGCATACCCTGTTGTACACATTGTTAACATCTCATGGTATCTTTTAATGGCCAGTATGCATTCTACTACAGTTATGTACTAACATGGGTAGACATGTGTGTATGACATGGGTTGACACTATGCTGTGGGTGATACTGTTAGTATCTGTCAATGATTTGTGGTCTGGTAGTATACACAACCTCAACAGCATGACTATAAGCAAGCATTGGATGATGTCCTGACAAATGACACACAGTCGTAGGGAACTCAGTAACAGTTGGATCCTTCCGGTGCTACACTATAACACTAACCAGTGGTAATGACCGCCACCCATTCCTGTGACCACACCTGTTTGGCATATAGCCCCCTTAGGTACATGCAAACACACTAGGGATGTGTCCATCCAACTCTGGAAATGCATGCATTGGCCTACAATCTATTCTCTGGATGGGACACATATCCTACACAAGTGTATCATACAGACAGATACCTGTCATCTGATACATGCTGTATAGCAGTAAGCCGACTATGGCATAGTCATCCACATGTACTATACTTACTATCCCATCAGTAACACATAGGTGGCAGCCCTCAACATGTATGTTGGGTACCAATGTGTGCATACAGCCTCATGTTATGTCATGTGTCCCTTGGTATCCACATATCCATAGGTATTGTGGAGTCCCAAGGTGTATCACATGAAACATTAGAGGCCTGGATGCATATCCACAAGGCAGTTGTACACCTATAAAGACTGTCCATTATTGGCAGTCGTTGTTGTGTATGAACATGTCTGACATATACCCCAGGCATATACCCTCACTCACACTACTCTTAAGTAACTGTCATGGGTGTGTGTGGCACAGATGACCGTGGCCACGGATCACGACAGTGGATGGCCCTGTCACATACATACATATGTGACCTACTATCTGAGAAGCAGCGGCACAACCTGTCAATGGCAACAAATGTATTCATGTAGTATGCAGGCTTCATACCTATGTACTGATTGAGGGGACATGTACACATATATATTTGCCACGCAGATACCTGATGTGTGCAATGCACTTACTGTTGTAATCATAATATGTCATACCATAGTAAAAGCAAAACTCACACTGCATTGACCAACAGTGATACACACACACAGTCAGCTTTGGCAGGATTCAAACCCCTACTTAGCTATGTTATGATACTGGAGAAAGATACATTAGTACAGCGCGCTATTTGCTTTACTATGTGGTTTCCCTTCTCCGTCTGTATTTCTAGGGTGGTGACATCATCAGTTTTTCCAAAGAGGAATGTATATCTTCTAGTGTGTTTTCCCAGTCTCCAAAAAGGGCACTCCTTTCAAAGACAATTGCACACATACACACACCCCCCACAGTCAGCGTTTGCTGGATTCAAACCCCTACCTAACTATGTTATGATACTAAAGAGAGACACATTAGCATGGCACACTATTTGCTTTGCTGAATGGTTTCCCTTCTCCGTCTGTATTTCTAGGGTGGTGACATCATCAGTCTTTCCAAATAGGAATGTACATCTTTTAGTGTGTTTTCCCAGTCTCCGGAAAGGGCACTCCTTTCAAAGACAATTGCACACACAGTCAGCGTTTGTAGGATTCAAACTCCTACCTAACTATGCTATGATACTAGAGAGAGAGACGCATTAGCACGGCGTGCTGTTTGTTCTCCTGCTGTATTTCTAGGATGGTAACATCATCAGACTGGACATGGTAATGTGTGTACACTTTGTTTAATGCCATTCCAGGAATGGTCCATGTGGGACGTCAGGTGTCAACAGCTTGAACAGGAACTCATACTCCTTACCTTGTGTGATCTATCTGTGGACGCATTGACATTCCTTCATATGTCAACACATATTTATGCACAGCTTGTTGGTTTTGTGGGTACTACATGTGTCTGGGATGTTGATAAAGGGCTATTCAAAGTGTATGTGAGACATGTGTAGCTGTGTTCAGTGATGTATGTCCTGGGTGGCTGCCTTGCAAACAGTCTAGCATGTTTGGGAACCATGATCCGCACATGAACATACCACAGTTAGTAAGGTTGTGTGTATGTCAGCTCCTAATAGCTCGGTTTATGACTTCAACCATGATGGACCCCATGGCCTTGCAGATCAGACTTCATAGGCGTACTTGTCTATACTTCCCATGGTGTGTTGTGCACCAACACTTGTGTGGAGTGCCATATGTTGCTGTAACACATTCAACGGTTCCACATCCTGTGTAGGGGGGAGGCTCAGCTGACTGTTCATGTGCAGGATCTGTTTCTTCTGTAGTTTATGCATGACACATATTGGGAATCAATGTAGTCCACTAGATGCCATGCATTTGGCATTGGGGGTAGCTGTTCATCCATTCTACATGTGATATCTCCTGGTGGGTCTCCTTTACATTATCGACACGACACTTCACCAACACGCAGAAGACTGAGACGAAACGACCGACAAGCAAGTTGATCGAAAAGGTGATTTGCCGACAGCCGAAAGACCGACAAGGGTAACGTGTGAGTGCGACTCGGTAAGTGTGCGATAGTGACGGAGTTAGGAGTGGTCAGGTAAGTGTGCGATATTGTGGGATTTTGGGTTAGGGTGTGGGAAAGGTGAGTGTGTGGTAGTGTCGGAGTTAGGGTTCGGGTAAGGTAAGTGTGTGATAGTGACGGACTGTAGTTTAGGGACGGGTTAAGTGAGTTAGGTTTAGAGAGCTGGTAGGGTGAGTGTGCGATAGTGATGGGCTTTATGTTTTAGGGTGGGTTAAGTGAGTTAGGGTTAGGGTGCAGGTAGGTTAAGTGTGCGATAGTGACAGTCTTTAGGTGTAGGGGTGGGTTAAGTGAGTTAGGGTTAGGGTGCGGGTAGGGTAACTGTGCGGTAGTGTCGGACCTTAGGGTTAGGGTTTGGGTTAGGGTTAGTGGATATGTCATTGTGTGTCATGTGTAGTTTACGTTGTTTGTGTTGGTGTAATTGTGTTCGGTTTTGTGAGTTGTCGGTGTTGTGTGTTTTCGGTTATTTGGGGTCGGTGTTTTGTGTGTCGGTGAAGTGTCGTTTCGGTAATGTAAAGTAGACCCCTCCTGGTATGATGATATGGACTATCGTCAGTGGGAGGTGGGTATGTATATATGGGCCTGTCTGTCAGGATGTCGGCATTGTCAGTCAGGTACAGTTGGCCCTGACTCATGACATATATGTGTGTACATTGCTATATATGACATAGCTGTCGGAGGTGTCATGATTCAGTCTGGACTCCTTCTCAGCTACTCTTTACAGAACGCCAACGAACCTGAGCACTAATCCCTGTTATACTCTTTTACACACTTAAAACCGTACTGATCCTTTGTGATCTGGCTACAGAGTATGTCATCATGATATCTCGGAATGTCCAGGGGTCGGCTTCGTGTGTACTCTCTAGTCCAGCTGGTGAATATTGTGATGTAAACACAATCTCACATCTGCCTCATGTACACAGACAACATTCTCCTCCCGACAAACTCAGATATATGTGTGAGATGCACCTATAGAAATATACAGGGTGCTGAACTCTCTCGACCCATGGCTGGCACAGTCTATCAGGTGGTGAAGGTAACCACACACACCACATATCAGTCTCACATATCCTCTGGCAACAGCACTCAAACCACATTATCACACATACACATACTCGGATGCTGTAAATGAACTCTGCCTAAGCAACAGAGACCTCCACAGCAGGCACACACACAACTGCTACCCCACTACAATACCCACATCTCACATAGTTCACAATGTCAATGTGCCACACAGTCACTGCCCTTCGGACTACACAACACACCTAATACACTTGTGATAGGCGACACTTATTGTCAGACACACTGACTTACCACTCACCAGCCCATACAAGGGAATAGTCCCTTTGTGTTGTCTGTCGGGTGCCAGGATCTGCCACATAACACATGCAGTCAGGTCACTCCAAAGCAAGTACAGGACTGACACCATCACTGTCCATGCTGGTGAGTAAAACCTCAGACGTTACTCCCTGGACCACATGACAAGGTACATGGAGGAACACTGTGATCATGTAGCCCAGCCCAGTATGACCCTGACCTTGTCTAGCATCTTACACCCACCAAGTATAATGTCACAGTATGCAGACAAACATATCATGTTTAACAGTTGGCTAACTAATTGGTGTCATTCATAGGGGATACAGTGTCTGTCAGCCTGTGGTGACATGCTCGACATGCCACATAGCTTCACTATGGACAGCTTGCACCTGTCACCCTTGGACCTTCGAATGCTGGCTAAGGCTCTTGCTACCACCATAGTATATTTGTTGAGCAGGGCTCAAAAGACAAACCCACCTCCATAGACATTACAGGTTAAATGACACTAAGGGTAATGCTGCTCAACACCAGATGTGTTACCCTCATATTGCGGCCACTCAGGACTCTCCTCAGTATGGAGGATAGCGATATCTGTGCACTAACAGACACCTAGTTCAGGCTCACATATGCACACCAGCACTACCAGTTTATGTTTCATACCATGCTTTCTGACCACAGGACTTGGAATGGACAACACAACTAATGAGAGTATCCATATACATCACAGATACACACACCTCCGGGTTAGTAGCACTGCACTAAGCATCACAGACCATACATATACAACTACCATTGTGCAAACCTGCCTTTCAGTTTGTTGACTGCTACAGACCACCCTCCCATACTCAGGAATCACACTCGGCTTTCCTGGGAACAGTGGAGAATATGAAGGTCTCCACAAACACCATTATATTGGGTGACTTCAGATACACAAATATTGACTGGGGATACTACTCAAGCCCCAACACCCTTGCCCTACAGTCGCTACAATTTGTAAATTCATATGCTATGGAACAACCAGTCACCACAGTCACAAGGGGGAATACATATTGGACCTGCTCATTACCAACATGGGGACTCTATGTTCCACACCAGCGATATACCCCTCATTGGTAAGGTCAGAACATACATATATCTCACTGGACATACATATACACTCCACACACCCATTCTGGGTAATCTTGGTGAACTTCTCATGAGCCAAAGTCTCACTTCACCAAAGCAAGGTGGTATCCTTCAGAGACCCTGAGACAGTGGCAAATACATCTCCGACTGCTGAATCCTTTACATACATATTCTATGGACACCTAGTGGACTGCATGGATTGTGCTATCCCAAATAACAACAGGACTCACTCCTCCAATGGCAGGGGACCTGTCTGGTAGACCCCAGCCATTAACAAGCTGTACAACATCAGGAGGAAGCTACTACATGATAGAGCACAATCACAGACAGGGAAAGCTTCTGTGATCTGTACTAGCAGACAGCTACGATCACTCATGTACTTATCTAAGGGCTGCTTCTCACGGACAATTGCACCAGACACGTAGGACTATCACAAGGCCTTCTTCAGTTATGGCAGGAACCTGGGTGGACACTCACTGATATGCTGTGAGATACTGCATACTGACTAAACTTACCCTGAACCCACTGGCATAGCCAACATCCTGGCAAACAGGTTCAGTGCAGATGTCTCCCCCCCATCCCCCATAGGGAGCAACTATCCATCCCAACAGAGTGTAACCTCCCTGACATCACACAGTAACAGGTGAGTGCTGCCCTCCCCAAAGCATACATTACAGCATCAATGGGACCAGATGGTGTCCCGGCCTGCATCTTACACAAGCCTCATGACAGACGTAACCCTCACATTACATCACTGTGCAATATCGGAGTTACTACAGGATATGTACCCATGGAATGGCATACAGCGACAGTGGTCCCACTCCACAGAGTTGGTGCCACAACAGACCACAGACAATATTGCCCTATAAGCCTACCTAGCCTGTTCTGCAAAGCTATGGAGCGTATTGTCATGGGACTCTTACACATAGACATCGGGAACCTACAGACACTGTGTCCTACACATTTCAGTGTTGTTATGGGCAGATCTTGCCTCTTGAACATGTTTGTATTCTTTAGACAGTTAACAGGTCCATCGACATAGGGACAGTTGTACACGCAGCCTACCTGAACCTTGCAAAACCCTTCCACACAATAACCCACTGGGCCATTATGCATAGGCTCATCAGCATCTATATGGACACATATCTCACATGATGGATTGCTACCTGGATCAGAGATAGCACACACATGGTCAGAATTGCAGGTGCCATGTCTGACTATACACCAGTTACACATGGCATCCCACACGGCTCGGTCCTGGGACCTCTCTTGTTCAGTATGTATTTGTCTGATGTACAGGCTACCACAGGGGGAATTTGGCTGACCTTGTTCGCACTTGACTGCAAACTGTGTGCCATAATCAACTCTCCAGCTGCCACATGCATACTCCAACATGGTCTCACAGAGATGGATGACTGGTGCCTGAGCCATGGCTTACAGCTAAATGGCATTAGTTGTATAGTCATCCCCTTTGGGAATAACAACATGCCCACACATTACCACATAGGTAGTACTCCATTACATACGGTAGGAGTTGTTAGGTTATTGGGGACATGACTTGTTTGTACTGTTGCCTTTGACATTCACGTTGCCAAAGTTGTTGGATAGGCCTTCTATATAAGCCACCTTATCCCATATGGTTTCACATCTAGTTCAAGTGAGGTCATTGTGCCCCTATACTCATCACAACCATGCTTGGTTACAATGCCACCTTTGGGGTGTACCTTACCCAACACCTGCAGCAACTGTACTGGCCACAGAAGTTCCTCACCAAGCAGATGTAGGGACTCACACGGATGACCTGCACAGTTTGGATGCAGTAACTCCAGCACTAATCAGTCACTTACCACCTACTCGGATATGATGTGTGCCTGTTGTTTACAGTAATACCCAACCCAGACTTACTGGACATGCTCCACTCCGGATATTCGACTCCCTTGTAGCTACACACTCCAGGGACATATACCTTTACACAGATGTTAATAGGACATGCTGGAGGCACAGATTCTTATCCCAGGGCCTCCACTCACTCCGGATTGTGATCACAGTTTCACATAGGCAGAGCCACCCACTGACCACCTACAGGGGACATCTTGACGGCTGTATGGGTGATCGTATGTTTACCCCTGGGATATCTTCTGTGTCCCTGTTAGACAGAGGCACAGTAGCCTAAATGTAAATGGGCTATTTTGTGTGACCTACTATTCACTGACATAGTGTAGTAATCTGACAGGGTTGCAAAAGCCAAACACACTCTGGCTAGGCTTGTACATGCCCTAGGGCAGATAGCCTAGTATCGACCTCTGAACCTATGCTTATGTTCGGGATGCACAATATTTATTGCTGATGCTGTTTGCAGGTCTTTATCATCTTTGCTTTCCCAGTTTCTATGAACAACTTAGGTATCTGCAGAACATGTTTGATCATGACAGGTTTCCACTATATTATACATGTGTCTGTTGTCATGTAACTGTGTGCACAGGGCGGATTGCTGGATAGTGAGAGGTTCCTGGGTTAACACATGCAACTACCAGATATGTGTGGCCCACTGCTGTACTCAGACATGGCCTAAGCGTGTGAGCATGCCCAGTTCAGGCTTTCCATGTTTTGTTGCCTGACATATGTCTCATTTATTCAAGTGTGTGAGCATGCCCAGTGTGACCTTTCAGTATGTTGCGATCTGAAGTCCACTACATTTGTGGATGTGTGTGAACATGACCAATATTAACATTTATACTGTGTGTGTTGGAAGTCAAGTTCTGTTCTTACTGCAGGACTCACCTTTGTGTCATAACTCAACAGGGATTATGCTGTGCCTGCAGGGTTTCCATGAGATATTTTGCATAGACTTATCAACATTCCTTCATACTGGCTGACCACTGCAATACTGTCATGGTTTAGTGGTTCAGTACTTTAACTATAGTGCACAGTATCCTGGGTTCGAGGCCCCTCACTGCTTTATATTTTCAAACTGAGCAGACCAGACTGCTTAAGGGCCAGTTAAGCAAATATGAGCATGTTGACTTTTGTTCAGCTATTCCCTACTTAGACCAGGCTTGTCTGACATTGCTGTATATTCACCAACTTTGCTGGACATTGCCCAATATTACTCGACATTGACCACAGTTGTACTAGTTGGTGTGTGTGATTCTGTTTGCATATACTACGTGGTGGTAAATGCTGTTTAGCACTGCCTTATATTGCTTAACACATGGCAATCATGCCTCAGGTGGTGCTGCAGGGCTGCCTATGTCGGATGCACATACTACACTCCCTGTACATGTTTGAAAGCAGGTAGTGTCAACATAGGCATCCTTTTTACTATATGTGTGAGTCAGAGAGAGGTATCATTTCCGGAGTTCCTACTGAGCCAGTGTATGTGCTATGTGTTGCCTCTTTGCCAAGGCCAAAGCATACTGGGCATGCCTCCTTCTGCCTACTGGGGCAGGCTCAGGTTGTTCCTCCTCCGAGTCACACTCTGCCTGTGATGACCTTGGCAATGGTGGGGGGCTGTTTGGCCCAGGCCTATGCTGGTCCTGCTGCAGCTGTTTTCACAGGATTGTATTATGTAGCATAGCACATACCATGACAATTTGGGTACATGTAGTTGGTGAGTACTGCAAGTCTCCACCAGATGTGTCCAGGCACCGGAACCGTGACTTGAGCAGCCCAAACACATGCTTGATTACATTTTGTGTTTGTGCGTGTGCCTCATTATGGCGTTCCTGTTCAGGTGTGTGTGCGTTTCTGATGGGTGTCATCAGCCATGGCTCCAGTGCATAGCCAGCATCCCCCACTAGATGATCATGTGGGATGTCTCCATTGGCAAATGTCTGGTACGGCTGCATCAGATGCCAGATATGGGAATAATGGTAGCTTCCAGGGCAGCCAGCACACACATTCAGTATTATGCCCTGGGCATCACACATGACCTGGCAGTTGATGGAGGGGAAGCCCTTGCAGTTGAAGTAGACCATACCCCGCTCGCCAGCTGGTGCTTTGATGTGTATGTGCGTGCAGTCTATTGCACCTACTACCTCAGGTTATTCCGCTATTTGCTGGAAGATGCATATTGCTGGCCAATACCTCACGGGAATTGGAGAAATATACATGATCACCGACATGTGCTGACATGGCATCCAGGAACTGGTGCAGTACCCTGGATGCTGATGCCTGTGATATCCCCATCATATCACCGTTGGTCTCTGGAAGGTACCTGTTGCTAATATTCTTAGGCCAACACATACCTTAGTTTCCACTGGGATGGGTTCCCCTCTGTTGGTTCTGTGTGTGAGGCGTGGTCTGCACAGCTCAACAATTTGCTGCAGGAGGTCTCTGTCCACTCTATAGTGCTCCACTATCTCCAGCTCATGTAGCCCCTGGTAGGTTACCCTGGGCCTGTACACTCTTTTCCGTCTCCTCAATGTGGGTTGTCCAGCAGCATTTCCATTGTCACCACCCTCAGCATGTTGCATATGTCACCTTATAACAGCAATGGCAGCCCCTAACATTTCTTTGTCTCAGTAAAGCTTTTTCAGTTTTCACTTCTATTAGATTACTGCAGTGTCTCTTGTGAGAAACATAATGGACTGTTGTTTGCAGAGTTTTAAGTGCTAGGCTGGGTTGGGCTAGTGTACTGCCTGTGTAATTGCCTGATTCTGATTGTTTTCACCTGCTAGCTCTGCTAGTACTCCCTGGTAGCTTCCTACTATTTGTTGCACTTCCTATTTCCTTTCTGTTTCCTTGGGGGGGGAGCGCTGCGCACACTAGCGCAAACACGCTCACAGCAGCTCACACGCACACATGCTTACACGGACTACAACTTGCTTATTTGGGTTAGAATGCGTGCACACCAGTGCAAACACGCTTACAACACTTTAAACTGCCTTATACATGCTTACTCCTCCCTAAACGCGCACACTCACGCTTACACGCACGCACACTGTCTTACTCTGGTTTACAGGTGCTCACATTCATGCATACACACTCAGCAAGAAACTTTGGTGTTATTCATGGCATATACCTTCCATTTATTGCCTTTACCGAGCCTACCTGTTGACACACCTCTTTCAATGATGTGTAAATGACAGCTGACACATGCCACTCTGCTCCAATGAGCTTCCCATCTTTCATACATACCCCACTCGTGATGTCACCTATCTTCTACTCTGTTACTCCCCTTATCCTACTCCTACACTCCACTGACTGTGCTCATTTGCTATGTAAACCTGTGATTCACTATCCTAACCCTCCTTTGCATAGGATTGCCTACTAATGCTTGGTTACATCTCCTAGACTGTGCTTTCCCCCTTAGCAACCTCTACTTGTTGGCCATGTTGTCTTCAGCCTGCCATTCCCTTGCATTGTAAATTAACAATTTAAATAAAATCCACATTTGTGGGTTTTGAATTTTATTTTTCTGGTTTTTAGAGTGCAGCCCGTTTGCGCGGCGCTGCACTACGCTTAAACATCAGAAATCGGAGAAAGAAATTATTATTTTTATTTTCATATTGCATTGGGAAACATTGCCAATGGCCGTATATTTGGCCATTGGCATGCTTCCTCAACCTTTATTTGGAGCTGTCATGGCTCTGTTTTGCTATTTGTAGAATGGTACTCAGTTGTCAACTGAGTACATTTCTACAAATAACACTGCTCTTACTCGGACAGGTTCGGGTTTCCTGAATCACAAATCTACCTCATTTGCATGCCTTTCGGCTGCAATTGAGGTAATTTGCATGACCCGGCCCTGTCTGTGTAAGAGCCGTTTTAGGAGCTCTCTTGCACGACCCTGCAGGCTGTTCCGGGATCGCTCGTCGGACATGATGGCTGCATGGAGTCTTACTCTACTCTTAGACTCCATGCAAACCATTGTGAATCCAGCCCACAGTTATTGAATAATATCAAAAATCTTATTTTCTTATTTTTTTGTAGTTTTTTGTAGGAGGCAAGCTTCTTGCATCCCCGCCCAACACACACACACACACACACACACACACACACACACACACACACACACACACACACATACACACACCCACACACCCACACACACACACACACTCACACATACACACACACACATGGGGGGAATGAACTCCACACACCCTGAGAACTTAATTATACTAACTCCATTATCATGCAATACTGGGGAAAATGTAAAAGCTATCTTACTTTGGTATTCTGTGATCTATTGCTGACACTGCTTTTAAAGCACTATTCACTGTGCATGTTATTTTGATCAGATAGATTTGAATATGCACTTGAAAAATGTACACTTTGAGCACAATGTATGCAGGAGTGGTCATTACATCAACTCAAATGCCAATTTGTTAGACTTCATGTTCTTGCAGAGTATGTTTGTCAAATATTGATAATCAAGTAGGTTTATTTTCAGTTCAAATACTGTTGTTAAGCTAAGTGGTACTGATTAGGAGTGTGCAGGGGTTAGGTTTAGAGCTTAGATATGGGTTTAGTTTTTAATGTAGTTTGTTGTTTTTGCATTAGTTAGGTTTAGAGTAAGGAAAATATTAGGATATAGATGTAATGTTGTACGTATTTGATGGTGCATGTGTGTGTGTGTGTGTGTGTGCGTGTGTGCGTGTGTGCGTGTGTGCGTGTGTGTGTGTGTGTGTGTGTGTGTGTGTGTGTGTGTGTGTGTGTGTGTGCAAGAGAGAGTGAATATGTGTCTTGTGCAGTGTTATTGTTAACGAAAGGATGTTTTTGTAAATGTATATGTGGGGGGATGAGGCATTGGCAGGGGTTAGCTTGCATGAGCAGCCATAGAGTTGATGCCAAAATGGCACTGTTTTGACAATTATATGCTAAAATAAGATTACCCCACCTAATCAATCTGTAACTGACAGAAAACAAGGACAGCATTGCCAACCTATTCCTGTAACTTAAATATCTTACTATAGTGACCTTCTTAGTGTAATGCCTATGAAAACTTTCCAGTCTGTACAGATGAGAGCAATTTCAGACACAAGCAGCTGCATAATATTCTATATTGGGTCTTCCCATCACCTTATAAAGAGGGAGAAGTATCATTTCACCCTACTAGAAATACTGTGTAAAATGTCCTTTATTACTAACTCTTTCTGATTGCCAATAAACTGCCATCATATTTAAACCTGCTGTTAGCAACAATATTAGACTGTCTAATGTCAGCACCACTTAAGATTACATTATCAATAGCATATTGGATAACAGGGATTAATACTACCAAGGTCTAACACTTTTTATTTACTAGCATTATCATTCATATGTTTATTCTTTGACCATATTCTGTATTTACAAAATGATCTAATATTGGTATCCTCAGCAAACTTGCTAACCCATATGCTACTTTGAACTGGAAAAACAGACATAAAAAAGGTAAATAAGCTTTGTCTAAGGAACAACCCCTGAGAGACCTCCACAGTGACAACAGCATCCTCATATATAACATCCTCAATTTGAACCCTAAAGGTTCTATTAAGCAACTGATTTCCAACCTAATTAATAATTTAGCCATTACTATTAATAATATTATTATTCACTAGTGTAATAGCCTTGCTGTGTGGGACAGAATCAAGTGCCTTTTCAAGATCCAAATATAACACATCTAATGATAAGCCCAAGTCAACAGTTTTCCAAATATTCTGATAGAAATGTATCAGATTTGTCACACAGGAGCTTCTCACAGGTAATCCATGGTGGAAAATATCAAAATCTGGTTTCAGTACCTCAGGCATTAAACCGCACAGTACTTGTTTAAAACATTCCCCAGTAATACGTGTCAAACTGTTAGGGTGATAGTGCAAACAAATGTTGGTACCACCAGTAAATATAGGAATTACTAAGGCTGGCATCTATACCTGAGGTATAAATCCTGTCTGAAGTGACAGCTGAAAAAAATACACTGCATACATGGTGGAATAGACTCAATAATGCTTAACAAAAATAGCCCATATAGGCCATCAGGCCCAGCCACCATAGTAGGCTTTATCGCTTTTAAGCTTTTAACACTACACTAATTATTAGAAGGCAGATACTTCTACGTTTATAGGAGTCAGACCTATTCAATGAAATACTATTATTAGATAGGACAGAGGCCTTCTACATGAAAACATTCACTGATTTGGGTTAGTTATCAAAACTTTATCCTTGCCCACGTTCAAACCAAACTGCGAGCCTTTCCTGTAACTACTCAGATGTGAAAATATGATCCATTCTTTGTCAGACATTTAAGTGGCCAGACTGAGTTCAAATATACTTCCTTGTATTCCTTGTTAAATGCCAGAAACTAGATTTTATTTTTTGATATTATTTTTATTTGTTGCACTGAGTGACCTCCTGTACACTTGCCATGCTTTTTCTTTCTCTTATTAAGCATATCTAATTTTGTTGTCCAGCATACACTGTATTTCTTAACATTGTTTAAACATCCCATTAAAGGAAGCAGAATGATTGATTAATGAGTATATGTTCTCATAAAATAAATCTCACCAGCCTGAACTATTTTTAATTTTTTTTAACTTCCTGACAATTCCAATTAGACAGTTCCCTAGTAATGACTGAATAATCAGTACAGTAGCATTTCAGCTTGGGAGTAATATCCCTAAAACTGTCTTAGTGGACTCCTTAGTGGTATCACAGGAAATGCAAAAATGATCAGAACCATTTAAGTGGTACAGCGGTAGTGTTGTCACTTCACAGCAAGAGGTTCTCTGGTTCAGTTCTTGGCTGGAGTGCCTTCTGCATATCTTCCCTGCATTTGTGTGGGTTTCCTCTGGGTGCTCCAGTTTCTTCCCACATCACAAAGACATGCGTCTTGAGTGTTTCTCCCCAGGCCTCTGCTGAAAATTGGCTTTTCTCCAAGTCGGACTTTCTTGGTAAACAAATGTATAAATAAAAAATTGAGGTTCGGAGCTACAGTAGATGACAGTCAGTGGTAAGCAGAACACTATAGAAATGGTGCATTATTTGGAATATGAATACATGCAATTAATGTTTTAAGCTACAAATAGAAAGGTCTTTATTTTCTGTAAAAGCAATTCTTTTTCTGATGATTATGTGTTAGTAGGTGTCTGAAACTACCTTCTCTGGAAACTATTTCAAATACTGAGGCTGCTGTTTCCTGTTTTCCTGAAGAGCCTAATGGACCATTTTTATAAGAGGACTGACCACTTTGATACTTGAAACCAATGCCAGGTAACACGTTGGTTTATTTTTCAATTAAGACTACTCTGTCTTGAATATAAGATGTTTTTGGCTTACAATGTCAAAATAAGGAGGTCAACTATCATTACTGAAATTTGTAAAAATAAAACCATGGCTCTTCTTAGGTCATGAAACTATTCTGAGATGCCTACTAAAAAGCAAATCACTTCAGGACGCTTCCAAGAAAAGTGTCTCATTAATATTCAGATGTAAGAAGATAAACCATGGTGGTGCAGCGGCTATGTTAGAAATACTCAGAAACAATGATGACCACTATGCAGAGCTAATTTCAAATGGCAGGCCTACTAAAACTCAGAGAATATAGCAAACTTTACCCTCATCATCCTTCCAATATTCTCAGAACAAATACCCACACCAGTCACTCCAAATCTCCCTAAGAACATGTTCTCAAGGTACTATCTAAGAAAAAAAGCTTTGTTGACAATGAACTGTCCTTGGTACATAGGTTCATAGGTTCATATTTGTGTACTAGACTAATGACCCTGGAGCCTTTACAAGCCTATCCCATAGGATTACCCTGGCATTATGCCACCCGACCTTAGCTCCCAGTGTCTCTGTCGAGTAAAGCCACTGGAGTGATCCTGGGGTGAATTTTCTATTTCCCATCCACTCATCAAGATTTCTCTTAAAGAGGACCAGTGAGATGCTTTGCTTGACATGTATAGGAAGTCTATTCCATAGCATGGGCAGTCTCTGGGTTATGAACCTGTCCCTCCAGCATGCTCTGTTGATTGTGGTAATGAGGTTGTGGTCTCTGGACCGTATGGTGTGGAGGGATTGGGATTTCTTCAGATGTGGCATTTCTAACACAGCTGGGTCAGACTTGGCTTTGTAAGTCAAGCAGAGATCACCTCTAAGTAGGCAATATGAGACAGAGAATAGTTGGAGTTTTTTTTTAGTCTGTCCATATAGGACAAATGTTTAAGGCTTAGTTCACCACATATCTACTATTTTAAGGAAGTCCTTTGTAGTTGCACAGGTCATACTGAGGGGTATGGAGTGCAGATCCAGGGGAGTAATTGTTCCCCTGTTCTCAGCAGTCATTAAAGCCACTTTTGGTATATACCTGTTCAATCACTTGTCAGTTAGAATGACTGCAATGCTTCTTTACTAAAACAAAAATCAAAGACCTAAATCATAAAAAACTATGCAGACTATCTCAAAGGCTTGTCACTCTTCCCTGTATCATACAGACTACTAAGAGGGTACCTCTGCCTAGCATATACAGCCAAAGAAAGTCCTGTTCAATCAGACCTATTACACATTCAGAAATCCAGTGGTATCAGAAATACCTGCTCAAGGAATCTCAATGTATTTTTTAAGATTAACTGAACATGCTGGAGAGTTAGGTATGTATCACAGAGAATACCACTTCTATGGAACCTGCTTTCTCTTCACATAAAAGAAAGAGTACTTAACTTTCTCTATTCAGATGTAACTTTCATTAAAAGATAGGAAACCACAAACTTACACCTGTTTTAGCACTAATGTCCCTCATGGACAGGGGAGACATGTAAGCAAACAACATATATACTATTGTAGCTTATCTTTGGAGGTTTGTATTGCAATCTTTTGGGGCTAATAATCACCATACATATGGAAGGCTAGGCTTCTTAAGATCCGCACAGATGAGTAGCATAGGAAGCACCTAGGATCATGTGATCCTATCTAATGGCACTAACAAATTTTTTGGCATACTTTTCTTGGTCTGGGAGGATTTTCTTTTACATGAACACATAATATGAACAAAGGAATTTAAATTACATATGCAACTCACGGAGTTGTTAATGAGCATTTGATCTGCTTGATAAGAGACAAATTTCTCAATATACTTATTTTACACATTAGATTTTAAATCTGCTATACAAGGATGGCAATATAAAGGTTTCAAAATGACCTGTTAAATAACTATGCAAATAAAAACAATAATCTTAATACACGGAGAAACAAACTGACTTGTTATGTCCCTAAGAATGGGCTGTGGATAACATCTGTAAATGGGGAATGATGTCTGTTATCTATAATGGTAGCTTGTTGCCTATTTTAGAAAAGGTATATGACTTCTTACCTGAAACATGCTTCCTTTGTATAACATTGAAGCTATTTTGTTGGCAGCCATTATGATTCCATCTACTTCTTTGTACAGAATAATATTCAGCTCATTTCTAAATAAGTATTATTTTGCATAGATACTGAATGGCTATTGAAATGCAGATGTGGTGGTTTAACATGATTCAAAACAAGCTTCATGTCACTAGGTATGACACACATCAAGCTTGGGTGAACTTGAGCATAAACACTAGATTTAATAACAATGCTATTTTTTTACAAGTTACTGGTGTTCATAGGTTCATAGGTAAGTACAATGCCAGATGCCATTGTGGATTATTTTAAGCCTAACCAATTTCTCCTAGTGAGAATCAAATCCAGAGCCTCTTGTCTGTGATGCAAACACCTTAACCATTATGCAAACCGCCAATCCCCTGGGGTAATCTGCAGGATATGAGCCTGTGAGGGGAAACCCCAATGGATTGCAGTGTTCTAGCATTATTTTCTCTTATACTATAGGATTATAAGCTCCAAGGCAGAAATATAATTGTTAACATAATTTTGTGTCTGGTTTAGTAACTAGCGTAGGCCCCCCCCCCAAAGAAAAGCACAAAAACTCCTTTCAGACACAAATAATTTGTTTGTTTGATATTGATTATATTTACCTAGACACACACACACACACACACACACACACACACACACACACACACACACACACACACACACACACACACACATCTCTCTCTCTCTCTCTCTCTCTCTATATATATATATATATATATATATGGGTCTACTTTTACTCACCAAATTTGCACTTCTTCGAATTGTAGTTGGCCAACTCCACTTCAGCGAAACAACATTCCAATGAAAGCATGGACTACCAAACTTCTTTCCCTGGGAAATGAGCCTCTTGGCCACCAGGGGAAAAACCTCAGTGGAAAGTAACTAAACCCACCCAAGTGGTGGGCTTCACCCCCTCCACCTAAACATTCCAACTCCAAGATCGCACTACACTGAGGAAAAGTGCAAAGTTCACCCTGGTGGCCAAGTGCTTTGTTTCCCTCGGAAAGAAGCTTTGTAGTCCATGCTTTTGGTGGAATGCTGTTTCATTGAAGTGGAGACAGCCAACTACAATTTGAAGAAGTGTGAATTTGGTGAGTAAAAGTAGACCCTGTGTGTGTGTGTGTGTGTGTGTGTGTGTGTGTGTGTGTGTGTGTGTGTGTGTGTGTGTGTGTGTGTGTATATATATATATATATATATATATATATATATGTATGTAAACACATGCACATAGATATAGAGGTATTCAGTTGTAATTATGTGGTACCAAAAACTTAGTCTGATGACTTTCCTGCTTGACAAAATTATAAACTTGTCAATTCCAGCCACAGCCTGGCCATTGACATAGATTCAGTTTTGCTACACTAGATCTGAAAACTAAATACTTTCAAGTATAATGGAAGCATGTTTTGCAGAACACCAATTCTAATAACTGTAATCTGCTATCAGAGTGCTGCTGAGTTATCTTTAATTGTTGCTTTGATTCATATTTGTGTGATGCACTAAGTGGTCTAGTATGTTGAGATCACCCATAACTGACAATACTTTTCAACCGTGAGGTTCCAGCTTTAAATACTTTATGTAAGGTTATATTTTTGTTAGGGTGTTAGCATTGTGGGTATTTTTGTTTCATCAATATTTGCATTTGCTTCCAGACCTCTTATTCTAAATGTAGATGGAGATATTTGAGCCAGGCCTAGGAGACATAGGGCAGCTTGCAAAGAATCTCTGGTGCTTTCTTGATTTAATTATATGGTTCTCTTGTGCTACTTCAACTATTTGTTTTACTGGTAGCTCTATTATGGTAGTAGGATACACAGAATTTATCCAGGCACATACATCACACTGCTCTATACCTACTGTGAGGTTCTATATTCTAATTATGCTACACTGTGAGTTACTTATTCTTCATTAGGTTACATAAATAAATTAAGAAAGAAACACAAACAAAAATCTCACCATGGGATCTCAACTGTTTTGATGTTCATCAAAAAAGAAAGTTATTCTGGCATGGAAACTAAAGCGTATGTGCTACAGCAGACTCATGTACAAGCTATAAAACTGAATAAATATGAATGTAACTTGCATTCACATATTTTTCTGCAGTTGTTATTTCTGCTAAAGAAATTATGTGACCATCCTGATAAAGAAAAAAAAATACTTTTGTAATTACCCATGCAAAGGAAGACATGAATGAAAGGTTTATTATGACTGAGTAAAAAAGCTATTGTCTTGCTAGACCACTACTCTTAATTTCAGCGCATGCACCATGTGGTGGTAGTCTATCCTGTTTAATGTATCTGTTTGAAATATTTTTGCCATTTGATAACCATGACTACATACTGACTGGGGACTAGAACTTAGCTTTGAGTGTTAAGTATGATATACTAGGAGATGGAATTCCTTTTAGTAAAACGACATACTAATGTTTCTGATGAATGTAATGAAAACTTATTTGACCCATGTAGATCCTTTTGACTGGAAAGTAAAGATTTTATTTTCTTCACTCCTCCATATACAATGTGGTCAATAATTGACTTCTTTTTGTTTTCATAATATTTGATTAACTTTGATTTTGAATACAAAACTGAACCATGATCGTCATCAGATAACTCCCTAATTCACAGCTATTAAATTGTATTCATTCTCAGTCCCCCAAATTGGACAGCCTTTGGCCAGATTTCTTTTCTTGCACTAAGAGGTTTACAGGTATGGTACTGAGGTATGGCTCCACTACATGTTATGAGAATATATATATATATATATATATATATATATATATATATATATGTATAAAAAATATATATATTTTTCTTTTTATATCTATCTATCTATATATTTTATATATATATATATATATATATATATATATATATATATATATATATATATGTGTGTGTGTGTGTGTGTATATGCATCTCCATACATATATGCATGTGCATATGTATATATACAAAACCTGACTGATTGAATGACTCTGCTGCATGATATGTTTGAAACAGCATAAGCAGGCCTTACAACTCAAATGTTATAGTAGTACATTGCTCTGACTATGCTGTATAGGGCCCTGGGTTCAAGACTTGGCAGGGATGATTATTTTGTTGCTAGGCAGAACAGTGGCTGGTGGAAACAGAGTGATTAAATTAGTTTTACGCAGTTGTAAGCAGGTTTGCATGGATTTGTGTGATGCTAAGAGATGCCAACACACGGTTAAACATACAGATTCTTATTCTGTGTTGGCTTCGCTTAGCATCACATAAACTTGCTTACTCCCCACTTACTACTGCTTACTCATGCTTACACTTGTACTCATTTTTTTTAAAAGAAAAGAAAAAGAGGTGATAGGAAAGTGGTGAAAAAGGGGCATGCAGAGGGAAAAATGATACGAAAGATAGCGAGGGATGTGAAGGACGGGTGTAGGGAAGGTCCATAGCTGTCCATTTTTTATACAGCAACAGCTGTGCATTTGTGCAGAGTTTTGAAGTGAATTTGGGCACTCAAACCCCAAAGAGAGAGGGGTGAGGACAACAGAGATGTGCTGTCAAGCCAATTGGAATGGATTACATATGTCCAGTGGATGTGTACAAAATGGACAGCTCTGTATGAAGTAATCATTTTTTGGGGGAGAGATGCCCTTTTCTTTTTTTTTAAGGTGAGAGTGGGATGTTGGGAATGGAATGTAGGTATGTCTGGGAGATAGGTCAGGTTGGGAGACAGACAAGACAGCAGACAGGGGCAGTATATGACACTTGATGAGGGTCAACACATTTGATGGGGAGGGTGGTTGGGAATCTGAATCCCATGAGCCCCCATATGGTTACAGTGGGACTGAGATCCTCACCCATAGGCAGTCACCACTGCACCTTCACGGCCCCAAAGGTGGCTGTGCTGGGGGCTGAACAGGAGGGGTTGTCTGCCTCTTGAGATGCACCAGGCGGCCCTTAATCTGGTGCAGCTGCTCTCCAAACTCAGATCAAAGGGTGCTGTGCACCACTACCCAGACCTGACTGCGGGTGATGGCCTCCTGTCCACATCCACTCCCAGGTGGGGGACAGGCCCTGTCCCCTGCGGTGGTTCCATTTGAAGGTGGTGCAGGACAAGCAGACGAGGGAGATCTGGGTTGGATCACAGATGTGCTGGGGCCCGGTGCCATGGCTAGATGATGTGGGACAGGTGGATCCACTGGGATGTGCCTTCCCAAACGCGCTATGGTGTTGAGGTTTCACAAAATATGTTGGTTAGTCATGAACAACACACTTCAAGATTAGTTATAAAAGCATGCATAAGTGTTCCAATTAACCTCATAAAACAGATCTAAAACAGTTGCATAGCAAACAGAACACATGCATACATGCAACAGTATGCATCATAACAGCATGCCAGTAAGATTGATTGCAACAAGCCACCAACAATGGTATTTGAACAAGATATGTTAACATGCACGCAATTAAACATATTAACAATAATATAACAGAAGTCCCAACAATGGGTTGGAGCAAAGCATACCCCTAGTATATGAGTAATAATTATTGATGCAGATGGGGGGGCAGAATATCCATTAACATCTGTTTATGCTTCTATTTTCTACAACAGTACTGCTCAATACTCTATGGGTCTGCCCTCACTTTACATCTACCTATGGCCATAACGTCTATAGTACAAATATACCTATTAGACTGTCAGTCTGGAATGGTATGAGGCAAACTGTGACAACTCTGGGTACATGACTAGAGGGGACTCATACATGTCAGGGTCACATATCTGGCACAGGAATGGTACCCTGAACTGCTGTTATGTGAGTGTGCTACTTGCATACGTCAACTGGTTTCCTATCTGTGTCCAGGATTATTTGCAGCAGTGACCACTAGCAGTAACAGCATGACACTTGAAAGAAAAGTATCAGAAACATACCCTTCAACCTCTTAGAGCATGAGATCTGGACAATGCCATACATATGAGTGGGACAAAGGCCCATAAATATGGACAATTTTTAGATATTGCTCTTACAAATTAAGAAATGTGATAAAATTGCAGGTATTGCATTTGCATGGCTTTTCTGATGGATATGACATCTGACACTTGTATGTCTATCATTATTTTCTAACTTCAGTCTAAAATGGTTTGCCACTGATTTGCTATGACACCACTACTTAATATAAAATGGACCACAAATCTGAAACAAATATCTGGACATTCAGTGAATATCTGTACAGTTGAGAGGTCTGATTCGGGAAAAGTGCATATTGTATGCACTTACCCTGTTGTCATTTGCAGGCATGTGGTGGGACAATTGAACAGTTGTACACAGCTTATTAGTATACCCTTCATACATCTACTGGCAACATTTTCTTACCTGTAAAACCTGTGGGGAAAGTATCTGTTAACACTACCTGACTGTTTTTTTACATTTATTCCTGATTCCTTGTGTGTAGATATGCACACATCTTAGTACCACTCCCTGGATACAAACCATGTCTGGGTGTGCAAAAGGAATAACTAAGCTATTTCTCATCACTCTTGGTAACTGTTGTTTCTTGTTTCAATGGTTTCTGCCTAATAGTCTCTTGGTTAGACAGTCTAAACTTGTAATTCTGTGATGCATGCATGACAGATAGTTATTGTACTGTGCATTACTCGTTCGGATTACTACAACCTGGAAAGCAAAGGTTAAAACAAGGCAATTCTGGATGGAACACACTTTTAAACTTGACATATTACTATTCAAGGTTCAGAGCTTAGTGCAGTATATATTTCCATTTCATTTACATCTCGTTTTACAGCTATACCATCTACAGTTTCTCCTAACATCTTGTTCACAGATGCACTTCAGTTAATCTATGCTGTCACAGCCATATTTGCTGTGAAGAACCTGTAAACATTCTATATATATATATATATATATATATATATATATATATATATACATATAAATATATATATATATATATATATATATATATATATATATGTACAACAACATACCAGAATAAACACAACTCAATTTTTAAAGGTCTTTACTGGGCTTCAATATTCGTCAGTCATACTTTTTTATTTATTCAGTTCACATAGTAACAGTATACCTATTAGCAGTAAGCAATGTATTCCTTTTTAGTTATTTTAACCAAATAATGCAAAATAGATTTGTACTCACCAGCCTGTCGGCACAGCCTCAGCAGTCTGTCACCATGTGCTTCCACATTACTAGCCCTCTCTGCTGCTGCTGTAGGGGAGAAAAACACACATTATGCATATCTGTCTATCACATTCTCAGGCTAGTATTTGCTACAAACTACTTGATAGTGATACTTACATGATACTGGAGCATTCTGGGCCTGTTCATTTTAGATCCACTGGTCCAAGAGACCCCTTCCTATGCTTTAGGTTGGCATAGTGGTGCGGTACCTGCTCACCTGTCCAGGGTATGCCAGTAGCACTGGTGAGGTCATGTGCAAGATGGTCCCAGGCCTCCGCTTTGTATTGAAAGCCCTGGTACTGGCCTTGCAGCAGTCTCTCCTCATGGTTTTTAACAAGGAGTCCAGCCATTAGCCTGGACTCCTGAATGCTTCAGCATTGCGCCCTACAGTGCACTCCATCTCCAATGCCAACCATTGTATCTGCACAGATGGACTACAACAGATTATGGCTGTATTCCCACCTGCACCATTTAAATAGTGTGATATTCCCACTCTTTGCTGTCATTGGACAATTTTGAAAAGGTTAAGCTCTGCTAAGAAGGGCACAAATTTGCTGAGCTTGTTTTAACACTGCTTAAAGGAGAAGTTGTTGAGCAGTGTTTGTGCACAAATCCACTTAGCTGCACTACCTGCTGCTTAGCAATTATGTCTTAGCAATTGTTACACTTGCGTACTATAGCTGAGCATTGCTAACCATTGTTCACTTTTATTTTTTTAAATATATCAGAGGACTGATTTCATTTATTAAGTGTATATCATATACTTTACATGACATCCCTCCATGTGCTTTCCTTACATTGGCAAGGGGTGTGATTATACTATATGGGGCACTTGTGTGTACATGAGTGGTTTCACATGTTATATACACTCACACTTACATTGAACACCAGCTTCACTACCCTGGTTGACAAAAAGCAGTTGCTACATAATTTAAGATTACAAAAATAATTTCAACACTACTTTCCCATAGAAAAATAAGTTGCCTGTCTTGGTGCTCAAACTGTGAACACCTGCAGGTAAAGCTAGGCCTCTAACCAACAGACTATCTTGGGTTGGAAATTTCACCTGTATATTTGTATTTATCTCCTAGGGGATGTTTAAGCTATGGTAAGCGATGGGCCATAATGCGCACACCTGCTTAGCTATGCTTAAACATTCCTTAGCCTAGAAAAAATATATATTATTATTATTATTATATTATGTTATATAAGTGAGTACTGTGGTATTCTGGTAAGTCATTGAGGACTGAAATTGGAAAATAATGGCATTCATTTGGCTTTCAGGCTTCTATCCTGCAGAAACTCCTGCAAATACATATACTGTTTTCTATCAACTTTCCAAGTGTGTGAGGGCAAGTTTATATTTTCCCAGCATTATTTGTGCCTTTGTCCACATGGACTGCTGTCAGAGAATATTGACATACATTCAGACTTCTATTCTTAGGTAATTCGTGATAATGCATGACCTGTTTTCTATCAACTTTCTAAGTTTGTAAGGACAATATGTATGTTGTGTCACTTTTCAGAGATTTATCCCCCATTATTTGTGCATTTACATACATTTCCTGCTTTAGCAGGTGGCAGAGGTGTCATACAGCACTTTTACAATGCAGGTGGTGTGTCACAGAACCTGTCACACACACCCTACATTGCTTTCCTAATGCTGTGTGTATTTCAGTGTTCACGGACACTGAAATGATCATTTATTTGAAATACTGGCATAATATTAGAGTAATTCTCTAATATTATGCCAGATCCTATTAGAAAGTGCTGTATGGAACTTTCTGAGTGCAGGGGGCGTGTTCAATGTCCATGCATTACTTGAAAATGCCCCCTACACTCGTTCATGGTTCGTGTCCGTATAGGTTGAACAGCAGCATGCCTTCATGAATATGCAAGGCACACTGCTGTGCTATATGGACATGAACCACTCCATGCAAGAATAGTGCTATTCTTGCACCGAGTTTATTGAATCCCAGGGACTGTTGAGATGTATTCACTTTTTTCTCTTTACATGAGCACAAGGTGCTAAAGAGACTGTGCTTATATTACTAAGCTGAGAAATTGAGCCAACAGACAATTAATATGGTTAGCTGAGCAATTCAATAATAAGAGACGTCATAGTTTGTTGTATAATATACGCTGAAAAAAGGACACAGACATTTAAGAGAAATTGACATGATCTTATAATAACTTGAAACTAAAGGCACAAACAAACTGAAAATAACAAATAAATAGACTAGAGGCTTCCACAGACTGACTACAAAGGTTTAATAGGATAAATCCACAAGGTCAAACACAAAAATAAAATCAGGTACTTTAAGCGCTTTTCAAAGGAACAAACTTCTTCAGAAGTGAGTTACTACAACAGCTGCAAGCAATTTGAACTCAAAAAGTGCGGAAAAATTGTAATTGATTATACCTTTTAAACAAACAGTACATAAAAAACTCTATTTAAATTTAAAATCTAATATGTAAAACATTACTTATGTTAAAAGTGTTGTGTAACACTAAAATATCAACAATGGTTTACCTTTGACCTTGTGGATTTATCCTATTAAACCTTTGTAGTCAGTCTGTGGAAGCCTCTAGTCTATTTATTTGTTATGATCTTATAATAAATCATAATGTGTATGTATATATATATATATATATATATATATATATATATATATGCAGATAGCCTTCATAAATAGTGCAACATTACTTAATGGAAATTGAAAGATCAAATAGCATTAAGAAACATTATAGTTAATAAAACAGAAGAATAGTATGTTCATTGCTGTAACGCTAGATGGATCTCATATTTTATTGATTCACAAAATATACATTAAGTGATCAAAATAGAATGCTGACTTTTCCTTACAGCTAAGTAAGTAGTGTCAGCAGTTCCAAATACTATGTCCTTTTCACAGTAGATAAAAATCAGGTGTTCCAGAAAATAATGCTATACAGAGAAAGTTTTACATTGTGAGCATTTGATACACCAGTGAGAAGGGGCTGATTTATTAGAATTCTGTTTAGTATTTCACCAGCACTAGAGGTATTCATCAAATTGCTGTACAGATAATTGAAAGTTTAGAAAGCACTATAAATGTAACTGATGGTACATTGGTGTGACTATAGACCCATAAAGTTCATGAGAGACTAATGTGGCTTCTGAATGGAGTGATATTGCATAATTTAATGTTAAGCAAGAGGAAATGTGAACTAAGATTGACACATCTGACATTATGTGTCATATTCTATAGTCAGAGTGAAAAAAGCCTGATACAGGAAAAGTCATCATAATTGTGCAAGTGACAAAGACAGAAGACAGGCAGTCCGTAATGTGCCTACAAGGATGCACCATCATGGAAAAATGCATCAAACATATCTGAAATAGCTATGTCCCCAATAAACTTTCTCTCTATTTTTCTCTCAGTAGTATTGTCAAGAAAAAGGTATTGCAATTGTCAACAAATGAGAATCACTTCCACCAGTGTTAAAATATTTCAGATAATGGGTGGATCACACAAACTGTATTCTGTTGGAGAACAGATCTTCTCAAACAGGGTATTAATGCAAAACAAGATCCAGTATTATATACAGCTTCATGGTACCACATTTATTACTGAAAAGGCCATACAGTTTTTCCATTTGTAAGATCAAATGTGCTAGCATGATGTTCAGGGTGAAGCTTGATGGTCAAAGAGATTGGATTGAAAAAGAAACATTGATGTAAATAAGCCACATGTTTTAATAGTAGAGGCCTGTTAGAATGATATAAGAACTTTCCGCTTACAAAAGAAGCATCTAATTGCCTAAGGGTGAAAACCATTTACAAGTGCATAAAATAAATGCTGTCAGATAAGTAAGAGGCATTTAGCTATAGCATGTGCTTCTGCATGGTTCCTCTGATGAGAAAAGTAGAAAATCACCTACCAGAACTCTGGTAATCATCTATGGCTTCTTGGTACTAGGCCCAAGGGAACTCCTTTTCTTGCTGAATCATAGCAGGTGTGGAACTACTGGTTTCAGACTTCTCTCCTGATTCCATAACATGCCATAACCAGGATTTCAGCAAGAGACACAATCTGCTACTTCACTTCCCTGTCCCAAAACACTAGAAAAGAAAATCCAGTCATGCTGCAAGGCCCTTCTTCCCTTCAGCTATGTAGCCTACGTGTTCAGTCTTCCCTCCTTCAGTTAGTGTTCCAGATTCCTCTTTCATTTTCGAAATTGTCTTTTATATTCCAGAAAAGGAGCTCCACCTTGTGGTGTAATGGGAAACTACAGTCTATTACTACTACATGAAATACAGTGGGAGCTACACTCTCCCCCACTTGAAAATCTTGGGTCCCCCAAATCAAAGGTAGATTACCATAAACTATTTAGAAACACTAACGCACCATCAACTGAACAATATTTTTCCATTCAAAAGGTGCATTTCACAAGGGTAATCAGCCTTATGCTTAACTTGGAATGGGGTGTCACCACTGGAGTAGGAGGCATAGGAATTATGAGTGCAGACCCTCCGATGAGCTCCAGTCACAGGTTCCTGTGTACTATGTTCCAAACTGTCATCGGTAAGTCTTTGTGGAGACCAAATCACTCTCTGCAGTTTTGGTTCAGAAAAGACAGCTAAGGAATTTTGCTTGAAAGTTTTGTCACTCACATCACATTCAATGTTTAGTTCTTCAGTAGGCATATTGTCTAATTCTAAGATCTCCTCTTGTATAACTTCACGTTCATTTTCCATAATGGTATGATTATACTCAGCACTATTTTCTGAAGTTTCCATAGCAGGACCTCCATCCGTATCACATTCTGCAAGACGTACAGAAACATTACTTTGTCTGTTGTTAGGTCTGGGCTGCTCAAAATGACAAGGATTGAATTCAGGTGCATTTACATTGAGATTACAGCCCATGGGGTCTTGAACATTCTCATAAAAAAGCCCACTGAAATCCCAGTAATCATCACTATCCTCCTCTCCTTCAACAGGAGGAAGCATAGGCTCTTGAATATTGGAGAGGATAGTTCCTCTCTGCCTTAGCCTTCTGAATCGCCTTGAGTTAGGCTACCGCTGAGCCATTCTGGGTTCTGGATTCATGAGTCTCACTGATTTTGCCAAAGGCATTAAGTTGTTTTGGTGCCAGGTTTTTATGGGTCCTTCTTTGCCCTCAGGGTAAACTTGGTAGACAGGGATATTAGGTAGCTGAGAGCAAATTATGTAAATCTCAGATCCCCAGTGGTCAGCTAGTTTATGCTTTCCTTGTAGTCCCAAATTTCTCAAAAGAACTCTGTCCCCTAGCTGTAAGTCATGCATCTTAACTTTTTTGTCATATTGAGCCTTGTTTAGCTGATGTCTTTGTCCTGTTGATTTTTCAGTAAGCTCATAAGCCTGTCTGAGGTTCTTCTTGAGTCTCTCCACATAACTGCCATGAGATCGCACTGGTGTATCATCAGCTGTGACTCCAAAGGTGATGTCAACAGGAAGACGAGCTTCTCTTCCAAACATTAGGAAGTAAGGTGAGAATCTTGTAGCATAATTTTTAGTACTATTGTAAGCATGCACCACTGTGGCTACATGTCTACTGCACTGACTCTTCTACTCAGCAGATAGTGTCCCCAATGTGTCTAGTAAAGTTCTGTTGAACCGCTCAGGCTGAGGATCTCCTTGAGGATGATAAGGAGGGGTGTGGCTTTTTTGGATTCCCAACAGGGTGAGTAGTTCATGGACAAGCTTGCTCTCAAAATCACATCCTTGATCAGAGTGTATCCCGTCTGGCAGGCCATAGTGTACAAAGAACTTCTCAACTAGCAGTTTTACCACTGTAATAGCTTTCTGATCACGAGTGGGAAATGCTTGAGTGTACCTCTTGATGTTAGATTTTATGGAGGTCTTTGTAACTGGGCACTCAGTTGGCTCCTTCACTGAGGCCCTTTGAAGTTTCCCTGAATTGCACTAGTCAATAATAGTTTGTTCACTCTTTTCAAGTTTTCTGCATTATGACACTATCACTTTATATGCCCTGCATCTCCACAGCGAAAACAAAATCCAGTAGGAACTCTGAGCATTGGCTGATTCAGTTCTTCCCTGAGTCCTTTCATGGAGGTTCTAGCTGATGTATTCCTCCTTCAGCTAAAGTTACCACAGCTTTCTGCAATTCTGCAGCTGTCTTGGTGACTTGAGCTATGGTGTCAGTCAGGGAAGACACCTGCATCTGCAACTGTGACACCTCTACATTACGGACATTCTGGGCCACAACTCCTGTTTGAGTAGTGAGCATGGCTATAGGCTCCTGCTGGTGTTAACTCATTGTTTTAGTTGCTTTTGAGCACTGAGATTTGGCTTCCAGCAGGGCTTCCTCTTCCCTCACCTCTTTAACCAGCTGAGAATAAGTTAGAGTCTCTTCCCTATTTCTCATCCTCATTTTCCACACAATGGGATCCATAGCTTGAGCTCTCTGTAAAATTGTTTGATCCGTACTTGGTCAGCTACACTCCACCCCCCCCCCTTCTTTAGGATGATCTGGTGGAACATTTTATCTAAGCACTTAATGTAATCAGATAGTTTCTCACCAACTTCTTGTTATGTATGTTCAAACTGATACAGTAGGTCAGCAGCCCTCTCAATCCTTCCAAACACATCCTGCAGTACTCCTAAATAGTCCTTGCTGTGCAATCTTGCTTACTCATCCTTAGATTGCGTATGGTATCTACAGCTAATCCCTTTAGACTTTCAGCTATCTGCTGTTTCTTCTGAGATTCTGGGATATCCCACTACTCTAAGGCTTATGAAGCCTGATCCATCCAGGATTCAAAATCTTCCTCTCCCTGAAGTGTGGGTTGTTTGCCAGAAAAGAAACACAATTTGTGGCAGCCAAACCCAGTGAGTGGCTGTGTAGGCTTTAAGCATTTTTCTACAATACTTATCAAAGCATTCAAAACTTCAGGCCCTATAGTATTTATGGGCAGTGAAGCTGCAGCTTCTGGTGTAAGGTTATGACCTACTTGGGTAGCTTCCACAGGTATTTTCTCTGTTGCTGAGGTAGTGCACTTCTCAGGGATTGCCTCATGGACTGCACTCTCACCTAAAATTTGTACACTCGAAGGTATGTGCTCATACACTAAAGGACTTTTCCATTCTAATAAGGCTAATGTACGCTGCTCGGTAGGGTCCACAGTGCTGTATAACAAAAATCCACACCCCACAACTGGCAAGGATCCTGTGACTTGATATATTTGCATATCAGTCCATGTGACCCCTGGCAACACCAGAACTAAGCAATGCTCTGTCTGAGCATTGTGCTGTTTGTACCACTTAGCGGCTACTTCTGGGTTCATGTTTCTGCTGGATTTGCTTTCCACATGTACAGGGGAATAGGGTGGAGTCGAAGACAGTACAGGAAATCTGGGATGAGCCCCCAAATGTAGTGCACCTGCAGATGTAGCTGAAGAGATATGGGTCCTTCCTACCTGACGCTGGTGACACCCTTATTAGGCCCAACACACCAAGGTGGCAAGAGGGACAGATTTTATTCTAGGTGACACATCTAGTTTAAAAAGGCAATAGCACAACCATAAACAAATTACTTCAACAGTGCACCAGTTAGGAATAAGGCAAGGTGAGAATATGCATGTAATGAAAACATACATTCACACTCTTGCCCAGAACTCAACAGAAGCAGGTCTTGACATTTAAACATGCACAAAGAAGGCAATATCAATGAGCAGTAAAGCTTTATAATGCAGCAATACAAACATGGGAAAAATGCATTGTCATTAAGCAATAAAAGAGTCATAATGCAACAATACAGATATGAGAAAATGCAATGTCATTGAGCAGCAAAATTCTTGAAGGCAGTATTACTAACATGAGCAAAATGCAATGTCATTGAACAATGAGGATTTATAATGCAACAATACAAATATGAGAAAATGCAATGTCATTGAGCAGTAAAAATGCTTTAGGCCAGCAGTACTAACATGGCAAAATGCATTATCATTGAACAATAAAGATTTATAGTGCCACAATACAAATATGAGAGAATGCAATGTCATTCAGCAATACTAACACCCTCTACCCCCTTTGATCAATTCTAAAAAGACCAACTATGAAACACTCTATTATACCTTGTTCACTGGCCAGTGACTACTTATAGTCTTGCTACCTGCATGATGGGGCCCAAGTTGGAGCTCATATGGATCCCAGATATTTGTAATCCGCAAAGCATTAAAGGGGGGAAACCACAGTCTTATAAAAATATAAAATGATGGCCAGAGCCTGTCAGCACTCTGTCAAGAATATCCTAGTGACCAGGCGCCATGGTTCCTCTGATGAGAAATGTAGAAAATCACCTACCAGAACTCTGGTAATCATCTATGGCTTCTCGGTACTAGGCCCAAGGGAACTCCTTTTCTTGCTGAATCATAGCATGTGTGGAACTACTGGTTTCAGACTTCACTCCTGATTCCACAAAATGCCATATCCGGGATTTCAGCAAGAGACAGACACAATCTACTACTTCACTTCTCTGTCCCAAAAAACTGGAAAAGAAAATCCAGTCATGCTGCAAGGCCCTTCTTCCCTTCAGCTACTTGTTTCAGTCTTCTCTCCTTCAGCTAGTGTTCCAGACTTCTCTTTCACTTTTGAAATTGTCTTTTATATTCCTAAAAAGGAGCTCCACCTTGTGGTGTAATGGGAAACTACAGTCTATTACTTTTACATGAAATACAGTGGGAGCTACATGTGAAATCCCTAAAATATTTCTATAACAATGAAGTTCATGTGAACCACAAAGCATTGTGTGCATACGTTTTTTGTACAAAGCGCCTTCAAGATTGTAGAGTATATTACTTAATCTACAGAAGTATGATTTAAAAGTGGAGACCAGACAAAAACTACACATAGTAGATATGTTGAATATGACATATTTACCTGGGAAACATGAAGTATGAAAACAAGAACAAAAATTATTTGTATAATACCAAGGTTACAAATACCAATGGAAACAAACAAGCAAATATAAAGATTTCTGGAGATGTACTAACACTGACTTAGAAATGCAGTTCCTGGAAGAAGTTGCTTTGAGAGACTTACCTAAAAAATTCCAGTAAGGAAAGAAATTCTCTCTTATTTTTCATTCAATGAAGAACAAGTTCTGTCAGAGGCTTAATGTTCAAAAGAGACAAAATGCAATGCAGATCCCAGTCAAGTGCAAAAAAAAAAAAAAAAAAAAACAAAGGCTTAAATGAAGACATGAAAAACATCTTGAAATTGCAGTGTATGCAGAAGAACAGGATGATATAATATAGTAGCTTGTGATATCAACTGATATGCAACTAGTAGATTGGAATTATATCATTTAAAATTCATATCATAATCTAAAGAAAAAATCCTAGCAAGATTTATGTGAGGTCATCTGGGGTTAAGTTGTCAGGCTTTTGTTTCAGTTCAAGGGAGCCATGTGTCTTCTGTCTCTAGATTATTATTCCATGTTCCCTGAAATAATCAAATTGACTAACATAAGAACTGCAAATAGATTTAGTGTATGGTCTCAAAATAGAGGATATCTCATATTATCATATCTGTCAGAAATCTGTATTGAAAATATCAGAAGTTCAGAAAATTTGAGGGGGTGACTGAGAGAGAGAGCACAACACAGATGGCTGATTACGCTCAGATATCTGCATATCAGTGCCAGAAAAAAACACTTCAAAGCTGGAATATTTATGAAATGAAAGACTGGGAAAAATCTGGAGAATAGAGATTGACTTTAAGCCAGCCTCTGCAAAATAATAGCTTTGGAAATTGTTCTGAATCGTAACTGCAGTGGTACAGGACATGGAAACAATAAAGTAAGAATCAAGAACCAGCAGGCCAAGGAGTGCAAGATTAAGGAAAAATACAGGATCAAAAAAGGAAGTAACAGTAACCTATACCAAACTACAAGACTACTAAATTGAACAGAATCATCTATAATAGCTATTCCATAAACAAAATGATCTAGTGAACATATCAAGGAGAAAGAATGTGAAAATTGCGGGGAAACAAGAACATAATGAAGAACAAAAGATATAGCCTCTGAAACTGGATTTTTTGGCCACAAGATTTCAGCCTCTAAGGACAAAAGAACCCCATTTAGATATGACCTAGACAGTAGGGATGCTGGGGGTAGGAGAGCTGAAGAGACCAACCCACACCCCATGATAGTGTGTATCCATGGTTTCAGTCTGGAAGAAGAAATCTTATTATAAGCAAGAATCCATGAAATGATCCCCTTCAAATGCAGCTTTATTAAAGTAGTCAGAGACATTTCTGAGCAAGTGCACAAAAACTGGAAGGTGATGCCTGATTAGGTGACTATGTACAAAGGAATGAGGATCCAGTTATAGCTAACATATCCCACTGTACTGTATTTGCAATGCATGAACAACATATTCAAATTCCCTACGGAAGAGGGAGGTAGCAACATGATAAAAACCATTGATGATCAAATGCCCAAATAAAACTACACACACTCAAAAAATTAAATTCAAAAGACCCTCTTAATATGCATTGGCAGGTGAACCTATGATGCCCCAGGAATGAGCTCCACACACCAGCTACATCTAGGACATCAAGAGATGATGCACTAATAAAAACACACAAAAGCAGAACTGAGGAGGAGCCACCATGTACACAACACAGAGGGGCAGTGACAACACAAATGTGAACACAAAAATGGGCAACCCAAATGAGGAACTTAGAGAACTATGAGCAGGTGGACATGAGACAAGACCTGCTGGACAGGAGAGACAGATTCTTAAAGAAGCATGAACCAAGAATGGGAGCGAAGATATGAGTAGAAAGACAGGCAGACTGAGAAACAGAAAAGCTGTTACATATGCATCTAAGGAGTCAGATGCACACTGCTGCACATTTTAAAAACTTTTACAGCAATCTTTCTTCTAGCAGCACTATAATTCCTGGGCAGGTATCATTATATAGATTGCATACTACCCCCCACAGCCTTAATTTGATTTTTGTTAATGTTTGTGATACCAACCCTACATACTACAAACACAAAATGTCTGCATTTACTTCCTTACACCATTCATACACTAATAATCTCCAAACTTCTTTTATTATACTGCAAACATTTGCTTTCAGGAATGGAACATTATCTTCTCCTTTTCTTTTCATTTTTATTTTCATTTTACCATCCAGATGTTAACTTTCTTTTCTAACTCTTGTTCCTGTCAAATTTACTTCTGCTTTCATCATAGTATCATCTCCTTTCTCTACACCCTTTCATAGCACTTCATTTTTATTATGTGTAAGAATGTCAAGAACATGCTCCCTGTCTTGATCTCCAATTCACTTTATGAACCCTCTTCTTACTCAGCCCTTCTTCACCTTTTTCTTCATTATCATTTAACACTTCTTGTCTCTATGTCTCATTACTCAATTAATCCCTTCAGAGTTTTCATTCTGTACCATACTGATTTTTATTTTTAAATTCATTCCTGCTGTAATAAAACTGGACAGTCAAACCAGAAATGGCCTATTTCATTATGATTACAACAGTTTGCCATACACTTATTTAACTGAACACCCCCCTTTCCCCACACTTTGCACATATTTTCTTTGGACATTCTTAAATTAAATGACTGCCTTACACACACACACACACACAAATCACATTTTCAGTTTTCAGCAACTACATTAATTACACTTGGTGAGAGAAATATTTCCTTATTTCAAAGGTATATCATCCCACAATTACCATGCCCCATTTATATATATATATATATATATATATATATATATATATATATATATATATATATATATATATATTAATTGTATATTCAGCATGATGAACACTGTTCAAATTACTTTCTTAAATCCATTTCAGCAATATCAGTAGTTCTGAACTGCATAATCAGCTTCCTTTTTAGTATTAAAGTTCTTACATGAACATAATTCTTCCAGAGGAGTCTACTAAAAGTGTTTGAAACCCAAGCACTCAAAGACCCCCCCCCCCCGTCTCAAAGCAGTGGAGTTGAGCGTCTTGCAGCTTATGTTAGCTGCCATTCACACATGAAATGATGCACTTCATCTGACACATTATCTTAGCTGAAACAAGATAAGTACAGCAGCCATGGTGAGGGAGCGGGAGGGAGATTTTAGAGTTAAAGAGTAAGAAGTGAATTGTAAGGTTAGGGAATTTTAGGGTTTGAAAGCAGAAGGGGAGTTTTAAAGTTCGGGAGTAGAAGAAGAGTGTTAGGGTTAAGGAGTGATGGGGGAATTTTACATTTATGGAGTGGTTGGGGACTTAAAGGTTAGGGAGTAGGAAGGGAACTTGAATTTTAGGATAAGAAAGGGATGATTCAGGTTGGGAACTAGGTGGAAGTTTTAGGGTTAGAGTTAAGTTTTTGGTAGGGCTATACAATTTTAGAAGGTCAGAGGTGTGGAAAGCTATGTATAAATGGAAAAATGGGTAAGGGAGATTGGAGTACTTGCTTTTTCAAGATAGGAGCTGTGAGCAAGTGCATTAAGAGCTACTATCCAGGGTTTACGAAAAGCTTTAGCATCATACAGTCTTATAAATGTTTCTACTAATGCACTAGTTTTTAAATGTTATTTCACAAAAGACCCCATTCTAAATGTGTCATTCTACTGTCTTTAACAGTGAAGCCAAAAGGTACAACAGTGTCCCAAAAGATATGCCTGTGTATAAAAGTCCCATTTCTTTGCAATATTCTGAGAACTGTTCTCCTCTGTTCTCCGTGCTGTTATTAAATGATTAAATAACTGCTTAGAGGTTGCACCCTGAGCATATGAATGTTTCCACTCAGTATTTCTCTCATTTGCTCTTTCGTTCTTACTCCAAAACAATTTTCAGTGTTTTCCTGCATAGTAATTTCTGAATTCCTATGACAGTTTGCTACAATTTCTGAAACACTTCCAATAGCAAACTTAGTTACAGTATCAGCGGATTCCTGCCCACATGTGTCTACAATAACTCTCAAGAAAACTGCAAGTTCATCATCTGGTTCATCTGACTTGATCGTCTCCAGCATTGTTTCAGTCTCTAGACCTCCTCCCACCATCACCATAACTTTAAATTTGCTCACTGCCATATCCACACTGAGAATGTCATTTCACCAGCAGCATTCTTCTTCATAATACATTCAACAGGCTCCACCATCTTTCCACTGGTTACAGCCCTCTGGCGCCACCTAGAGGAAATGAGTAGGATTATTTTATTACACATCTTTTGAACAATATTTTCACATTTCTTATATATCATACAATTTCACAATATATACACTTTACGATTATTCATTAATTGTCCTCCCCATTCCTTTAACCACAACATTTTTTTTTATTTCCAGCACTATTTGTTATTATTCTTTTTGTTCTACAATAACTCTTCAAAATGTCTTTTCCACAATTGTCATATTTTCATAAATATATAAATAAATATTCCATGTATCAATGCCTCTCTTAGTTCATTGTTTCTATTTAGCAAATATTATCATAAACAAGTCCATGTTTTTAAATACGTCCTTTTGAAAACATTCTAGAAATCCAGGTTTTAAAGCTTTTATGAACTGATATTTTAAGCAACAAAATGTAAATTAGATGGGCTTAGAATGGCCCACAAGGGCAGCTAGTCTAGTACTTACACATGAACCTGTAATATAAAAGATAAGGGAATTATCACATACATTTTTATCTTCCTCAAACATTTTTCCTCTTGCTCTCATTTGTACTGAATATCACAAATTGATATCAGCTGCTTCATTTTTATTCTTAAATCATTTTCTAATACTCTAACTACCAGTACTACTATCACACTCATTGTTTTCTCTTCTTCATTTTTAATAAGCGCTGCAGTCCTAAAACGTATGCCCTTTCCTATAACCCATACTCCTGTTTTCCTCATATTAATTCAAACCATCCCCATTTACTTGTCTGAACACATCACATATCCTGTAAACAAATTCTATCTGCATCAGTCATTGTATACCATTAAGCACAACCATTTTCTCACACCATTCCTCATGCAATTTATGTTTAAAAAACACAATGATAATAACATTTTCCTTTTTGCATCGTTTCACCCTAACTCTTGATTTCTTTTCTCTTCACCCTATTTACTATTGACATTGTAATATGACTTTCTGACTCTGCCCTAATCTTTCCTTCTTCATCTTCAGTGTCTAGTATATTATATTTATTTTCCATCAAAACTCCTATTATAACTTCTTTACTTACATGTTATCCTCATATCTCCATTCACTTCTTGCTGTTTGTTTATTTCTCCCATTGTCTCAGTTTCGCTTCCACATTGTTTAACTTTTCCACCTCTAGTTCTTTAACATATTCATCTTGACGTCTTTCTTCTATTTGTTTCTCTTCATTTTGTTTACTATTCTGTCCTTCAGCTATAGTTAAAGGCAATCAGACCAAAAAGGGTCACCCATATACCTCTCAACCTTTTAGTGCAAGAAATCTGGACAAATCCTGAAGCAATGGGGGGACAGAGGCCCAAAATAGTGACAAATTCTAAATATTCCTTTTATAAACTTAGAAATTTGCCAGAATAACAGAATCTGTCTTAGCATGCATTTTCCAAAGGATATGAAGTCTGAAATGCTATTATTTAGTGACTTCAATCCTCAGCGACTTGCCAGAAAACCACAAATATTACAAGGAACAGAACAAAAATATAAATCAAAAATCTGGACATTCTGCAAAAATCTGGACAGTTGAGAGCCATGGTTATCCACCCACATTTTGTATCATTTGGCATGCAATTCTTCGTTGAATGATTACATTCTTCTCACAGCTTACACCACTCTTTCTTACAGTTTTGAATAATATGTGACAAATCACCACAAAACACATTTCTTTGGGTTGTCCCCACTATTTTACATTTCCTTTATTTTCATTCACTACTATGAAATTAGGTATATACTGTATTTTACCCTCTTCTAAATTTAAAGTTACCTGTACATCTCAAGCACCTGTCCACATGTTTGTGTCTTACATTTTTTTACATATTTTTGAAAAAAAAAATGTTTCAATTTGTTTTCATCTATGGCTGAAGTTCTAAAGTATACTAAAATTTTTCTTTCAACTTGCATATTTAAATTCAAGTAAACATACCCAGTCCAAAGACTTATAAAACATTTTATACTCATTTATAAATTGTTCTCCCAACAGAAACAAAAAAGTTTGACTTCACTAAAATATTTAGTCCATGGATGTATTAGGACTCAAATGTCTGTTACTTTGAATTACAGTGATAAAATAACATTGTAAAAAGTAAAGTATCTGACAACTGATTTATCTTCATTTTTAGTTTAATTTCTACTACTGTTCTTTTGACTGGTGGCCCCAGTTCCATCATTTTGTCCTAAAATTCTCTCCTTTGTATTATACATGGTTCTGGTTGTTTACTGCAGCTATTAATGCTTATGCTAAGCTTTTAACTACCAGACTTCCTCATTTTGTTATTTGGATTTTTTCATACTGCTTGCAGCCTTCATACAGACCATAACGTTAAAGCCATCTACTCTAGCAGTTGGGTATGCTTTCTCTTCATTCCTCCTGTTCTCTTTCCGTTCTACTACTCTCCACTTCTTCTCCAAACAACCTCTAAACTGACACACTCAACTGCATTGTCTCACCTTCTCCTGGCTCATTCTTTGCTATCATTGACATTAATTTTAGTGTTGCCGAGCTTCCCAAAGCCAAGAAAAGCAGATAGAAATGTGATGTGTTATGGGGATCTATATGATGAGAAGGATGTAGCAGTAAGCAACAGAAAAATAAAGTACATTTTATAAAACAGGTATGTAATAGGGACTTACTTCTGTGTTTGCAGAATAGGGCACAAAATGGGGGGGGGGGGTGACAGAAAGGAAGGGAATGGAAGGGAAAAATAAGAATACATTCACCAGAAATAAAATGCTTAATAGCGATGTACTGAAAGGAAGAGACAAGCATAATAGAAGAGGGAGTAGACACAAAAACTCCTGGATATAGCAAGGAGAACCCAGAAGATAAACAAAATGGGGTGGGGGAGAAATATTTAATAATACCAGCACAAGATGAATGGTGGGAGGTAAATGGCGCACTTGATACAGACAATAAAATGAAGTAGATGAACCACTGGCATGAATAGTAAGCACCCATGCATAAGGATGGCACATGTGTAAACCTATAATATCTAATAAAGCTTATCAAAAAAAAAAAGAAAAAAAAAAAACAGAAGAAGTTTGAGAGTTTATAGGTTGGTACTAGGCTATCATCCCCAGGGCCTATACAAGCCTAGTCATAACAATCCCCTGGCTATTTCTTCCCACACTATTTACTTCCCTGGACCCCTGTCTAGCAAGGTGACTGACATGATCCCTGGGGTGAATTTCCTTTCTCCCATCCAATCATCAAGGTTCCTTTTGAAGAGAGCCAAAGAGGTGCTCTGCTTGACATGTATAGGCAGTCTATTCCAGCATCTGGGGAGTCTCTGGGTTAGGAACCTATCCCTCCAGCATGTTTTGTTTATTGCGATGACAAGGTTTAGATCCCTGGAGTGTGTGGCACTGAGGGATTAGGATTTCTTTAAGTGTAGCATGTCCAACAGCTCTGAGTTTGACATGGCCTTGTATGTTAAGCAGAGATCGCCTCAGAGTAGACAATATGAGACAGAGTATAGCTGGAATTTTTTAAGGCAGTCAGCATAGGACATCTGCTTTAGGCCTGTGATTCTTTTAGTGAGGTATTTCTGCAGCCTTTCCAGTTGTTGCAGATGTCTTGAGAGGTACATACCAAATGGGGCATTGTATTCTATAATGGGTCTAATGAGGGATGAGTACAGTGAGACAATGACCTCCTTTTTTCTGGATGAAAAGCCTTTAGTAATGAGGTGTGCCACATAGAAGGATTTCCTGACTGTTGGGGCGATGTGGTTATTGTAGATGAAACCACTGTCCACCTGTGTCCCTAAGTCTCTTATCACACTTTCGGTGTTTAGTGTACTGCCACCTATGTAGTAATTCACGGGTACATGTTTTTTCCCAAAGGGGATAACTATACATTTCTTGGCATTGAGCTTGTGCCCATGGAAGCATCTGTTTCAGTAAGGCCCTTTTGTAGAGTATCGACATCATTTGGGGGATTCAATAATGGCTCCCAGTTTGCAGTCATCTGCAAACTTTGTTAGCTAGAGTCCCTTAGTGTTGGCCTGTACTTCAGAGACGAAATGCCAAACAAGAGAGGTCCCAGGACTGAACCCTGAGGTACTCCTCTTGTCACTTGTCTGACTTAGAATTCAAATAAACACGGTCCATTCAAAATTATCTACAGTCTAATAAACAAGTGGTGTGAATGAGCCAGTCTCTGAAATTTTTCATGACAGGAGCAGTAGCAAAAGCTATGGGCAGTCATCTCACAATATCCAGTAAAGCAATATTCCTTTGCATGCACTAAACCTCTCAACAGTTGAGTTGTTGATGGGAACAGGGCTGAAGAGATTATTATCTACTATACATACATTACTGATGACTAAAAATCAATACAAATTAAAGGAAATATCAGAAAGAAATCAGAAGATAAAGAAATAGTATGATAGAAGCTGCAGAAATGTACCTGTCAACTGTCCAGATTTTTCCAGAATGTGGAGATTTTTGCCTCATATTTTTGCTCTTTCTGACAGACATTTGAATTTCAGACTTCATATCCTTCAGAAAATGCACACTTCTGCAAAGCCTATTATTCTAGAAACTTTTTTTAAGTTTGCAAGTGCAATATTTACAGTTTTTCCTGATTTTTGGTCTTTATCCCACCACTATATTTGGCTTTGTCAAGATTTCTTGTGCTAAGATGTTGAGAAGTATGTGCAGAATACTTCCGGAGTTACAAGCTGTACATATAGTAAGACTAGTTTTCAAAATCATAAGAAAGCTTTAAAGTAGTTAATCTGGCAGCTAATAAAGATGATATCTTATTTTTTTCGTGGTGAAGAAGGAAAATATCTAGATAGAATTTATAAGTTAGGTGGGACTAACTCAAGTGCTGTATCCTTTTGAAACTGCTAAGTACTTTGTTCCATTTCTACTTGCTTCTCCAACTATCCATTTGTCATCATATTTACTCATCTTGCTGCCATGCCTTCTCATACCTTTAAAACTCATATAATCTACTTCTTTTATAATTCTGCTTTCCTCTCTCATTACCCGTGCTGGCTCCTTGTCCTTCTCCCACATTTCACTTTTTCCTTCTGATGCAGAATAAATTATTTTTCTTTTCTCCTCCGTTGAAGCATCTCACAATCTTTCATGCTACATAAGTTCTGGCCCATGTTCCATGTTATGGCCACACACTTCATCACAAAAAGCAATATAGTAGTCCAGTGGTTAATGTTGCCTCACAACAAGAGGTTCTTTGGTTTGATTCTTGGCTAGGGTGCCTTCTGTGCAGAGTTCTGTATGCCCTTCTTGTGCTCACATGGGTTCCCTCTGGCTGCTCTATTTTCCTCCCACATTCCAAAGATATGCATCTGTAGCATTTCTCCCCAGGCCTCTGCTGAAAATGGGCTCTGCCCCAGTCAGACTATCCCGGTAAAAAAAATATAAATAAATAAAATGAGCTATATGCTCCAGCAGTACAAGATGTCTGCCCAGGCCACTGTTAGTGTCTTTGTCTAGGCAGGGTGAATCAACCCACTTCAGTTTCACTTCTGCCAAGTGGTCCCAGATTAACCTCTCACACCTGTCTAAGCTAGATAAGACCAGCTCAGGAATAGTTTCCTATTTTACTCAAACACAGTTTTCAGGATCCATAATGAACTTAAATCAATTGTTAAGTCTCAGAATATTATAAATAGAAAACATAACCATATAACAGCACAGACTTATAATGCTATCAACAATTTAACAAACATAAATAAAATAAAATAAAATAAAGTAAAATAAAAACATGAAGCAGCATCTGTGTGTGTGTGTGTGTGTGTGTGTGTGTGTGTGTGTGTGTGTGTGTGTGTGTGTGTGTGTGTGTGTGTGTGTGTGTGTGTGTGTGTGTGTGGTGGTGGAGAGGGGGTGAACCCTACATTTGTGACAAAAAAAATCCTGACACAATGGAATGCTGAAAATGCAAGTCTTAGCAATGGACCCTTGATACCTTAAGCATAATAAAAAGTTAGTCTTATATAGCTTCAACAATTTCCTTCTCCCCCTCTATCACAGAACTGATCAGCTTTCACTTATATGCCACAAGACCAAGGTTTCTGGTTACTATAGTCATTTTCTCTTTCCTCTATTCCCGATTCTTATTTCAGCTATGATAATAGATGGCTTTCTCTGCATCCTACATTTTAGGTAATGTTACTAAAATAAATATTCATACTGCATATGTTTTAGCAAGGATAAGTGCACTTCTGATAATTCTGAGGACTCTCTCAGAATTGTTTTCAATAGGAGCTCCCAAAAGCTACTGTGTTCAGTAGAAAATTGTGTTTTTTATATATATATATATATATATATATATATATATATATATATAGATAGATAGATGTGTGTGTGTGTGTGTGTGTGTATGGAATAAATCTTATTAAAGATTAAATATAATTCTTGAATTAAAAATGTCCAATTTATACTCATATATTTTTTTAATTCTAGAATGTAGTCAGAAAATGTACTTGTACATAGAGGAAGTAATGCATCAAAAATTAATTGTGTTTATTCCCTTCTTTTCTAATTTCACATTCTTAATCATAAGCCCAGTTCTGCATTATGCATTATAACAGGCAATGTATTCAATGCTCTTGCCCTTCACTGCCTTTTTTCTTCAGTTTAACCAAGTACAATACCACAGCAATACTCAGAAGATTTGATAGGGCACAGGGCTTTTCTGATCAGCATATGTACATCTTCATATCTGCATTTTTTACCACTTCATTATTTTTGTTAACAAGCACAATGCAGTATTTTACTAATGTTTAAAAGGGTAAGAATATCTTTATTTGTTTTTCTGACTTCAGCTATTTAAAACATCAACTAGACCCTTCTTTTTATGACTCCCTACAAATTCGTATTATGTCTTTCCCAATAATAAAACAAATGAAAGGTGGCCAGGCAAACAGTGTGCAAATAATTCAAAAATGGAGCTCAAATTATAAAATCCCAAATTATTTAATGATGTGCTGAGAGTAACAGGACGAAAGTGTATAATCACCCATTAAATAATTTTGGATTTTATAACTTGAGCTCTGTTTTTTGCATTATTTGGACACTGTTTGTCTGGCCACCTTTCATTTGTTTTATTTGGTCTTTGGTTTGTGATGGCTTTGCCTGGTTTTCAAGTGTCTTTCCCAATAATGCAAATAATGTGATTCCTACTGAGATAAATCTGGCTTTCTGCTTTCTGTCTAATTGTTATTCTTTTTGGAACGTTTTTACAGTGCCTGACATTTTGGTTGAAGAATACAAAATGAGACCTTTGTTCTACATTTTCTCTACAAAGCAACAACTTGCAGTTACTGCATGCAGTACTAAACCCAAAACATTAAGGCTTTGTTATTTTTAATAGGCATTGCTTTCTGTAGCTTATTTGTTTACTTTCCCTGCATCACTTGCCTTTGCTATTCAACTGATAGCATGCTGGCTTCTATTGAGTTCGCCACAGGTCATATGATTGGCTTACACAAAGGCACAGTACAATCACAGCAGTTTCAACATACGTTACAATTTCTTCATGCACTTAAGGTGCCCTTGGGCCAGATCAGTCTGAGGAAAAAACAAGAGTGTAGTTTCATCCCATAGATTAGGTGCGAGTCCCTTCTCTGCAGTTTTACCAGGGGGAAATCACTGAAGAAAATAGTGAAGAATTAGTTTTGCTTTTCTTTTAGTTTCACATCTATCTTGTTGAGCTGTGAGTTGAGGTTTGCCAGGACACTGTTGCATACTGATTCACCAGTTTTGATGGAGCTTTCAGCTACAGAAAGAGTCAAGAGGGCATCTGCAGATGAAAGTCAGCACACTTTATTTATATCTATTTGTTTATTGCATTTGTTTACTGGCGCGGTGTGACTCAGTAGACAAGCTGTCCCTTTTCAAGGGAGGCCCATGGTGAAAAGTTCTGCAAGAAAACAGTTAAACAGTAAAACAGCAGATAATACATTTCAAACAATAAGGATAAATACACTTTATGTTTATAATAATGCAAGTTAGTCACAGTTTGAGAAAGATTTTTTACACCTGATTTGGAAATAATACACAGTAGAATAAAAATATCATACAGTGTTACATTTGAGAACAAGAAAATAAAAACAGATTATTTATAATTGACAAACAATGCAGCTTGTCATAAACCTTTATGTAAATGGCACAAACATTTCTGTACATTGTGTGGCTGATAATAAGCATAGGAGGTACTTACAAAGAGCAGTAGACCAGACTGCGGTAATACCAGGAGAAGAATGCAAGTTATTTAGTTTGAAGAGAATTTATATAGCTAGTAGAGAGGCCCAGGAAAAGAGGATGAAATAGAGGCAGAGTTTAGGTTATCCCACATGCACACACACACACACACACACACACACACACACACACACACACACACACACACACACACACACACACACACCTCATTTTAAAGCAGTAACAGCAATGCATTTAAGATAGAATGGCTTTCCCAGCCAAAATATGAAAGCTAATTACATAAAAAAATATTGACAGAATCTGTGAAACAACCTAAGTCTGTTGTTACCAAGCTCAGATATACAGCTGTGCACTGCATGAATATAAAGTACATTATTTACAAGTAATGGCACTTAGAAAACTTTTTAATTAAGGTGCTGCAGTTATTTATACCATGAAAAAATAAATAGGCTATTTCACATACATCTGATATTTTATTTGTTAAAAATGGATTTCATCAATGACAGAAAACACTTAAGGTCTGTAATATATATAACATTTAATGCTATGTTTTCAGTAACAGCGCTCACATTTTCCTGTTGAATTTCTGGAATGCTAAGAGTAAACTATAATCTTCTTTCTTTCATAAGTATATTATTACATAATTATAAACAGTTATAATTTGTATTTTGCAATTTGCTTATTGCCAATTATACTGCATAGTGTCATAACAGATGGGTTGAAATGTTACTAAGAATTTCCTTTCTGTCCCAAAGTTCGGTGAATTCTTCCATGGGGACTGTTATGCTCTTTCAGTGTAAACTTCTCTTCCTTATAATATGGTCCAGGGCTGGCTCACAAAACCTGTTCATCAATGACCCAAGTCACATTTATGGACAATTCAATGCATCTAATCAACCAACATGTTTTTAGAGTGGCAGAAGAAACTGAAGTACCCTTTACAGACACAGCAGAACATTAATGCACCATATAGTGACCAGAAGTCAGGCCAGAATTCCAGACTGTGGCACTGTGGTGAAAAGGTCTTACCACTAAGTTACTGTTCTGCCCTTCTTGGCATTGCATATATCTTTCCATCTCTCCAGCAGTTCCATCAGAACTTTAGTGAAACCTTTTTTATTGCTCAGTATTAACTGACCTAACCAAATATGTAGAAACATGATCAAAACCATTAGGTCATTCCTCATTAAGATTCATTATATCACCGAGTCATGCAATTCAGTTTCCACACAGAAAACAGGATTTGCACAATGTTATCTACCATAACTGATAATGATTATGACACCCTAAAATATCCAGCTAGACAACTCAGACTCAAACAGGCAGTTATCTACATAGTCAAGTCACCATTTTATTTTTCAGACAGACCCCCCCCCCAATCATAGCTGAAGAGTGTTAGGAAAAATATTTACACCATACAGTTGTCATCAGTATTGTGTGAACACCCAAGAATTGTCACATAAGTGGCAGTACACTAAGCACTGAAAGTGTAATAAGGGACTTAGGGACACAGGTGGACAGTGGTCTCACCTTCGATAACCACATTACCACAATAGTCAGGAAATCCTTCTGTGTGGCACATCTCATCACTAAGAGCTTTTCATCCAGATAAAAGGAGGACATTGTCCCACTGTACTCATCCCTCATTAGACCAATTATAGAGTACAACGCCCCGTTTGGTATGTACCTTAAAAGACATCTGCAACAGTTGGAAAGGCCGCAGAAATACATCACTAAAAGAATCACAAGTCTAAAGCAGATGCTTTATGCTGACTCTCTAAAAAAACTCCAGCTATACTCTGTTGCATATCTTCTACTCAGAGGTGATCTCTGCTTAACATACAAGGCCATGTCAAACCCAGAGCTGTTGGACATGCTACACTAAATCCCAATCCCTCAGAGCCACACACTCCAGGGATCTACACCTTGTCATCACAATGAACAAAACATGCTGGAGGGATAGGTTCCTATCCCAGAGACTCCCCATACTCTGGAATAGACTTCCCATACATGTCAAGCAGAGTGCCTCTTTGGCCCTCTTCAAAAGGGAACCTTCACAACTGGATGGGAGTCACTCTACTAGACAAAGGACCAGGGAAGTAAATTTCCTGGGAAGAAATAGTCAGGGAATTATTATGGCTAGGCTTGTACAGGCCCTAGGGCCGATAGCCTAGTACCAACCTATGAACCTATGGAGACATGTCCCAGCCCCATATCTTAAATACACACTTATCAACACATCCTAGATTCTCTTTTGACTGGTGAATCATGAAAAAAGTCTAATAAATGCAAGCCTGTGAATCATGATCAGGAATTTCACTGACCCATATCCTAGTTCAAAAAAATGGATCCATGGAAACAGCCTCTTTGAGTTTGCTTAATTTAGAAATGTTTGATTGAATGTAATGTTGACAGGAAACAGACCATATGCTTAAGGGAGCCATATTTTACACACAGATATTAGGGTTCTTATGAATAACAGTGAGGTTGTTTTGACATTATTGTTGATATTACTGTTGTTATTGTAATTATTATTATTGTTATTGCCTGTTATTATCTGTTATCTTTTCTCTGATCTGTTCAGGAAATTCAAACACATGGTGTGGACTTCAGGGCAGTGCAGAGGAGCCATGGCTTTGAAGGACTATTTACCTACTAGCTGACCACTGGGACCACATGGTAGCACAAAGCTAATGTACAGTTAGTGGTTCTTTATGCATCAAGAACACTTAGCATTTCTTCTGATATCAGGTCTTAAGCCCTCTAAAATCTACACAAGAGTGAAAATCAGGGAGATTAATGTATAGCCCTTGTATCTGACTCATTTGCAAATAATAAAAGCATGAAAGTTTATCACAGGTCCTTAGCATGGCACAAACTGTATCTGCAAGAAGAATATTGTTATTTGGATGAAAAACTCGAACATGTTGACTCAGCCATAACACATGGTACAGGAGTATTAATAAAATGTCAGCACAAAGCACCAATAAAGCATTGTCTCTTAGGTGATGCTATAGACAAGAGTCCGAATACTTAGTAAAGTTATTTTTTGTTTTTGTTAACATCAGACAGCGGGGACTTTTTTGCAGCATCTCTTTAAATTTTTTTTATAATTCACTTTACTGTATTGAAGTATCAACACAAACACCAAGAGAAGAAACACTAGCTTGTCAAAAGCAATGGCTATAAGCCATTACTCATTAACAACAGTATTTTGTTCAACATAATATATAACATATTTATATAGCAAAACTGAAACACCATAGTTATAACAATAAGATCTAACAAATCCTAATACAAAGTCTTCTAAAACATTACTGGACCTTCCTTCACCCCATACTTTCATTATTTTATCCCTTACAGATTATAAAAAGTTAAACATAGAAGAATACTCAATCCAAACAGATTAACATAGTGCTCTGTTACAAGAGGTACTCAACATATGAAAATAAGACATCAAAATAACAGTTCAGTCCTTAGAAAACACTTTCCATGTTGTAAACAGAGTAGCTAACAAAGAAACTACAACCATCCAGCAGCAAACCGTCATAGACGACAGATTGCTTTCTTCCAGAATGGCCATTAACCAAAAATGCACATCCAATGGAGATGGAAAAACCATCCTTCATGTTCACTGTATTCCCCAAACACTTTACTTCCTATGGGCGATATCTAATGAAAGAAGCTAGGATTAGAAGTTCCATGCTTCTAACAACCCCCTTGTCCTTTGCCCAATTGTTTTTTAAAATAATGAAAATATTATAATATGTACATGTATAACTTGTATGAAAACATTAAAAAACTTGAATGTCACCATGGTGGTAATGCAGCCCTGCAAAAACACCCACAACACATAGAACCGGTCAGTATCTGTTAACTTACAGTGCATGAAGTCCTGCCACCTAAGCAACATTTGTCTGCTTGATACATCCTCAGAATTATTGAAGTGACCATATAAAGAATTCAGTTATACCCGCCCAGTATGACCTGGATATTGTCCCGCAGAAAGCTGATGCTCCCTCTACAACCATAGTGTCTCTTCTGAGCAGCAGATATGTACATTATCGATCATGAATCTCATGTGGGACAGGATACATGCCATCACCTTACTTCCAGCTTGGTCCCCCTCAGTCTTCATGATTTTTTGTCTAGATAACACAGGCAAAGCATTGTTACCCTGTATATTTTGACAAACCAAACCCCCATTAATCCAAGTCTGCCAATTACGTTAAGCTTCTGCTAGACCCACAAACATAATGCAGCTAATAATGAGTGGGTTCACTAGTGAGAACAGGTAGTACAGCCAAACTGCTTCTCAAATCAATCATCAAGGCCATGAGGGTCCCATACCTCATGGGATGATTTTCCTATCTATAACCTGGCAGCCCAAATATTAAGAATGTCTATTAGGAAACACAAGGGTTGTCTCTTTTACTCCTGTCTAGTCCATATATATTGTCATCCAACTGCCTCCTTACCATAAGCTTGTAGGTTAGTTTGACATCCTCATCACACAGTCCTCCACAAACGAAGTGTTAAGTTGTCAGATGATTAATATAAACAGACTTAAGTTCAGTATTAAAGATGTTTATCCGATTATTTAAATCCACAACAGGAACAGAAACATCAGTCCAACAGGAACAGGAACATCAAGTCCTTATCACATCCACTAACTCTGTCTCCCCTTCTGCCTTCCTCTATCTCCACCTAGTGGCACAAGACCAGAACACAACATATTCCCCCCACCTTACTTAAGAAAACAACATATCCCCCCTTACTTAAGAACAGCACTACACTTACAAAATGTAAATTAAACACCACCAACATTGTAATGAGCACTGAATTACATCAACATTTATATTTATGTAAATAGTCCTCAAGCCAATGAGGTCACCTTCTCACATGAGCTGGAGTAATGTGATGTGATTCAGCACTAGTGTCACTGTAGATTGAAACATGAATTCTACTGGAGCATCCCTTAAAGCATCACTCACCTCAGGTGCATTTGACTTAGATAAATGGGAAGAATGACATTTTTTCCATCTGCCAACAAGCAAGTACATGGACCAATTTCCTTTTGAATTTCTACAGGTGGTGAAAATCTTGGATGTGCTTTTGGATTATATAGTGGATTCCAAATATGCACCTGTCCCCCTTTTGAAAATGATGAAGCCGTGCTCCACATCTAGTATCAGAATATTTTTTCATTTTCTCTTGAAGAGAAGAGATCCTTTTACAAACATTATCAGCATTAACCGTGCAGGAAACAGGAGGAGGAAGAACACTGAGGCGTGTTCACATTTTCTAGCCAAGAAGTAATTCAAAAGGGGAAACTCCTGTAGTAGCATGTGGTGTTGCACAATATACCTGAAGAAATTCTGAGGCAACCAGTTTCCAAGGTTTTGTCTGTAAGATAGCAGATTGTATGCAATCTTTTAGAACACGATGAAATCTTTCAATGACACCCAGGAGCGGCCTTAGGTCAACTGGTGCCTTAAGCAAAAGGTTTCCATGGTGCCTCACATCAACATCCAGTGCCCCCATCCTGGTCTACCTACATCAAATAAATACTGGAAAAGTGCCCCCAACAAAGCAGTTCCAGACTCCACAATGAAAACAGATGTAGAGCATGTAACATCATCTTTGGACCAGTAACTGGTAAGCAGCCGAGTACAGGAAGTGGCACACTGGAATACGTCACTAACTTAACTGAAGGTGGCAATGAAGGTTCCCCTTGAAAGTGTGCATCATATATACATTTAGGCAAAATAGATATTGATGAGCCAGATGCCTCACAGCAAGAGGTTCTCCAGTTCAATCTTCGGCTGGGGTGCCTTCTGTGTGGAGTCTGCATGTCCTCCCTGTGGTCAAGTGGGTTTCATCCGAGTGCTCTGGTTTCCTCCCACATCCCAAAGACATGCTGTAGGTGGATTGGACACTCTAAATTGGCCCTAGGAGTGAGTTTGTGCGTATTTGTGCCTTCTATGGAAGGTTGGGCGCTGGGCTGGCAGCTCGACACCGTAAAACTCCACTGGCAATCATGAGCAGACAGGTGATCCCCAAACGGGAAAAAGACGAAAGAAGAAGAAGATACTGATGAGCCAGAAGCTACAATTAGAGCCAAAAAGTGCAGCAGCAGTTGAAGTTTTCATTGTGACACTACAACAGATTCTGTCAGATGATGCATGGTCACTTAAGTAAAGGATCTGAAGCTCCGGTATGGCAACTTCCTGCACAGACCATGTATGCAAAGAATGGCAAACACGTGCAAAATGACCAACCTTTCGGCAATTCTTACATTTAACAGAAGCAGCAGGACAGTGTTTATCACTGGCAAGAGTCTTAGCAGATGCACAACAATAATAAGCATGAAAAGAGGCTGTAGAAGGTATAGCAGCTGCAGGCTGTGAAACAGGTGGGAGCTTGGAAGATGGCCTGTGGCGGTAGCGACCAGCAGTAGACACAGGTTGGGTATGTAAAGTCTGTACCAGGACTGGTCTATCACCCAAAATAAAGTTTGCCTGCTCACCTGCGGCTTCAATTTGCTTAGCAATCTCAATAGCTTTCTCCAAAGTCAAGTTGGGTTCTAAAAGCAATCGTTCATGTATACGAGTACTAGATACATGTTCCACCAACTGATCATGTCACATTTCATCCAGTTTAGTATCAAACTTACATTTAACTGCTAAGTCTCGTAATGCAGACACATACTGAGGAATGGTTTCATGGGCAGCCTGATCATGTTTTCTAAAGTTTTTTCTCTCACAAGAAATAACATCTGTCTCATGCCTTCCCTGCAGGAAGTCATCAAAAGCAGATATATAAAGAACAAATAACAAGGGGGATAAGGAGAATCCTTGCAGCATTCCCCATGTCATCATGATAGGTAGCGATAAGCCCATATTTCTAAAACCCCTTGTTGTAAACCAGTAATACAGAAACCTGATTTTCTAATAAATGAAAAGGGAGAACCTATACATTTAAAGAGGGCCCAGATGAATTTCCATTCAATATTGTCAAAAGCATTTTGAAGGTCTACCAGAAAAACACATGCATCCATGTTATAATGCAGTTTCCTGTCTTTGAATATTTAATCATAATCAAACAAAATCCAGCCCTCCTGCCCTGCCAGTCACAAAACCCTGGTTGTTCTCTGTAATATATCAAGGCAAAATCCTATCCAGGAAATTTGACAAATGTTAGCAAATACCTTAACCTCTACTGACAACAGCAAGATAGGTCAAAAATTTGCTATCTCATATTTCTATTTTCCTTGTTTAGGAAGAAAAATAACTTAAGCTACATTTGAATTCTGTGAAAAACATCCAATAGACTCTGCCAAGTCATAAAAGTATTTGAGCTTATAACAGACTGTCTCCAAATTCCTTATAAAAATTGGAACTGAGGCCATCCAGCTCTGTCACTTTCCCCACTGCAGTCTCTTTGATGGCTATGACAATGTCCAACTCACAGATGTCACTTGCTAACAATACCCTGTCAAAATGAGAAATTCTATTTTTCAGGAAGAAATTTTAAAAAGTCCCAGCAAGCTTCTTAGTATATCAGATTCTGTCCTGCATGTTTATCCTCATAGTCTTTAAAAAATAGTTCATTCATTAAAATAAAGTTGGTCATCAACTTCCCTGTGTTGTAGCGCACACTTAAAATTGCAATTTTACTCTTGGTCTTTCCTGACAGTGCTTTACAAGAATCATTGAAGAAATTAAACACTTTGCACAAAAGAAAGTTTTGTATCTCTCTGTCTTTTCTTACACTTGCTGTGTCTCAGTTCTGCAATGGGCTTTTATAGGCCTAATTTGAGAGAGAATAGCTGTATCTTGGAAACTGGATCATTTATGTCGATTCCCTGGCTTCTTCTCTAAAGTCCACTGTCTGTATTGGCTTATGGAATTAAGGAAATTAATTCTGCTTATAGCAAGACAGATCAAACAGCAGGTGCACTTAAACAGCCCACATTTCCCAAAAAGGGGTGATGAATACCCCCCCCCCTCCATCAAACTCACAATCTATCATTTAATGTTATCATACTTCTGTTTACATTTTAACAATAAGAGGTCAAATTTCTATAAACAGTCTGATGGGGACTTCCCTCAAATTCCAATTCCAAAGAGTATGGAACTGGAGTACACTGTGTCTCCTTTAGCCCAGAGACTAATCCCTAAGATACCAGAATCATATAAATTTGGCTTACTCCACTGCTTTGTGAGCCGTAAAATATGTAATTAAAACTTTCTGGAAGCACCACAACATTGAGTTCTTCCATACCCTAAAGCAGGATTAGTGTTTTGTTAGGGTACCAGAAAGACCCCTGTGATTTCCTGTCCAGGACAGGATTTAGCACTGTATTAAAATCTCCTCCAAGATAACTGCATAGCCACATGCTCTGTAACCTCTGAGATGTCTGCACAACTCTACCCATGCATTATTGGAATCATTATCTTGCCCACACTAACTAACCAGAATTACTTCAGAAAACTGTAGCCAGCTGCAACTAAGACTCATCTATCAGTTTGATCAGACATGTATTACATATTCCTCCATTCAATGGATTTATGAAAACAAATTGATACTCCCCTCTTTGCTGTATGTGCACAATTATAAAATACGTGGACCTCCAATCCCTCATTGGGACTTTCAGCTTTGTTTTTGTAGGAACACAATTTTTATCTCTTTCTTTTGCAGCCAAGATATGATTGCTATAACCCTGAAAGGTGCATTAATACCCTTGATATTAAGAGTGCTCACATGCAGTGGTCCTCCAATGATTCAAGCTTGTTGTTCCCTCCAACACTTACAAATGCATACCATCACACACTCATTCCCCTGTAATAGCTCAAACACAATATATAAAAAAAAATAAGTACAGTTCTCAGTACAGAACTTGGCACACTATGAAATGAGGAGTAAAATCCCTGCCTCAATCCAAGTAGCTAACCCCCCAAAATCATACAGCATCATAGACTGTGATACACACACACACACACACACACACACACACACACACACACACACACACACACACACATACACACAAATGAAAAATGTAGTGCTGTAGTGACGATAAAGTCATAGATGTCACATATATTATCGTACTACATTTGCATAGTTAGTTAACATTATAGTGTCTCTGTCATGGTAATCAAGATCACCTCTACAGTAAAGCTTATGAGTCTTATCCATCTTGGTACACAAAAGGGTTTCTGTGACTCTATAACATATCATTTATTTAACAATGAGTTCATAATCTCCTGAATGTCCTCTGGTGTAAGATCATCCCAGCTAGTGCATCTTTACTCTACTTAGACCCACTTGGGGAGGCAATCTGTCAATCTCATCTGGAACATTTAGGATCATAAGGAAACTATCTTTGACATGCCCATCCTTGATTTACTAGTTTTATTAAGTGGTCAAGAATGATTTTCCTTTTTGTTTTTTGTTTTTTTTTTTCCCTGGAGTGACTTAGGTGGCATATTCAAGCCCTGCCTTTCCCTTTTCCGATTCTCCATTTTAACCACATCAGCATAAGACCTACTCTGGTTGATACCCAACTTTTTTGAAAAGTATCTGCATCAGCTGGGGACTGTAATTACAATTGCTGAGTTCTCTTCAATAGCAGTAATGTTGCTGGATATTGTAGAGGCACCCCAAATCCAAGCTCTTCCCCCATCGCAAAAAAAAAAAAATACTATAGCTTTCAATTTTTCAAATTATAATCATTCATTATAATCCAGCATTACACATAGCAGATACCTTGCCACCTTTAGATATGTCATTGCTGCACCTCTGCAAAACAATGGTTCAATAGATCGGCCTTAGGTCTTTGAGCTTGAGTGGTGGTCCTATGATATGTTGATTCTAGCTGGGCATGATTTTTATTGATTTCTTTAGGTGGAATCTTTAACCAATAGCAATGCAATGTAGCAGCTTCAAGTGACCATCAAGGTAGTCCTCGATTGGTGTATATTTTGGGTCTTCAACGTTGATTGGCTGTTATCATTAAATTGCTAGTTATGGTATAAGTATATACCATTGTTTGTGAGTTTTGTATAATTATAATTTATAGTTGCTAGTGTGAAGATATGTGAAGGTTGCCAGCCTAGCTAGATAGAATTTTGTAAATAATTCTGTGTCATTGTAAATAAGAATATAATCCACAGGCTTGTCCTCTTAAATGGAAGAAAACTGTGTTAAATGTTGAACTTCAAAAATGTAACCACAGTGCACTCTGCTGGAGGAAAGCTGATAAGTCAATCATTGTATGACTGTTTGATCTCAAAGCGTGGAGACATAATGTCTGAACTGAAGAATTCCTTCTATTGTTTTGAGAACAGAGTTAATTGCTATATTTTACATATATAATGTCTTTTATTGCTGTAGTTTCCTGGCCAGGTGCAAGATCAAAGGAATGTTAAAACTCTGAGTTTCTGTTAGCCTGGGAACCAGAGAAGAATGATGTTATCTAAAATGAGTCAGCAGTGATGTATTATTTTTAAGACTTTCTCAGAGAGAGAGAGAGAGAGAGAAAATCAGAGCATTTTGGATTTTGTCTGAAGAACATCATTCACCAGTACTTTGCCTTTGCTCTATATGTAAGTTTATTTAGAACAGTGATTGCTCTTAGAGTTAGATAGGAATTTAGTCAGATTTCGTCTAGCTGTTTTCTATATTTATATCAGGCTATTCTATAATATTATTTTAAGCATGTTCCTGTGATTTCTGAACTATTGACTAGCACTGTGTTGAACTGAGAAGATTTGTCTTGTGTTTTCATTATTTATTATTAAAGTTTTTAAACCCTTCAACTGTGGCTGTTTTACGTAGAGATAATTTGAGTTATAGAGTACTTGCATGTATTTGGTGATACTGTACAAAGCCACTCCAATAATCCTTGCTCTTTGTCCACTTACTATTTGAATAATAATATTGCACAGTATAATCAGGCACCCTTTGGTAAGGGCCTTTTTAAAAGCTGATGATTAGTTGGTGGCAGTGATTACTACCTTATTACCTGGCAGGAGGAATTATAACTGGAGAACCTGTGCCAGCCTTTCCCAGGAGTGTCTGTCCGTGTGTATATAAACCAACTCTCAAAGTGTGTGTGTGTGTGTGTGTGTGTGTCAGCTACTTGGGCAGGGACACGAAGCACTGGTTGGACAGAGAGCACTGGAGGTTTTAGCTTGACTACTCAGCTGAGATCGCTACCCTATAGCTGTGCCTGTGGGGAGTCTTATTGGGGATCTGGAGAGAAAGGGAGAAACCAGCCACAGACAGACTGTGATCTCTTAAGAGAATTTGTTCTTTACTGTGTGTGTGTGTTTGTTATCCTTCCCAATGTGGATGCCCCTCACTGGTGTTAGTGGTGAGGATTGAGGCTCCTTGATTACTGGGCCAATGCACAGGTGTCACAGCTAGTATTTGTTATTTGCCAGGAAATTTTATTTTTATTTTTATCTTTATGTAGTTAGACATTAAGACTCAGATATACTTCAGAGTCTCAGGAGTAGTTTGTTAGATCTCTTGGCTTGTAGTTTTTAAGCCAGTTGGTTCATTTTTGCTGAGATAGGCTTTTATTGGTCAGTTTACCCCAATCTGATAGGAGGCAGAGCTGTGTTTTCAACCAGCAACAATGGATTTGAATGCATCTTAGCAAAACACTGAAGAGGTGTTCTGAATGGTGTTTGTTTCTGATTCTTAATTTCAATTGGTTGGTGTCACCTTATTGCTATGAATACCATGATGTTAGGGTTTGTTCGCGAGTTATTCAGGATCATTTCCTTATAATTCAGTATAATATAATTTTTAAGGTAGATTTTTAATGCAGCTTGCTATTAAGATTTGTATGTAATCTGTTACAATGATCGGCTTTTAGTTTTTGAGCCTATTGATTCACTGTGATAAGAGGCAGAGTGGGGTCAATAGCAACAGACCAGAGCATATTTCAGCAAAGCGATGAAGAGCTTCCCTGACTAGTGTTCATTTGCTATTCCTAATTTCTATTGGTTGCTTTTACTTCATTGCGAAGATTGCTATGATGCCAGGATTTCACTCGCGAGTTATTCGCGATTATTTTTAGGAAGTTTTTTATAACTAAAAGGGGGCACTTTGCATTGCATTTATGCATACCCAACAAGGTTAATATAGATGCATTAATTAAAAGGTTATTTATATTTTTATCAAGTGTTTTTGTAGAGTTATGTTTATTTACGAGTTACCCATGACTACTGTCACTAAGCTTTGCAAAGAGCTCCTAAATAACGGTTCTCGTTGCTGTTGGGTATGCATTATGTTTGTGTCAAATAACTGCTGCACCTATAAACAGTATGTTAAAGCTACTAGATGGAGTTTTTCCCTTTGTGGAGTGTGTGTGCAGTGCTACGACATAAAATTCTACAAGCAATGAAGTATTTATATTTCAGTTTAACAATAAACTACACAAGCTTATGGAATTTTCATACCTGATGACAAGTACTGTCTATTCACATATCTATTGAGTTTTTTATTGGTTGCCCATTTACTCATGATAATTTTAACCAATTATGTCACTGTTTCTACTGTCTTTTGATAAGATGTCAATGTTTTAAACATTTTGATAAGATAAGATCTTTACTATTTCATGACTGGTAGAACAGTTAGTTGAGTTTATTAATTATGCACAGTTTATTTTTAATTGATGATGTAATTGTTTTGTTTTCTATTGGGTATTCCATTAATTGTTTTGATTATATGAGGGTGAGTTTTGAAGCAGTTTTTTAATGGTCTGAAGAAGCAACTTGATGTTGTGAAAGTGCTTACCTTTTGTTTTACATTTTTATTTTGTTTCAATGAAATTGTCTGTTTCCTCACAGAGTGGTGTTGGATGCTATTGGTTTTTACAATTTTTGTTTTACACCACTGGGTTGCGATCGAGGTATTGTTTTTCATTTGTATTTGTTAGTAAATTATAAATGTTATATACTATACCTTTTAGATTTAGTCATAAATGTTATAAATCTTGTAAAGTGTGAATTGTATCTAAAGGTATGTTGGTATTAGTTGTAGTCCAGAGTGAAAATAATACCTTCCCTTGGCAAAATGCGTGCAGATGTTACCCCCCACCCCCACAGAGAATGAGTCACTGTTAGTTGCCTTTGATCATTTAAATCCTTAATAAATAATTTTACATTTCACAATATGACTTGTGTTTCATATCTGTGCCATGTCTGTGTGTCTGTCTTTGAATGAATACCTTGTCTGACTGTGTACAGTCTCTTGAGGAACAGATGTTTTTTTCTCATAATCTACTCCCTTTTAAGACTGCATGTCATGGTCTCTGTGTTTTTCTCCAGTAATATTATTTAGCTTCTTCAGCAAATATTGTATGGTCTGCCTTGGAGGGTAGGTTAAGGTGTCATAGAGTCCTGGCTACATTCACTGTAACATCATACATTTGGCCTCACCCTTTAGTGTCACATTTCATATTTTGAACATCTGAAAAGGTGGCAACCTTACTGGATGATATACTGGTCTTTGAATATGAACTTATTTGAGAAAAAAGCATATGCAAGTTCAGCTAATAATCAAAAATAATGAATTAAATATGTCTTAAATGTGGACTTTATAATGTATTTGCTGTAATGAACACATATATAAATGTACTTAGTACTGCAGACATTTAATCTGTATTGTTAGCCTGAAGATTCTGTTGTAAAAATAGAATATTTGGAGGATCTGAGATAGTAAAGACCTTGATGAAAACAACTTGCTGAACAGATATTTACTAAGAAATCACTAATTAAAGACCTGTAGCTGTTTGACAACTAATATCTACATTGGACTATGAATCCAGCCATTCACAAGTTCAGAGAACAAAGAGAGAGCTATAGATATTCTGCCCATAAATCAGGGAATTAATGTGGAATCAAGAATGATTGTGATAGTCTGAAGTACAAAAAAAATCTACCTTGATACTGTGGTGCCACATGATATATTTATCTATGTGGAAAGAAAGTTAGAATAACTTGTCATTTCTTTACAGCCTCAAATCTTATCTCATTAATTTCAGTCTTCCCACTTTTATACCACCACTCAGAGTAGCTTTCATATCCAGGGCCAATGTTATCATTCCATGGGCCCCCAGCAACTGATAAGTTAGGGCCCCCAGGCACACTAAGTCTAAGCAGAACTCTTCACTACCACCCCTTTTAAGCAACCTTTAAGTTTGCACAGCAGACCTTTGGTAGTAGTATGCACATACAGGACTGTAGCAGCAATGCTCTTTGACAGTACTGTGCATACACAGCAGCACCTTTTGTGGGGTCCCTTCATACTTGAGGATGATTGGAGGCCCCCTCAGTTGCAGGTATCATGGGTGCCTAAAGCTGGCAATGATGTTAGTTTTAGTGGAGAAAATGTCCATCAGGAGGGCTTAATTAAGGTAAGGACACTGTCAGTGTTAAAACATTTAATTACGTTACTAAGCCTGTGACTTGAGAAAACACTGTTAATAAACCAAAGATATCTGTAAATTATTTAACCTGTGATTTAACATTATCCACCCAGTTTACTAAGTACACAAGACTGCTGTTCTGGCTTTTGTTGGTTTGACAAACATGCAACAAAATATCAAAATAAGATAACTTTCTGCAGTTGGGAGCCCTCCAGCACCAGTGGGCCCCCAGTGACCACAGGCTCCACTGGTTCCTAAAGCTGGCTATGGTCATATCCCAAAAATACTTTTAGAAAGACCTAAAATGGCACTATGACTTCAGTAGACTGATAGTGTTTTGATTATCAGCGATATAGTCATTTTTTTAAGATTAATGGGCTAATGTCTTATTAACAGCAGCAGAAAACTACCAGAGTCTCTTAGAGAGGCATGACAGAGATTTTATTTGTGTTAGTTGACTCTCTCTCTGTTTAAAGTAAGGTTTAGCTAGCACATAAGAACACTTTATTAGTGTTATTTCTACCATGCCAATAGCCAAGTGAAAATATCTCTTGCCAACTTTATATTAAAAATTTGATGAAATCGACACTTGCAACCTTTGTAGAGCTAGCTGACTGCTCATAAGTGAAATAGTCCTTCATATTAGCCGTCAGTCAGCTTGAACAGTATAAGAATTCTTGCCATGTACTCTGAAGTGTTGAAATATAATAAAAAATCATTCTTTTCAGTACATTCATCCCCTTTCTTATTCCAACAGTCAGTAGTTTGTATTTCTCTATAGTGGACATTTACATATCAAGCCTTTGCAGTGCATAACTTGATTCATGGTAATAAAAATCTTTGTCTTTAACCAATTATATGTAGACTGAAAGCATTGCATAATATCCCTACTTTGCAGAGAAACACTGAGCAAAGTTGTTACCTTCATTCCCAAGTATTCGGGAATATAATGTTCCTCTACACTGAATAACAAGAATTAAATGTCATGCAGAAAACAATGAATACTCATAGGGACTGAATGTTATTTGGACCAGATGTAAGCACCTCACTCACAGAGGTTCTTAAGTAAATACAAATCTATTAGTATGTACACTTTTATAAGCCTAGCCAATTATCACAGATCAGAATCAAACCCTGAACTTTGCATTTCCTGAGGCAAAGAGCTTAACCGTTATACTAACCACGTTAGTGGCTCTAATGGTATGCAAGAAGAATCAGAAGGTATAGCAGTACTGAAGTCAAAGATGGTGTCAGTACTGGCATCAAAGTTGATCCAAGATGTAGAAACACACTAAGATGTCACCAAGGCAAAGCAAGGTAAAAACAGGGCAGTGTGAAATAATATAAAGCAGGTGCATTTGAAGTATCTTTTGCAGGCTGTACCCTTAAATGCATTATGTACAGAATTAAATGCTCCTAGCAATAAAAAGGGCATACAGAGTTCTTCCATCCAAACCAATGCAAGGGGATCCCTAGAAAAGCAATACTGAAGATGACACGATTCTGAGTTAAAGAAAAACTGCATGCAAAAAACAAACTATTTTTTGCTTGCTCTTATGAACTGTTTGTTGGTACATGATTGCTTCATATTGTATCAGGAAATGTTACCTTGTAGGTCTTCCCCATACACTTAAAAAATACCTTGTACATTAGCTGGGAGAATCAATGACCTTTAACAAACTTTTTATACCCCTCCTTATCAGAGCAGTCTTACTTTAGGAATGCAACCAATAATTTCCAAACAGTTCTTCTTGCCATGGAATGGACTGTACAAAGAGAATAATTGCTAATGTAATATTTGTTTACCTAGAGATTACTTTAAGAGGAGTGTTAAGTATAATTTGTTTGTAATTCTAATTCTTTACAAATATGTACTTTTTATTTCATGTTTTTTTTTTTTTTTTTCGGGGGGGGGACAAAAGAATAAAGGAAAAATATAATTTTATGTTACAGGAGCTGCTCCATTTTACACATCGGATTATTTTATAACTTTCAATAAAAATAATTGTTAAACTTTATTGTGCAGATTTTTGCAATTTGATTTTGCAGTGAAAGCACTTACTGCACTTGTGTCATTTTGGCTTCTGGTGCTCCTCAGTTTCATTAACCACGTCTTCGATGCATGTGCATTTAATTTAAAGTATTATGTTCTACTACCTAAGGTGACAACAGGTGTAACAATCTGAGTAATGTAGGAAAGGCAGCACAGTATAACAAGGGGCTAGAGATATAGGACATGAATGACCATGTACCCACTAAGATTTCTTGGCATTTTTTATTATTGTCAACATTTTGTAGTTTTAGTTCTCTGTAGAGCTCTTGACTCGTAACATAGTAACAGCTAAGTATGAATAATTTAATGAACAATTGGATTTGGCTCTGAAATTCAAATGCAGTTGTTTACCCATCCATGTAAATATAACGATTATGATTATGACATACACAAAAGGCTAATTGGAGGCAGTGGGATACAGCATTTACTGTACAGTTTTGTCAAGAACCTGCAACAATCAAATTTCATCCTCAAGCCCGCTGTCACACTCCTGGATGAAGACATTTTGATCACCAAGAGAGATTTTATATAGAGTTATAGACTGCATATGTAAATGTTGTTGCAGACTGCAAAACTGCACCTTGAGAAACATATCACACTGCAGACTTTACTCTAACCACCCATGCTTAGCAGTCACAACTGACTCTTATGGTGACCCTATAAAAATCTTGTCAGACTAGGCAAATAGAAAATAGAAGATTATCAGGCTCCTCTTCCATATCTCACACACACACACACACACACACACACACACACACACACACACACACACACACACACACACACACACAAACACACACACACACACACACACACACACACACACACACACACACACACACACACACACACACACCTAGGTACAGTTTACTTTTACAAGTCCACCTACTGCATGCCTTTGTGAGGTAACAAGATTACCAAGAAAAAAACCTAAGCAAACTCTAAAGAGAGGGCACCCCAACTGAAAATTGTACCCAAGTATCTCTGGCTGGTATGTAATGAAGCTGCCACTGCAGTAATGATACTTGCAAGGTAGTGCCTTTTTATTCCTGTTGATCAGAGCAGGCTGAAACAGTATCATTAGGAGTCAAGGTCCAACCTCATGAATGTTGAGGTAAACAACAGTTAGAATTCAGTATAGGAGTTTCTTTCTGAACATATGACAGTTCCTTCACATGTGTTAGAAGCGACAGGTTTTACTTTTAATTTTAGATAAAATCAAGAAGCCAGGTGAGAAGGGTGTGCACTATCGATGCTGTTGGGCCTTCACCTGCAATCTCTATCCTGTTTGCAATAAAAATATTACTAAAACAAGCAATCACAATTAAACAGCAACTCTGTTGTATTCTCATTCTGTGCTTGATGATTTCTAAGCATTGAATGTTTGCACTAACTTTTATTTATTTTCCTTGCACTCTACCAAGCATGTTTGGGAAGCAGTTGGTTAGTTACTGAATGGTTACATTCTCTAACCATTTTATTTTTAAATACCTGATAACCAGATAAGCTTAATGTGCACAAGTATCCCTTTTCAGTTGAAACCTTGGAGCACTGTCTAGTCAAGTGACTTGCTCACAGTCACATGGAATGCAAACGGAGGTGAAAGGAATCAAACCGTGGCTGCTTTTTTACAAAGTGCAGGGCACCTATGCAGCCAGGCCATGTGACGGCTAATGTTTTTGGAACTCTGAAGCTAGGGAGGATAAGCATTTACTGCCAGTTAAAGTCTAAAAATGGTCCTCAGGATTACATCATTCTTATTCCTAATTACATGCTCATGCCTTGGAAATGTCATATGCTATAAATGCTGTTCAGCATTTTCCTTTATATTGACTTTTCCTTGCAGAAGTTATTGTACATGCAGATGCTTTCATTTTAATGATGTAAGATTAGCAGAAGTCAAAGTGATTATTTCTGAACTTCTGGTAGAATAATGTGTACTTTAGTCATGCTTTGCCTGCAGCCTAAATTTCCCAGAGAAATGACAAGTACTTTGCAAAAATCATAAAAACTATAATCTTTATTAAATCCAAGTTATCTCTTAGCAGAGACATTCACCCCAACCTGGGACCAGTAGTCCATCTACACAAAGCATAATTTACTTCCACCCTTCATTAAACTTACCTAGGAGACCAGTTGACCTATTGTTACTAAATATAAATATTAGAAACATTACAAATAAGATCCATGACCTGTATGCCACTCTTTCACTTTACTCACCTGACATAGTTACTCTAAATAAAACATGGCCAAAAGCAGGCATTAATAGTAATGAAATACTGACTCCAGGGTACAGCATACTATGGAAGCATAGACTTGAAAAAAGGGGAGGTGGTATAGCAATCTTATATAAAAATCATCTTAAAGTGAAGACTGTAAACCTAATCAGTCCCACCTTTGACACAGCTGAAATAATACTTACCAAACTAAAAATTAACTCCAAAAAACTGTTTAACATAACTGGATATTACATACCACCAGGAAACAGCATAACCATATTAGAAAACTTACTGCCCTGGACTTCCACTTCACTACCACAAGAAACAATCATCATGGGTGATTTTAGTATTGATTGGCTCGCCTGCTATTCTACAAATCCCACGAGTCATATCAACCTCCATGGATTTACACAACTCATCCAATCCCCTACAAGAACAGACAAATCATCCAAAAGGCAGTCAATACTTGACTGGATCTTGATAAATAAACCACAGCAAACCTCACACTACGGCTGCCTCCCAGGCAGTCTGAGTGACCATCTACCTACCCTTCTACTAAGGCATCGCTGTCATCATACTAAACAGTCCACCTACTGTCTAATTAGGGACAAAAAATCTTTAACCCCAGCAGCTTCATATCTGCCCTAAAAAGCTGCAAACAGACCCCACTCAAACAACTCTTTCTAGATGAAGCTGAGAGTTATTTCAACTCTACCTATTTAAATATTCTGAACTCACATGCCCCAACCAGAACAGTCAGAACCAAAGCTATTATTGCACCCTGGCTTACTAAAGACGTCAGGTCACTTCTTAAAACTAGAGACAAAGCCTGGGAACAATAGTATAAAAATAGATCTCAAATCTCAAAACAAAACTACCTAGAGCTCAGAAACAAAAAAAAAACAGTAAAACTAGACAAAATTAACTACTACCACAGCATACAAATAAAGCACCAAAACAACTTCACTGACTCCATTCTAGCCTTATCTAACCCCGAGACCTCCCCCCAAATAAACTTACAACTCTCATAATAACAACGCCTTTTCCTTTCACCCCATCTCCATAAATACAATAAAAATGCTTAATAAACTAAAACCTATACCATTGGCTGAAGACAAACGACATACCTACTTTCTGAAAATTGCTGCTGATACACTTGGCTGCCCACAAGCTTTACTTATCAACAGGTCCATATCTGAAAGTCATGTCCCTACAAAAAGGAAAACTGTCCATATCGCTCCAGTGCATAAAGTGGGTACCTCCACTGAGCTGACCAACTACTGCCAATTCGCTATCCTTTTCCCTCTTTCCCAAATACTAGAAAGATGTGTTCATTCTCAAATAATGAAGAACCTACAGTCTCACAATCTCCTGTCCAGCAGTCAACATGGCTTCTGCCCCTGCCACAGTACTCCCACAGCTATAATATCCTTAACCAACATAATAAATCATCACAGAAACAAGGCTAGATATATTTCTGCTCTATTACTAGACCCCTCTAAGGCCTTTGACATGGTATCAAGTAGAAAGCTCATTAATGTTCTTTCAGATTTAAATCTCAGTAACTCCATCATTGCTTGGTTCAAAAGCTATTTAGATAGTTGGTATCAAGCAGTACAATGGCAGGAGGACCTCTGCCTTCTGCTGCCAGTCACTCTAAGAGTACCCCAAAGTTCCATCCTGGGACTCCTACTGTTCTCTCTGTTTACAAATCTCAATTATTTTGTCCCACATACTTCTGTCATACAATATGCAAACAACTCAACATTTATATGTGCTGATTCCTCCTTACAAAAACTATATGCACTAACTCAATAATCCTTTCTTTCTGTTTAGGCATGGCTTACCAAACCCAACTAATTCTAAATCCAAACAAAATAAAAATGATGGTTTTCCTGCCTATGAGACCTGTACATCTGACCCCCCCCCCATTCAATATCTTGTCCAGCAACAATACTATCATCTCTGCTGTAATTCACACCAAACTACTAGGTGTACAGATTGACCATAACATGAAATTTGATATTCACATCTCCCAAACCATAATGAAAGTACACAAAAAATGGGCATTATATATATAAATAAGCAGTTTCTTACTAAAAACAACGTCCACCATTGCACACACACATCTGATTTCAACACTCCTGTATGCCTCTCCAGTTCTCATTAACCTCAAAAAAACTGAATTAGCCAAATTTGACTCCTACCATAACAAAATAGCTAGGTTTGCCACTGACTCTCCTTATAGGTCACACCACTGTGCAGCTCTAAAACTACTTAAATGGCTAGAATTTCCTCAGCTCCTGTTATACAATCAATTTACCTTAGCCCATGAAATCCTACAGCAGCCTGATTAAATTCCTGCACTCCAGAGTCTAATACACCATTATTCCAGCAATAGAACTCTCTTCTCCAGCAATAAATTCCTTCTTGAGGTAACCAAAGCCAATAACACAGCTGTTGATTCTCTCTTCTCCAACTTCATACCTAAAGTATGGAATACACTGCCTACCACATATCATCCAATTCTTCCATTGCCCAGTTTAAAAAACCCTAAAAACGCACCTAACACCTGGCTATGTTCCTGTACAAATCCTGGTTATTTCCTATCAACAAACCTTATACCTTTTCTCACTTCTACCACCTACTACCTACCTAGCTACTTCTGCCAACAAACCAAAGCTAGTAAGGGAAAAACCTTTCAAGATTTCCTGTACAAGTCCTGTTTAGTTCCTATCAACAAACCTTATACTTATTCTTACTTCTACCACCTACTACCTACTACTGCCTACAAACCAATGCTAGTAAGTGAAAAACCTTTCAAGAAGCAAATATGCAAATAAAGATCTGGCCTGAAAGATCTGTCTCGGGTCTGCAAGACTGCTTTGAATGCACTGACTGGAATCAATTTAAAGAGGCTGCTACCATAAACCAATGTATTAATATGGATGAGTACACTGAAACAGTTGTGGGATACATCACAAAATGTATTGAAGATGTCATCACCCTGAAGGATATAAACCATTGGAGCCAAACAAAACCCTGGCTCACCAGTGAGGTATACAAATTACTGAGAGAGCTTAATGCTGCCTTTAAGGCTGGAGACAGAGATGTTTTGAAAAAGGCCAGGGCTAACTTGAACAAAGGTGTGAGAGTAGCAAAACAGGCCTACAGTCTGAAAATGCAGCTCTGGAGAGGGAAGCAAAACATCACACACTATAAGCCATCATCCATGTGTTGTGATGATAACCCAGACTTTTTAAACAAGCTAAACATTTATTTCAGTATATTCGAGGAATCACACAGAACCTCACCAAAGAGACTGCTCACCAATGCAGATGCCACATCACTATGCCTCAACTTGGAAGAGGTATGCAGGAACCTACATAGGGTTCACCCAGGCAAAGCAGCTGGTCTGGATATGATCCTGGGGAGGCTACTTAAAAATTGTGCTGATCAGCTGGCACCAGTTTTCACAAACATTTTCAATATATCTCTCAGCCAGGAAAAAGCACCCAAATGCTTCAAGACCACAGACATTATCCGTCTGCCCCTAAGTATTTCAAAAAAATGGTCAATGATCACATAACATCCTGCCTATCTGCTACATTTGATACTTTGCAATTCACATAAAGACCAAATCATTCTACTGTGGATATCATAATCTTAACACTTCATCACACCTTGGACCACCTGAAAAATAAGGACTGTTACATACATATGCTGTTCATAGACTTCAGCTCTGCCTTCAGTACAGTAATTCTACAACAACTGCTGTCTAAGCTAAGTAATCTAGGTAT
>NC_056730.1:1028906258-1029141258 GCF_019279795.1 Protopterus annectens
AGCATGCCATTTGAGATGATCTCTTACTTTAAAAACCTCACTTTGCAAAATATCTAGGGCATGATAGTGTGGTTTGCTTTTCAATAACGTATACCCATCAGCATGACTTTCTGTTACACATCGCACTTTACATCTACTGTTATTTTTCCTTATGCAACACCAGTACTGTTTAAGCCCTACAGAATAACTACTGCCAATAACCGAACGTTAGATGTTGTGCACTTAATGGTATATTCCACACAATCACAACTTGCAAATTTACAGGTTCAGGACAGTTAGTAATGCATGTAAAAATGCGAGATTCAGAATGTTGGCACGTAATCGTGCGTAATTATTTATGTGACCTCTACTAATGATGCTAATCCTAATGTGAATTCTCATTTCCTCAATGTGGATTATGCGAAGCACGCATGCGTAAATTGTCATTTTCATTCGCGGATTGTTCATTCGAATATTATTTTTTCAGTTAAAATGAATTTCCTGCATGTACTTCTGATTTTTACACAATCGCTCAATCCACGTATGATCAAATGAATGTTTATCATATATATATATATATATATATATATATATACACACACACACATATATATATATATATATATATATATATATATATATATATATATATATGGGTCCATGTCAGATAGATGAAAACCCAGATCACCTGCGACCACATCGCCGACAACATGCATCCCCGACAATGGTGAGTCAATGTTTTACGGAAGTGAATACATTCCCATTCCCAGAATACATTAAAAAAAAACATATTAAAACGTGTCTAACAGGGGTGGAAGCCCCCCACCTGCACCCCCACACCCCCCTACTTAAATATACCAACTACGAGATCACACTACAGTGAGGGAATGGGAATAACTCCCATTCTGCACTACTCACCGTTGTTGGGGATGCATGTTGTTGGCGATGTAGTCTCGGCGATGTGGTTGTCGGTCATCTGGGTTTTCATCCATCTGACATGGACCCATATATATATATATATATATATATATATATATATATATATATATATATATATTTTTTTAATATTTTTTATAATACTGCTTTATAATAATGTTTTGTTAATTGGGATTCTACTACTGGATTTTTAAAAATACAATATATAAAACTGTTTTTTATTTAACATATAGCTGAAGTGTTTAGATTAGCGTGGTATTACTTTTGTAAAGTTGTGTTTTTTTGTGCTTTATTTTTGGAATTACCCGAAAAGCTGACTTTGAGCTGATCATGTGATTGGCTTTTTATCACATGATTTTTAATGGAGGATAGTTTAAAACACTGAGTGATTGTAACTGATGTAGTCTAAAGACATCCAATTATTTTACTTGGATGAAAGCGCTTACAATAAATGGTTTGTGTGGTAACTCCGGTCTTCGCTTTTTCGTTTTTGTCTGAATTCAAAGTGTTTCAAGTTTGGTGTATTTTCTTTGGTTTTACTTAATGCAGTTCTGTTAAGTGGAGCTTTTCTCCCAGGGCCTCAATGAAAAAGAACATGTGTCCAGTCGGACCTTTCCAGTAAACAAATGTACAATTTAATAAATGAATGAATGACTGAATGAATGAATGAATGAATATCCAATGTGAATTGTCTAACATGGCTCTGCTGCAGTTAGTACCAATTCATGAATCTGTAATCTTTCTTTTCTGATTAAATAATACATCAAAATACTATTCATGGATTTACTCACAATTGTGCCCATGTTTATTTTAGAATTTTAAACATCACTGGGTAATCTTTTGTGATGTAGTAATCTGCTTTATCTATTTCCTAAACTGAAGAAATCATAAAATATAACAAAAGAAGAGTTATTATAAGTCATTTATAAATAGTGACATGACATTGTGGGTCCTTGTCTATCCTTTCCAGATTTACTGTACTTTTTTAACTTTAGTCTGTAATCACAGCTGTTGCTCAGGTGACCTTACTTAGTTTATATGTACTGTTGCCTTATATAAAACATAATTGTTGACAATGCAGTGTGCTGAAGGAAGACATCAATGAACTAAGGGTTGAAGTGATTGTAAGAACCACCACAAGCCAAATTTGTACACTAATGAGTGAGGCATAGGATAACTGCAGAGTCTGCACACCTGTGCCATATTCCAAAACACAACAGGCAACATTATGGCAAGCATTCAGCAGAGGCCACTTTGACTGACACTTCTATATCAAAACATATACTATGTTTGACGATTTTCCTGCAAAATCTGCAAGAAAGTTCAGAAAAGTAGAAGACACTATCAATGTACTCCAGCAGGCTGGGGTTTTATAGGCTATATTGGAAGATGATATGCAAATACGTTCTACCTGTAAACAGTCTGCAGGGCACCAAGCCATGTTTTAGTTAGGACAGCTCTATGATCAGGAAATAATTGCAGATATAGGTTAGACAGAAAAATGGTCAGGCTTTGTGTGGGGTGTGTGCACCCTATGTCTTCACAAAGCCTGTGTGGTAATCCAGTCCTAACAGAAACAAATTTCACAGATTAAATAAATTAAAAATGTATTTGTGGAGTAGTTCTGAAGAAGTCCCTTATGGGAAGAAAGCACTTAACTACTTTCTGTTGGTTTTGTAATAATAAAGTGGGGTAACTAAAGTTTCTTTTGCTTGGCTTCTTGGTGTAAGCCTATAATAACATGTTAAACATGTGAACATACTGTATGTACATGATACTGATACTGGTTTGAAGTGTTTTTAATTAAATCTTACAAACATATTGTGCCTGCAGCATCTGACATATTAAACATCACTAACATACAAAGTGTGCCGTGATCAGCAATTCAGTGTCATATGGTCAAGGTGACACAACAGATGATCCCTGTGATAACTGCCATGGTAATGCTAACATAGATGAGGATGCTCATTCTGATGTCTTCCAGATTGCTACTGCCATGTGAAGAAACCTGAGATCCTTGGTGCTGTACTGCTGATCTGATGGTGGTGGAATGTGTATGGTGGGGTTACTAGAAGTCTGTGCAGTGGAATGATGGGACATATCAGTCAGGGTCTGACCATTGTGACTTGCAACAGCTGTATATCCACACTACAGTGAAGCTATTAAGTTTGTGTTAGGGCTATGGGTGTAGCATACAAGAGTTGGTCTCCCTGTCCCATATGAAGGCATACTGGTTAAATGAATCAGGACAGATATGGCCTGGGTAGCACTGTGGCACTGCTCAAGCCCTGCTGAGACAAGCTGATCTATACAGAATGCAACAGATGCCACACTATCATGCTGTGCAGCCAGTGATGCCATGACATGTCCGTGTTTGTGCTCTTGCCCCACTTGTAATGCATTAATCTGGTGAACCACATGATCAGTTGAATTAGCAAGTCCATGCAGTTCAACACTATGAAGGTGCTGAGATTGATCAAGTGCCTGTAATAGCAGGTGTAGACCTGTAGGCACTTGCCATTGCATTGCCACCACGTGGCACTTGCTGTCCTTGGACATTACTTGACTGTTGTGAATCTGTCTCATCAGCACTCACTAATTAATTTATGGACAGTTGCCCCTGTCAGAGGTTACACTCGGAAAACAGGACTGTCACCACCTGGGCTGGGCAAAGTTAGCACAAGTGTAGTCTCTATGTCTCATTGGATAAACTGCTTCTCTGAACCATGTGCTAGGATCAGTGGGCAAATTTGTGAAGGAAGAAGCTAGTGGACAGAATGCAAGCACAGAGACAAAAATACAAACACACATTACATATGTGCACAGAAGAACAAGTACGTCCAAGCATTTAATAAATATAGGGAAGCCTAATGAACTACGTTGTAATCATTCACTTACATGATCAGCATGGCTGTGGCTGATGAGATGTTCCTAAGACAGATGAACAGTTATCAGTATGCAAAGTCAAAAAGACTGCTAATGGCATGCTGCCTTGACTGATACTGGGAAATTACCTGGCATGTCCTCCTCAGAGGATACAGCAGCTGTATGACACCATGGTAGCATTGTGGATATAATACATAAGAACATGCAACACACTTAAGTGTTAATACACTGAGATAGTGAACAGTCCCCTGTGCATAACACTCCACTCATGTATAGCATGGTAAGGTAACATGAACCTAGTGGTCATGTAGTTCTCTGTGCTCTGTCTGGTGGTCCTCTAACAGAAAATGCATCAGTATGCAAGATCAAAAAGTCTACTAACAGCATATTACTTTGACTAATACTGGGAAATTATCTGACATGCCCTCCTTAGAGGACAGAGCAGCAGTAAGAAACCTGGGTAGCACTGCAGAATACATAAAAACATGTAACACACGTAAGTGTTTAGTACTCTGAGATGCTAAATACAGTCCTATGTATAACACCCTCTCATCCATAACATGGTAAAGCAACATGTACCTTGTTGTCTTGTAGTTCTCTCTGCTCTGTGTGGTAATCCTCTAACAAAGAAGTCATAAGTATGCAAAGTCAATATGGCTCCTGATAGCATACTACTTTGATTGATTATCAGGACATTTACCCAGCATGCACTTTTTAGAGGATAAAGTAGCAGTGTGATGCCTGAATGGTACTGTGGAATATATAAAAACATACATCAGATGTAAGTGTGCAACACAAATAACATCCAACATATACAATCATAAGTATGTCAATAAAAGACATTCCACAGGGTCTTGGTAGACAAACCTCAATGGCACCACCTGTAATATTCCTGTCATTGCTGAGATGGTGGTGTGATTCCATGAAAGTTTTTGTTTCACAACAAGTAAGTATAGCAGGTCCCCCACCTGTGACATCACCTTTTACTTGAAAAGACTTACTTTTTTATCTGCATGAAGGATCACATCTGAGCTTGATATGCAACATTCCTGTGGTGCCCTGTTTCTACTGCCCACAGCATTCATCATGATGGAAATGTTGTGCCACTCCTGATCCCTCCACATCACATCACCTGTCCAACCAAGAAGGCATTTGCCATGATGACTCACTTCATCCAGAATAATTAAATTTTCTCTAGGTGAGAATTTTTCTTTCCATGACAGACAAGTCATGTAGAACACACAACTATGTGCATAACAGCGTATAAATATGCGTTATGTTGTCCAGGAGTTATTTATAGTAGTTACTCAACTGAGGGCCAGATTCACGAAGGCTTGCACGGAGTCTAAGAGTAGTGTAAGACTCCATGCAGCCTTCGCGATCCAGGAACAGCCCAAAGTCCGTGTAAGAGCCAAGCTAAAACGGCTCTTACACGGAGTGGGCGTGGATAAGCTAATCACCTCACTTGCAGCCGAATAGCATGCAAATGAGGGTGATTAGCAATCCAGGAAGCCCAGAACAGCCCGTGTAAGAGCCGTTTTAGCTGCAGAAATGTACTCAGTTGACAACTGAGTACGTTTCTGCAAAACTACAATGGAGCCATGTCAGCTCAAATAAAGGGTGCATATGTGTCAGGCAGCATGCCAATGGCCAAATATGTGGCCATTGGCAAAGTAACCTGATGCAAATATATTAAAAATATAATTTTTTTTTTCCGATTGCCGATGTTTAAACCCAGCGCAGCCCCGCGCAAACGGGCTGCGCTGTATAAAACATAAAAATGAAGGTTTTAAACCTACAAATGTAGGTTTTATGCAATACATGGAATGTCAATGCAGGGACCAGCAGACCAAAACCAACATGGCCACCGTGTAGTGGTTGCTAAGGGGGGAAGCTGAGTCTAAGAGATGTAACTAAGTATTAGTAGACAATCTGATGCAAATGAGTGTAAGGATACTGAATTCCACTGTCACATAGCAAATGAGCACATTCTGAGTAGTGTAAGAGTTACATAAGGGAGAGGAACAGAGTATGAGATAGGTGACATCACAGGGGGGAATGTTAGAAAGAAATGCAGTTCATTGGAGGTTAGAGTTACATGACAGATGTCAGACAGATATCATGGAAAGAGGTGTGCCACTAAGTAAGCATGAGAAAGTCAAGAAATGGAAGGTGTACACTGTTGCCTACACCAAAGTTTCTTGCTGGATGTGTATGCGCGTGCGCCTGGCCGAGTAAGGCAGTGTGCGCACGTGTAAGGCAGACTGAGCATGTGGGAGCGTGTTGGGAGATGTTTAACACCGTTTGCGCAGGCGTGCACGTGTTTTAAACCGAATAAGCAGATTCTGAACTGTGTAAGTGTGCGTGCGTGTAAGCCACTGTGAGCGTGTTTCTGCTGGTTTACACACGGCTCCATCCTGAGGAAACAGAAAGGAAAAAGGAAGCAACAGATTTAGTAGGAAGTTAGCAGGGAATACTGCTGGAGCTAGCAGGTGAAAACAATTAGATGCAGGCAATTACACAGGCAGAATAGTAGCCCAGCCCAGCACTTAAAACTCTGCAAACAGCAGTGCAGAATGTTTCTCTCAAGAGACACTGCAAGACAGGAGTTAAGTTATCAGAAGTGAAAACTGAAAAAGCTGAACTCAGAGCAGAAATGTTAGGGGCTGCCATAGCTGTCATAATGAGACATAGGCGACTTGCTGAGGGTGGTGACAATGCAGATGGTGCCAGACAACCCACAGTGAGGAGGAGACGGAGAAGAGTGTACAGGCCCAGGGTCACCTACCACGGGTTACATGAGCTGGAGATAGTAGAGCGCTATAGAGTGGACAGAGACCTCCTGCAGAAAATAGTGGAGCTGTGCAGGCCACGCCTCACACACAGAACCAACAGAGGGGAACCCATACCAGTGGAAACCAAGGTATGTGTTGGCCTACGAATACTAGCAACAGGTACCTTCCAGACACCAACTGGTGATATGATGGGGATATCACAGGCATCAGCCTCCAGGGTACTGCACCAGTTCCTGGATGCCATGTCAGCACATGTCGGTGATCATGTATATTTCCCCAATGCCCGTGAGGTATTGGCCAGCAATATGCGTCTCTTCCAGCAAATAGCGGAATACCCTGAGGTAGTGGGTGCAATAGACTGCACGCACATACGCATCAAAGCACCAGCCGGTGAGCGGGGTAGGGCATACATCAACCGCAAGGGCTTACCCTCCATCAACTGCCAGGTCGTGTGTGATGCCCAGGGCATAATAATGAATGTGTGTGCTGGCTGTCCTGGGAGCTACCACGATTCCCACATCTGGCATTTGACGCAGCTGTACCAGACATTTGCCAATGGGGACATCCTGCACGGACACCTAGTGGGGGATGCAGGTTATGCACTGGAGCCGTGGCTGATGACACCCATCAGAAACGCACCCACACCTGAACAGGAACGCCATAATGAGGCACACGCACAAACATGTAATGTAATAGAGCGTGTGTTTGGGCTGCTCAAGTCATGGTTCCGGTGTCTGGACACATCTGGTGGAGCCTTGCAGTACACACCAACTACATGTACCCAAATTGTCATGGTATGTGCTATGCTACATAATATGATCTTGCGAAAACAGCTGTAGCAGGACCAGCATAGGGCCGGGCCAAACAGCCCCCCACCATTGCCAAGGCCATCACAGGCAGAGCGTGACTCGGAGGAGGAACAACCTGAGCCTGCCCCAGTAGGCAGAAGGAGGCGTGCCCAGTATGCCCTGGCCTTGGCAAAGAGGCAATGCATAGCACATACACTGGCTCAGTAGGAACCCTGGGAATGATACCCCTCTCTGACTCACTCATATAGTAACAGGGATGCCTAACATGACACAACCTGCTCTCAAACATGTACAGGGAAGTGTAATATGCGCATCCGACAGAGACAGCCCTGCAGCACCACCTGAGGCATGAATGCTATGTGTTAAGTAATGTAACACCATGTACTATATGCACACCTGAGGACCCTGACTAACATCCTACCCTAACCAAGCATCATGCCACAACATGACAATGAGATGATCAAGTGCAACAATTGACTGAAGTATCGCAGTTAGTCAAAGGGGATCCAGTGTGTGCCAGTCTGGGATGACATGCTGAGCATGACATGATGCACCACCTGCTAGGACTGGCGTGCACCTATCAGTGCAGGCCGTATGGATACTGGCAAAGGCTGTTGTCACCCACAGTGTGCCCTGAATAGGTAAGGCTCAAAACACAAACCTATCTCCATAAGTATCAGAAGGGATAAGAATAAGATAAGGGATAAGTTGAAACAGCAAGATGCATGGAGTCTAAACTCACCCAGTATGGAGAATGTTGATATCTGCGCTGTAACAGAAAACTGAGCCAAGGCCCACAACAGCACCCTAACACTACCAGGTTACACCTCATACTGTGCTGTACAGCCTCAAAACTTGGAACAAGCTACAAAAGGAGGGTGACTAGCAAGAATTGTCAAGGATAACCACACCCCCATGTTGGTACCACAACAAAAAGCAGCATGGACTAGCCATGCTCAAGTAACAGTGGCTAAAACTGCCCCCAGTTTATAGCCTGCTACAGACTACTGTCCCAACACCAGGAACTGCACCGGCCTATGCTGGAATACATGAATATATCAAGTCCTCCAAACCACATTATATTGGGTGACTGCAAATACCCAGACATAGACTGGGAGCATTATACTAGCTCCAACAGTGTAGGACAAAGTTCATAGAATCCATAAACCAAAAGGCCCAGGAACAACATACCACTCCCACAAGAGGGGTAAGCATACTGGATGTGATCATCAGCAACATGCGTACTGGATGGCAAGATCAGAAGTGTATTGCTCACTGGTAAAACCAGACCATAGAGTAATCAGACTGGATATACAAATCCTGACCACAGTCCCTGGCCAGAAAACCACAGTGGAAAACATGTGTTAAGCAATATTTGCACTCCTCCAAACTGATGTGGAATCCATTAAAGGTCCCGTGCAGGTGCAAAATATGGGCCACACCTCAGAACCTGTAATACAGCCATTCCATGAACACTGTCAGGAATGCTTGGATTATGCAGTCCTAAATTAAAACAAGACACAATGCTATACATGCAGAAATCTGGCATGGTGGACACCAGCCATAACCAAACCATGCAAGAGAATGAGGAAGCTACTACATGATAGAGCAAACATAAACAATGAAGTAATCACTGATCAGTAGTATGGCAATAAAATCTGTCCACACATACAATCCACTAAGGCCAGCCACAACAAGTGGAATCTGTGAATCCTGAGGCAATGTTACACCTGCCCCAAGTACACAGCCAACCCCCAACTCCACCCAAGAAATACAAATATATGTGAGAGATGCAACCATCTATCCAAACTGGAGGCTGAGCTCCCTCAACTCAGTACTCCCAAAACAAGTCAGGAGGAGAAGGTAACCACACACACCACAAACACAGTCCCACATAGACCTATCACAACTGCAAACCAAACACATAAACACAGAAAAACATTCCCGGAGGCACAAACTACAAACACAGCACACCAACAGAGGCCTCTAAAGCAGACACCCAATCAAACAACCTCCAAACATAGCACATGCAACACATAGTACACAAAGCTGGTGTGCCAAACAGTCACAGGCCAGAAGGAGAAACAACATGCCGGATACAGTTGTAATAGGTGACCCCATAGTCAGACACACTGCTGTCCCGCACCAGACTGAACAAGGGAAAGGGTACAGTAAGCTGCCTGTAGGCTGCCACAATATGCCACATAACAGAAGTATGCAGGTCACTCCAAAGCAAGTAGAAATATGATGCAGTCATAGTCCATGCTGGTGTGAATGACCTGAGATGTACCGCCCTTGACTACATGAAAAGAGACATAGATGAGCTATCTGATTATGTAGTCCAGGCCGGTATGACACTCACTGTTTGCAGCATCCTACCCTTACCAAGAATAATGCCACAGTACAAACACGGAATGATCAGTCATAGCAAGTGGCACACTTACTGGTGTCATTCCAAGGGGATCCAATGTCTATCTGCTTGGGATGTCATGCTTGACAAGCCACGCAGCTGTTCTTGGGATGGCCTGCACCTGTTACCCCTGGGCGTATGAATATTGGATAAGGCCTTTGCCACCTCCATAAAGCCTTTTGTAGGCAAGGCTGAAAAGACTGACCCACCACCCTAGAAAACATAAGTGGGAAGAAACATAAGGTAAATGCTGACCAATGCCAGTTTTGTACACCCCAATATGCAAGCTCCCAAGGCCATCCCCAGTATGGAGAACATCGATGTCTGTGCAGTGACAGAAACCTGCTGCAAGCCTCCTGACAGCACACCAGCACTACCAGGTTATACCACGTATCATGTGTCATGGCCCCAAAACCTGGAGCAAAACATAAAAGGAGGGTGAGTATCCATAGTCAGCACAGACACCCATACGTCCAGGTAACTGACAATGCACAAGGGATTGGAGTCCACCCATGTGCAACTAACTGTAGGCAAGACTGCTGTACAGTCTGTAGCATGCTACAGACCGCACTCTCACACACAGTAACCCCATCCAGCCGTCCTGAAGACACTGGACAGTATGAATGTCCCACCAAATACCAAACAAGGTACCACAAATTACCACATAGGTGGTAAACCATTATGTATGGAAGGAGTAACCAGGGACCTAGGGACACAAGTGGACAGTAACCTGTTATGTGACATCCACATTGCCAATGTGGCTAGGAAGACTGTCTACATTTGACACCGTATCAGGAAAGGATTCACATCTACGTCAACAGAGGTCATTGTGCCCCTATACTGTTCTCTAATCACACCCATAATCTAGTACAATGCCTCATATGGTATGTACCTTACCTGACACCTGCAGCAGTTAGAAAGACCTCAAAGGTACCTCACCAAGAGGATAAAGGGTCTCAAATATATGTCATATGCTGCCTGGCTGTAGACACCCCAGCTGAATGCAGTCACATACTGCCTACACAGAGGCATTGCATGCCTGTTGTAGGAGGCCATGCCCAACACAGGAGTAATGGACATGCTCCACCCCAGAAAACTCAAATCCATTGGAGCTGTGAGAGTGAGAGATGTCAACCTCAACAAATAATGAAATAGGATGTGCTGGTGGGACAGATACATAATCCAGAGGCTCCCCAAACCCTGGACCAGAATCCCACTCCATGTTAGGCAGAGCCCCTCACTGACACTCTTCAACAGGAATCTTGCAAAGTGGATGGATGATTGTAGAGTTACACTTCACTGTGTCATGTCCAGACAGAGGCACAGCAAAGCAAATCATAAATGGCCATAATATTCACATAGCAAGGGGTGGCAAAAGCCACACACACTCTGGCTAGGCTAACAAATGCCCTAGGGTGGATAGCCTAGTATGAACCTATGAACCTATGAAGATACAAATTGTACAGGACACTAAGGATAATCACAAGGCTTTCACAACTGATGGTAGGAACCATGTTGGGAATTCACAGATATGCCCTGAATCACACAAATATCACAAACACACACACATATTGCCAACATACATCCTGACAGGTGCAGTGCAACCCCCCCCCCCCGAATGTAGAATATCTATCCCAGCAGAATGCTGGCCCCCTGATATTGCAGATACTGAGGTAACAGCCAACATCTACAAAGCAAAACACACAGCAGCAATGGTATGAGATGGTGTCCTGGGCTTAGTGCAACATGGACTCCAAGATGAATGGAATGCCAAACCACACTACTGCTCAATGTCAGCCTTACCACAGAATATGTACCCAAAGAGCAGTGTACAACAACAGTGGTCCTTCTCAACAAAGGTGTTGCCTGAATGGATACTGAAAACTACTACCCCAGAATCCTGAGAAGCTCGGTTTGCACAGCTATGGAAAGGATCAGCATGTACCACAGACATAAAGATATTGGGGACCTACTGACACCAGACCCAACCCAGTGTGGCTTTCTCAAGTGCAGATCCTGCCCTAAACATGTTTGACTCAATTGAAACAGTCATTAAGGTCATTGATGAGGGCAATGTGGTCCACACAGTGTAGCTGGACCTTGCAAAGGCTTCTATACAATACCCTACGTGTTCATTATAGATAAGCTCACCAGCTTAAATATAAACCCACATGTCAGTAGAGGGGTTGCAAACCAGACCAAGGACAGAACAGACATGGTCAGACATGCTGCAGCCATGTCAGACTACAAACCAGATATAACTGGCATCCCACAAGGCTTTGTCCTGGGATCTCCCTCGTCTGGTATATATGTCCCATAGGTACAGGCAAACATGGAAGGACTGTGTCTGAATATGTTTGCAGAGGACTACAAACTGCTCACCACATATGATCCACCAGCTGACACAAGCATCCCACAAAAGGGCCACATAGAAACAGACAACTGGTGCCATAGCCATGTCAGCAAGCTAATTGCAGAAACATGTATAGTCAACCCCCGTGGATATACAGTAAGTGCCCACCAATTACCACATAGGTGTTAACCCATTATGCAGTTAACATGTAATGAGAGACCTAGGGACACAAGGTGATAGATATCCTGCATTGGACAAACATGTGCTGTAGTGTTTACAGAAACATACCATATACACACCTAATCATGAAGGCTGTCAGATCTAGAAAAGGGGAGGTCATTGTGGCTCTGCAGTCATCCTTCATCAGCGGTACAATTGACTACAATAGCCCCTGTGGGATGTACCTCAGCAGACACCTCCATCAACCGTAAAGTCCCCAACAGTACCTCATCAGGAGTATCAAAGAGCTTGCACAGATGCCATGTGTTGCCTGTGTTGCTGGCATCAATAAACATGCTGCACCTTGTACAATCTGAATGGCAGTGAGCTATGCACATGAGAGACCTGAACCCCAGCACTGACTTACATAGGACAAGCTGTACTGCGTAATCCATAACACAGAAGCCACCCCCACCCATGAGTGAACCCCCAGTACAGGCTACCCATAGAGTCACTTATCAATCTTCCTCAATAGGAATCTTGATGAGTGGATGGGAGATGGTAGATTTATCCTGGGTATCACTGTCATGTCACAGGTAGACAGAGGCACAGTATACTAACCATGACATATGTCATGGTAAACTCCACTTACAATGTGTGTTGAAGGACAAACACACTCTCCAACTAGCATTAGACATGGACTAGGGCACATCGCTAGTGTTTGCAAATGTACACCTATGTTGTGGAATACACTACCAATGTTGGACAAGCCTGGTTTAAGTAGTTCATATCTGAACAGAATACAACATGGTCAGATGTACACAACTGGCCCCTAACCAGGCTGTTGTGCCCACTATCGAAATGTAAAGCAGTGATAGCACTAAAGCCCAGGATACTGTCCACCACAGTCAAAGTACTACCAGTACACTATACAGCACTACAGTGTTAGGTCAGTGCGAAAGGATGTTGACAACTGTATGCAAAGTATCCCATGCAAACACTGCAGGCACAGTATAATCCTGTTGTGTTCACACACAAAGCAGTTGTACAGTAACTACACAACATGACACACAACACACAACCATAAACGGGTGATATTTGTTGAAGTTCACACTCATCCACAAATGTGGTGGGCTGCAAGAGTCCAACATATGGAATGCTCACACTGGGCATGCTCACACACTTTGATAAATGAGACATATGTCAGACAACATGCCATGGGAAGGCTGAACTGGGCATGCTCACACACTTAGGCCAAATCTCAGTTTAGCAGTTGGACACACATATCTGGTATTTTTATGTGTTATTCCAGGAACCAACCACATTACAGCAGTCTGCCCAGTGCACACAGTTAAATGACTACAGAGACATACGTGATATAGTGGATCCCTCCCATATGCAAACATCTTCCACAGATGCACAAGTTGTTCATACAAACAGGGAATGCTATGGCAATAAAGATGTGCAAACAGTCTATCAGCAACAAATAATGTGCATTTGACAATTAAACATATGGGTGTAGAGGTCAACACTAAGCTGTTTGCCCTAGGGAATGACAGCTTAGCCAGAGTGTGCTTGGTGTCTGCCTCCCCACAGGATGCACATTCCCCTTTCTAAACACCGATGATGTCAGCACCCTATAAGTACAGCAGGAGAAAAGAAACTCCTTAGTAATGCGAATAGCACGCTCCGCTAATGCGTCCATCTTAAGTGTCATAACATAGTTAGGTAGGGGTTTGAATCCTGCAAATGCTCAGTGTGAGTGGGGTTGGTGTGTGTGTAAGTCTGTGGGAGAGAAATGAACCTTTTGGCAACTAGGAAAAAACACTACAGGATGCACATTCCCTTTCTAAACACCGATGATGTCAGCACCCTATAAGTACAGCAGGAGAAAAACAACCTCCCAGTAATGCGAATAGCGCGCTCTGCTAATGTGTCCGTCTCAAGTGTCATAACATAGTTAGGTAGGGGTTTGAATCCTGCGAATGGCAAGTTTGTGTGAGGGAAATGTCCCTTTTGGCAACTAGGTGAACAGACTACAGGATGCACATTCCCTTTCTAAACACTGATGATGTCAGCACCCTATAAGTACATCAGGAGAAAAGAAACCTCTCAATAATGTGAATAGCGCGCTCCGCTAATGCGTCCGCCTCAAGTGTCATAGCATAGTTAGGTAGGGGCTTGAATCCTACGAATGGCAAGTGTGTGTGTTTGTCTAAGGGGGGTTAGTGTGTGTGAGGGAAATGTCCCTTTTGGCAACTAGGTGAACAGACTACAGGATGCACATTCCCTTTCTAAACACTGATGATGTCAGCACCCTATAAGCACAGCAGGAGAAAAGACACCTCCCAGTGATGCGAATAGCGCGCTCTGCTAATGCATCCGTCATAACATAGATAGGTAGGGGTTTGAATCCTGCGAATGGCAAGTGTGTGTGTTTGTCTGAGGGGGGTTAATGTGAGTGAGGGAAATGTCCCTTTTGGCAACTAGGTGAACAGATTACAGGATGCACATTCCCTTTCTAAACACTGATGATGTCAGCACCCTATAAGTACAGCAGGAGAAAAGAACCCTCCCAGTAATGCGAATAGCGCGCTCTGCTAATGCATCCGTCTCAAGTGGCATAACATCGTTAAATAGGGATTTGAATTCTGCAAATGGCAAGTGTGTGTGTTTGTCTGAAAGAGGGAAATGTCCCTTTTGGCAACTAGGTGAACAGACTACAGGATGCACATTCCCTTTCTAAACACTGATGATGTCAGCACTCTATAAGTATAGCAGGAGAAGGGGCAACTCCCAGTAATGCGAATAGCGTGCTCTGCTAAGGCGTCTGTCTCAAGGGTCATAACATAGTCATCTAGGGGTTTGAATCCTGCAATTGGCAAGTGTGTGTTTTTGGCTGAGGGGGGTTAGTGTGTGTGAGGACAATGTCCCTTTTGGCAACTAGGTGAACAGACTACAGGATGCTCATTCCCCTTTCTAAACACTGATGATGTCAGCACTCTATAAGTATAGCAGGAGAAGGAAAAACTCCCACTAATACGAATAGCATGCTCCGCTAATGTGTCTGTCTCAAGTGTCATAACATAGGCAGATAGGGGTTTGAATCCTGCAATTGGCAAGTGTGTGTTTTTGGCTGAGGGGGGTTAGTGTGTCTGAGGACAATGTCCCTTTTGGCAACTAGGTGAACAGACTACAGGATGCTCATTCCCCTTTCTAAACACTGATGATGTCAGCACTCTATAAGTAAAGCAGGAGAAGGGAAAGCTCCCAGTAATGCAAATAGCGTGCTCTGCTAATGCGTCTTTCTCAAGTGTCATAACATAATCAGATAGGGGTTTGAATCCTGCAATTGGCAAGTGTGTGTTTTTGGCTGAGGGGAGTTAGTGTGTGTGAGGACAATGTCCCTTTTGGCAACTAGGTGAACAGACTACAGGATGCACATTCCCCTTTCTAAACACTGTTCAGCTGAAGGCCATGGCTCTGGCACAAGTTGTCTGTTGCTATGATGCCCCTTTGGAAGATGCTTGTGTCAGCTGGAGAGTCGATTATGGTGGCCAGTTTGCAGTCATCTGCATATTTGGACAGCCACAGTCCATCCGTGTTGGCCTGTACCTCCAATAAATATATGCCAAACAAGAGAGGTCCCAGGACTGAGCCTTATGGGACACAACTCGTAACTGGTGTGGGGTCTGGCATGGCTCCAGCAATGCTAACCATGTGGGTTCTGTCCTTGAGCCACTGTGCAATCCATCTAGTGACATAGGGGCTTATATTTAAGCTGGCGAGCTTCTCTAGAATGCCCAAGTGGGGTATTGTTGTGAAGGCTTTTGCAAGGTCCAGGTAGGCTGTGTGAACCACCTTTCCCTCGTCAATGGCCTTGGTGACTGTTTCAAAGAAATCAACCGGGTTAAACCTGGTAGTGCTGGTGTGCTCTCAGTAGCCCTGAACCAGGCATCTGTTACTGCACAGATATCGATGTTTTCCATGCCAAGGAGTGTTTTGGGTGCATGCATCTGGAGGTTTAGACTTCTGGCGTTGGGTAGCATTGCTTAGTTTCTTATCCCTTGTGATACCTATGAAGGTGGGTTTGTCATTTGTGCCCTGCCTAACATAGGCACTATGGGGGTAGCAAGAGCCTTTGCCAATATCTGAAAGCCCAGGGGTGACAGGTGCAGGCCGTCCCTAGCAAAGCAGGTAGTTCAACAGAAGATTAATGTGTGAAGGTGTAGTGCCTGTGATTAGTTAGCAGTAGCATATATGACTGCTCACGTGGACACATGTCAGGTAAGTCATATGCACTGTGTCACAGGCAATGTACATGTGAACAGGACAAACAGTGACATCCTGTCAAGTGGGACATGGACATACATATAGTAGGCTATGCAGATGGCACTAGGAGTCCACAGAAGCTCTATAACTATGCATTGCAGGTGTGATCAGTATTCCAGGGTAATTGCAAGCAAACATGCATGCAAACAAAGCTACAGTAAACAGGGCTGCATGTAGTCCATTGTACAACAAACAAGCTGTACCAGTTCCAGTAGGTAACACTGCAAATATGCAGGCACTATGCACATGTACATGGAAATACACGAGTCAGATGGCTAGGGTCCAGTCTCATTGCACACAAGTGTACAGACCATGTACTGTCAGGATGTACAATAACTGGATAGAAACCCATGTGCTCATACCTGCAGTAATACACATGTCAAATAACAGACACTGAGCCTTCACTCAGTGGTTCCATACTTAGTAGGATGCATGCTCCCTGGCCTGCCACCACAGTATCCCTGACATATATGGGGACTCTCCCTCCTGTGACAGTTAGTTATGTGTGTTGGGGCTGTCTAGCATGGTATGAGATGTGAGCATGCAGTGCTAGGGTGCTCCTGTGTGTCCTGTACCAGTCGTGTAGTACTGCACACATATCAACATCCTCAAACATCTGCATTGCAGAGTCTAGTGTGGGCAACATGCCACTTGCAATTTACATGTCCATCATTGTGTATTACTACATTCATTACCCTATCCCCTGTGCTACCTATGTATGTAGCCTTCTGTTGACATCATTACCACCAGTATGCCAACATGTGCAGATGATACACTATGGTACTTACCATGGGTGTAGACAACAGGACATGACAATCACACATACTTACTGCATCAGGCATGCTGTGATATACCCACAATTAATTCAGCACACAGTACTGCTAACAACATGATACTATTGCTACACATCTATGTGGTCACCCTGTGCATCAGCAACATGTTAATCTGTACCTGCACAGTTGTTACAGATTGCAGGAGGTGGCACAGTTTCATCATATGCACAGGGTGTGAACTTGGTATGCCTGAGTCAGCCACCGATACCACCAATTGACATGTATGTGTATGTGTGTTGGTGAGGGACAGCAGTAGAAGGTGGGGCAATGTTGATGCAGTGTGTGCATGTATGCGGTAGCCCTAGGTGTTGTCAATTTGCATGTGTGTATGGATGCACACAGTTCCACCTCATGGCTGCCATATACTGGTGTTTGTGGACAGCCACAGACTGTACCTGCCAGGTCATACAGATCAGTGTCTCTGGCCACGGACACGGTACCTGTGCCTTGCACGGGTGCTACAGACCATATCCAGTACCAACCCAGACTGGGTACTGTCATCAGAAGCAGGTGTTCATTGACTGGACACAGATCCCTGTCGGGCCTGGCCAGAGCCACGTGCACGTGGTCTCCTGGGGCGGTCTGATGACAGCACAGACCCAGCATTGCTGGGGCTGCTGCTGGCACTACGGGGGCGGCCGCGGCCCTGTTGTCATCCGCGACGACTGCTAGCTGCTGCTGTTGCTGGCATACGGCCACATCGACGCCTCAACCATCCACCATCGCCCTGGCTCATGGACATGTAGTTGTGGAACCAGTCTAATATGTCCCCACAACGTCTGTCTATGACATCGGTGAAATCACGGATGGCAGCCGCAATGTCACGCATACTGTCAGTCATGGCTGTGCGACATGCTGTCAGCTCCCTCAGACCCTGTCTGGTGTACCGTTCCATATGTGACTTCGCCTGCATGACTGTCCGAAACATAGCTGAGGTTGTAAGACCTCTGTGGGCACGTCTGACAGGGGCAGTACGCCCATGGATGCTCCCATGAGAACCCCTGGACATCTGTCTGTGTGGTACCATCTCTGGGCCATGCCCATGGCTGCTGTGTGGGGAGGCATATGCCACAGATACCACATTACCCTGGTCAGTGCCCACTGTATGCTGTCCATCACCTAGGGACATTGGTGACAAAGGGTGTATTGGCAGGATAACTGTGCGCATTGATGGGGTCGACAGCTGTGTACTGTCAATCGGCTGACCAATGGCGGACCCTGGCATACCTTCCTGTGCCATTACACAGATGTCATCATTATCAGTACCCACGGCACCTGACTCAGGTTCCCTGCTACATGACACCAGAGCAGCAACAGAACCTGTGGGAGGGAAACAGGAAACAGTTTTCAATGTCTACACATTACCAGCGATGCACACATGCACAGATGCACGCATGCACAGGTGCACACATGCACAGGTGCACACATGCACACATGCACACATGCACAGGTGCACACATGCACACATGCACACATGCACAGGTGCACACATGCACAGGTGCACACATGCACACATGCACACATGCACAGGTGCACACATGCACACATGCACAGGTGCACACATGCACACATGCACACATGCACACGTGCACACATGCACACATGCACAGGTGCACACATGCACTCATGCACACATGCACACATGCACACAGTTTCACACAATTGTACAGTACTCAGTATGCGTGATATCAACACACAGACACAGACACACCTACATGCATACAAAGAGCACTACTAAGTGAGCTAAATAGTACTATTACTATCAACACTATTACAGGAATTGTTAATACACACTCACCAGCATGGATAGGCTGCATTGCTGTTATACCAGAGGGTCCTGCAGATGTGAAAAACTAATGTCAGTGGGCACAACTGTGCCATTGTTACTGAGTATGATACAGGTCAGTAGTACAACAGTCACCTTTCACAGGTCAGCAGCTAATATTGAGGATATCACACTTGCACATTAAATACTATGGTGACAGCTACAAACCAAGGACACACCTCACACATGCATTAACTACCAGTGTACACAACAGTCAACTATACATATGGCATATTACCTGCACGTTCACTGTCTTGCTGCTGTGTGGCTCCAGCCTCCATCATAATGCATGTCTGCTGCTGTTGTTGTTGCTGGCGGACTGGAGCCACTACACTCATGAGTAGTCCCTCCAGTCTGGTGAGTGGGGGATGTGTAGCCACCCCACCACCTGTGGTGACCTGTTGCCTGTGGATATCCGGCGCACGCTGACGGACATGTCTGATTAAATCACTGCAGTGATGTCGTACCTGCTCATATGTCCTATTATGCGTGCCTATGTCATTTACCCAACGGACAAGGTCTTGCCACAGTGCAGCCCTCTCCTGCTGATTCTGGCTGGTGCGGGAAAAGAGTATTGCATAATCCCACACCAGGCTCTGGTGTATCTCCTCATCCTCAGCTGTGGAGTAGGTGGGATTCCGCGGGTGGGCCATGTACCTGAGAAAGAAAATAACCTGGTATCAGCAATATATGTCAGCAGAATTTGGCACACATGCTACTCGACTGTTATGATACAACATATCTCACATATGTAGCATCTGTCTGTCTATTGGTGGATACACATGTAGATGGCCAGGTATCAGTGCTCAGCCAGCAACTGTGCAACAGTACCTGGCAGACTCCATACGACATACTACCAAACCCCAGCAGTCAGAACACTGATTCAGGTCAAGAGCACCTCCTCACTCTGGGGTTTGTATCTAGGTACTGTATGGCCTACATCGTCAACTACTGTGAGCTGACCACACACTGATTGCCCTGGATATACATATCCCACCTCCACCGCCAGCACAAACGACTATAGTGCATAACATTACAGATACAAACTTTACACTTTGTAACAGTGATATGGTATCCTTTCAGCCCACTGGGCCAGTGGCAGATACAACCCACAATGCTGACCCCTACACAATTGCTTTCTACAGACATCTCCGAGAATGCATGGGTCATGCAATCCCATATATGACCAAGACACTCTCCACAAAGGGACAGCATCCTGTCTGGTGGACCCCAGCCATAGACAGATTGTATTACAGAAGATGGAAGCTACTGCAAGACAGAGCATAATTCCATAAAGGGAGGGCATGTCTGAGCAGCACTAGTAAGGATCTATTTTCCATCATACAAAATACATGGGCAACTTTGAGAGGGAAATCAAGAGTGACACTACAGATAACCAGAAGGCCTTCTTCAGTTATGTTAGCAACCTGGTCAGGAGCCATCCTCTAAGCCCATAGGTAGTACACAACAACAAATATTTCACTGACACCACAGATATCGACAACATTGTGGCAGACAGGTTCAGTGCAGGTGTCACCCGCCCTCCCCCGAAATAAGGCATAGTTATCCCAGCTGACTGTAACCTCCCTGTCATCACAGATGTCCAGGTGAGAGACACCCACAGGACAGCAGAATACACAACATGGATGGGACCTGATGGTATCCCCAGTTGCATGCTACATAAACTCTGACAGGAGCTAAACACACATATAGAAGTGCTATGTAACACTAGCCTGACTACAGGATATGTACCTGTACACTGGCGCACAGCAGCAGTGGTTCCACTCCACGAAGGAGGCACCTCAACATACCAATACAATACAACACAATACATTACATTACAATACAATACTATACAATATGCTATTGCCCCTGGGACTACAGCAGCGTACTGTTCTGCTACCCTGACCATTGTGACACATGTGGTGTGATGGTACCTGCTGCTGTCACACAGTTACACAGGGTGACTCATATGGCAAATTACCTATCTGACTAACATTCAGCAGGGGTATGTGTGACATGTACTCATGGGGAGTCTTGCTTCTTAACACTGTGTGGTTTATTGCAGGGTATGTCTTATCTGTGGGTAGGAACTCTTACCTTCACATGTGCACTCTATTGCAGTGGCACGGACAACACAGCAGACATTTAGGTTGTGGATGGTGTGAGGTGTTACTATGGTTGTTGGACATCTGTCATGGGTGTGACTTACATATGTAAATCCGGGAGTGGTAACCTCTATGTGGGTAGCATATGTGTACTCTGTGGTGTTGTCAGTCACTGTGCATTGGTAATGTGTTTGAGTGCATTGTCACAGTGTTGTACATGTCACTGTGTCCTTCTCCATATCTATAGCTGTCATGTGAGGTCCATACCATGGCATCCATTATGTGGTGTGGAGGGGTACACCGACCTACATGTCCATAGCTGACTCACCATGTCCGCTGACACATACCATGTACAGGTATTCCAGGGATAGTGTGCCACTGTGAATATCATTGGGGCCACTATTGTACACATTTATGACCCTGGTCACCCCTGACACATGCAGTGGTGGGCAGCCAATCACATTTCTGGTGGTTACTGGTGTAGGTGATCTGGAATGTGGTATGGTACTCCGGTTTTGACATTGGTGTTCACTCCATGTCTTTGTCACCAGGCACCTGTTGCAATACATCTGTACACATGTGCCTCACTCAGAAGTTATATACATCTCTCTCTCTCTCTCTCTCTATATATATATATATATATATGTATATAGATATATCTATATGTATATATATATATATATATATATATATATATATATATATATATATATATATGTCCGTATACATATACATATATATATATTGATGTACATATATTGCTATAGATGTGGAGGGGCACAGAGGGGTGTGAGTGACAGAGGGGTGGGACAGGCTGTGTTGCAGGTCGTCATATACAGTCATACCTGTAGGTAGTCAGATCAGTCTGTCTATGTATATGTATCTACATATATCTATATCTGTATGTGTGCATTACATAGATATGTTTGTACAATATTCTATCTACATCTGTCTATGTATTCCTACATCTCTCTCTCTATGTATGTATACATATATACATATTATATATATATATATATATATATATATATATATATATATATACACATACATATGTTGACATACATACGTATCCATATGTTAGACAGGTATATCAACATATTTGTCTACCATACTGTATACACACACTAACATACTGCTAAACATACATAACTGTGAAACCTACTTTGTACATGGCACTACAACCTATAATCAAACAACATTGATATGTGCACATAGATGCTCTCACATACAAATGTATGTACAGCCTTCACTGATAGTTGCTGTATGTCCCCTGCCCTTTACACATCTTCATATACATATGGATACAGACCAATGACACATATGGAGGGTTCACAGTATGTAGACCTTTATAGTATTACTTTACATTACCTGTGTTTGTCACAGCTGCTTGTGTTGCTGTCTGGTTCTCTGTCCTGCTGCTCCACTTCCCATTTGTCAGCTTCCAGGTAGCTGTTGCTGAACAATTTGTTTCTGTCTGCTTAATTGCAGTTTTCTCTGTCTCTGTCTCTGTCTCTCTCTCTGTCTCTCTCTCTCTCTCTGTCTGTCTCTCATGTCCTTCTCAGGGTGCAATGAATGTATTGCATGTGTGGACATGGAGTACAGCATACCTTTGTAGGTATCTGCATATGCCCATGTGATGGCCTCTGCACCAATTGTTAGCCAGCATTTGCTAATTGCATGCAGCCAGTTGTGTACTGATTGCAGTTCTCACTGTGATTTCAGAACAGTGCTATAAAAAGGTATGTGTAATAGGCGTAGCCCTTTCAGATTTTAAGGGCAGGGACCATGCTGTTATGCTGTGGACAATGTTCTGTGAGTGTAAAGGTTGGTATCTCTCTCATATTTCCAGGTGTGTTGTGGATTAACATTCCTCCATTCATTTCTCCAGCTTCCTGTACTAACTGTGTATGTACACTGACACCTACAACTACTACTACTGTTAATGTGTGTGTGTGTGTGTGTGCTTTCCTTTCACTTTTGCTTGAACTTTGTTGCTAAGGCTTCAATAGTTGCCCTTTACAGTCACTACTTGTATGCCTGCTAGGTGTCTTGACTGTAGTGTGCTGCTGTAGCTTTCCTATTTTCCATGTACATTCACACCTTGGAATGCTTGCTATATCTGCTAGGGTGTTACAGCATGCAGTGTGGTCTGGCCATGGTGTGGGCCTTGACATCTATTAGGGTATTTGAGTATGCTGCTGAGCAGGCCCCAGAGACTTTCAGGTTCATCTGTTATGTGCCTTATGGAATGGTACATATCAGTGGGGTGCACCCATTAAAATGTCTGGTATGCTGCAGTTGTGACTGTGGGTTAGCATGAGCATATGTATTACTACACTTTTTCTGCCATGCAAGTGGTGAATACTTTCAGGACTCCATAGTTACCATTGCATGTGTTACACCTTTCTGCCTACTAATTGTACATTTCACATGGGGTCTGTGGGGCATCCCTGTAAGTCATTCACTGTTGCTATGTCTAGGCTCTTAACTATTCAAATATGGTGGTGTCGGACCCGTCATGTTTACAGATATTTGCAGGTTGTCCACATTTCTGCCTCATATTTTGGTCAATATCTCATGCACACCTTTTTCTGGCAAGTCACTCTGGGCTCAAGTCAGAATATGGTGACAAACATTCAAGTTCCAGACTGCATACCCTTCCAAACATCCCACAAAGTGCAGACCCTGTTACTTTCTGAACTGTCTGCGTTTGTTGTAACATTATTTGTAATGTGTCCCTGGTTTTGGGCCTTTGCTCCACATATTTTATTACTTGGTCCAGATGTGTTCCTGTAAGAGGTTGTGGGGTATGGGCAGTGCTTATCCTGCTGTGAGTATGTGTGTGTCTTGCAAGGTGCTATAGTGACATTATTACCTACTAGCTTCCAACTAGCATGGCTGTTTCTGTTCACACACTACTATTATGGAAATCCACTAGTTTTGATAGTAATTCTAAATGTCATGCTTTGTGTACTACACATCTATATTCCCTTTACATTCATTCCTACTATTACATGATATATTTACTTTAGCACAATGTTCTTGTATAAGAGTCATGGCTTAGTGGAAAGTCATGCAGACTACAGTTGCCAAGGTCCTGGGTTCGGGTCTCACAGTGGGATTTTATTTTGCTTTTGAACTGAGTACAGGACCTGTCAATCAAAGTGACTAAGGCACTTTTAAGCAGTTGTAACCGGGCTAGCGCTGGTTTGCACGGAGCTCACGCCTGCGCACTGGCGGTTAGCTCCGCGCACACCCGCTTACAACTGCTTAAATGTGCTTACTCTTGCGCACACCCACGCTATTTTCTTTGAAAGAAAAGAAAAATGGGGAGACAGGAAAGTGGTGAAAAAGGGGTCACAAAGAGGGTAGGACAGTAGGGAAACAAGCTTGGGATGTGCAGGAGGGATGTAGGTAAGGCCCATAGCTGCCCATTTCTTCATCAGCAACAGCTGTGCATATGTATGGAATTTGGTGTGACATTTGAAACCTTCCACCCCTGAGAGAGGTGTCAGGACAACAATAATACGTGTTGTACAGCCAACTGGAATTGATAGGTTCCATGTCCAGTAGACATGTGTGCGGAATGGGCAGCTATGTATGGGGCGTAATTTTTTTGTGGGTACAGAGTGCCCTTTTTTTTTTTTATTTTTTCAGGTGAGAGTGGTATGTCAGGTGAAGGAAGTCGGTACAGCTGGGGAGGTAGGTTGGGTAGGTAAACAGACAAGACAAACAAGACGCATACAGGGGCGGTGTATGACACGTGTGGGGGGGTTACACAATTGACGGGGATGGAGGTTTGGATATCCAGAGCCCATGAGCCCACAGATGGCAACAGTGGAACTGATATCCCAACCCATAGGCAGTTGCCACTGTTCCTTCACTGCCCAGGACGGGGCTGTGCTGGGGGCTGTGTAGGTGGGGCAACAGGCATGCCTGTTAGTTGTGCCACCCATGCCTCGAGCTGGCGTAGGGGCTCGAGAACAGAGTCCCGAATCTCCCTACGCACCACAGTCCGGACGCTACGGAGGGTGAGTGGTGGATCTCCTCCGGCCACACTTGCAGAGGGGCGAGCCCCATCCTGCAGCGCTTCCACCCAGGTGGCACAGGGCCACCGGAGGAGGGTCCGGACTCGGCACTAGTGCCAGGTGCACTCGCCAGCTGAGGTGGGAGAGGTGGGTCCGCTGGTACCCGCCTTCCCTGTCGTACTATGTTTTGCATTATGTCATGACAGTTTGGGTTAGTGACATATAATACTATTCACAATTAGTTGTAACAGCATGCATTAGTATTCCCATTAACCAAACACCCAGATATTCACACCATTGAACAGCGTGCATAACACATGCATAATTTGAACAGAAATACACAGTCCGACAACATGCAGGGTTAATTGATGGCAACAGGCCATCAGGTGTGGATGTATGAACAGGTCAGATGCATCAACAGACATGCAAATATATATGAACCAACAGGACAAACGTCCAGGGGTGTTAATTGTGATTGCACATACCGTTTTCACGTGGAATGGGTTATATGTGGTTATAGGGTGGGGTGAAGAAAGTAATATTAACACCTTCGAATAACAATACATATGCTGTACATTTCTAATAGCTACAGTTATATACACACTACTGTTCTAACTACAGTTTCCTATATGATAACTATTTCAACTTGGTGATAGGACTGTTAATGCAACATCAATATACATTTTATGGTTCTTCATACACATTCATATCTAGCTTTGTTCAGCTACATCAGGGCTACATTTGCTTTATATAGCTGTAGAAAAGTGTGGATGTTTGGTATATCAGACAAACATCCTATCTGCATATTGCAGACTGAGAGCAACATATCCTGATTTTGGGATACACATTCCAGATGCAGCAACACTTTGAACAGATTTTGCTGTTAGGTTTTGAATCTCACATGCATTTCATTCTGTCTTGACTGCAGTATACTTTATTCAGGGGTTATTACTACTGTTTTGCTGGATTCATGGCACTTTCTCACACTCTCTCACTTGCTTTCATTTTACTATTCAGGATGATACTTCTAGGCTTTATTGACATGTTTTAACAGTAGTTATTACAATCCTTTCCAGCAGTCTCACTTCTGTCATGTTTCAGTATTTCCACAGGGATCTATTTCACACATGTGATTTCATCATCTACTGCAGCTATACTTTTCAGCCTGCTGCAGGTTGTGTACTATTTTCTTACAGGCAGGGCATTTTTATTTCCGAATATATGTCGGACAGTTTCATGTTTAGGTTAAACTTACAGGCTGAAAACTCTTGTAATCAAGCAATACTTGCATACACTTTCACACTGTTACTTGCAGATTTTATTCCTTACTGACTACACTGCACTCTTTTGCTGACTGTCATACTTTTATATTTCTTTACAGTTACTGGTAGTGGATTACTGACCTGCCTGGTGGCGCAACCGCACCAGCCTATCGCCATAGGCTCTGTGGTTCGCAGAACGGACACCTGCAGCTGTAATATAAATGAAGTAATATTGGAATACACATCTCCATAATATCAGCTAGTTTAATTTTTTATATACATAATTAAATGTTACTTACTCAGTGGTGGGGCGTTGGGTGTTTGCCGGGCCTCCTGGATCCAAAGGTTCAGTTGGTCCTGCTTGCGTCTCTTCAGGTCCGCATGGTGGTGACGAACCTGCTCACCAGTCCTTGGAATCCCTGTGGCACTGGTGAGATCATGAGCCAACCGGTCCCACGCCTCAGCTCTGTATGCTCCCCAGAGGACCTGGCCCTGCATGAGTTGGGCCTCATGATTGTGGACTAGGAGCCAGGCCATGTACCTGGACTCCTCAACACCCCACCTCTGTGCTCGAAAGCGACTACCCTCTCCTACTCCTGACATTCTGCCTGCATGTCTGTTCTACAATCGTTTATGCTGTGTATTCCCGCCTATGGGGTTTATATAGTCCGTTTTTCCCGCACATATCTGTGATTGGCCATTTTGGAATTGTATCAACTTCAGTAAACCTGCATTGTCATGCTCTAGTTTGTATTCATTCCTATATATTAGCTATTATTGCATTTACAGGTACTGCTGTCATGGCTTAGTGGTTCTGTACCTTGACTGTGGTGTATAGTATCCTGGGTTTGAACCTGGCCACTGCTTTTTATTTTTCATGACTGTCTAGACATGCTGAGGGGTGTGTCTGTGTAAAGGCAGTTTTGATACGGCTTGCTCAACGTTGCCCGTCGGTTAGCTTGTTTGCGCGGTGCGCAGCTCCGCGCAAACGGGGTACGCTGCTTTAAGCCTCATTTGGCTATCGGCACACATATTACGCTCATCTCAGTTAGGGGCACATAGATTTAGCGTGTTAAACCACTGTTCAGCTACGGGCACTCATTTTGCACCGGTTAAACCACTGCTCATCTACAGGCAGATGCACTCACCCTGTTAAACTGTAGCTCATCTATGGGCACATCTGGCATTTTTTATTCTTTTGTTACCTCACATTTCTTCAATATAAATGGGCAATTTCATTACATTTTACATATATTGGGGTTTTATGTGTACATATTTGTCAGGGACTTGTTTCCTGCTTATTTTGAAAAAAAAAAAAAATTGGTGTTGTGGGGGCTCGAACCATGAATGCCTGCTCTTGAGCCAACATCTCTACCGCTACGCTATTGCTTCCTGGCTTGTTTTGCATATTTAGTTCTTATATGCTTTCCCACTGACTGCTAACTGTAGCTGCGCTACGGGCACGCCAGCAAACGAAGCACTCACGGTTAAACATCTTTACAATTTAAAAAAAAATATATAACATGTTCATTTATATATCTTTTATGTTTATAGTCTGTGGGGGCATGTGTTGTGTTGTGTTTATTCACATTTCCGTGGACTCTGTTGTGGGTGTTTACTTTGGGCACTTTGACACTTCTGGGGGCGTGTCTGCTTGCAGGGCTCAGCCTACGGACACGCCCCCTACTGTCTTACACGGACCGTGTTAGACTTAGGTGTGATTCAGCATGCTCTCATGAATATGCAAAGCATGCTGACATCACTCCGTTTAACTGCAGCCTCCGTGTAAGAGTTATAACTCTTACACGGAGGCTTCGTGAATCCTGGGGTAAGTATTTATGAAATTTCCATTGCTATGTGTCAAAGAAAAATCAAAGATCAATGCAGCCAAGGTTCAAGTTAAGGTTCCTTTATTCTTGTACAAGGAGACAAAAATGCAGTTCAGAAATTTGTCTGACATTATACAGGAAATCCTTCATTATTATACTGTTCTATAAGCCATTGCCCTCTAAGCTGACGTAATAAAATACAACTCTAAGCATTGTTCTAAAACAGGTGCTTACTAAGTTTTTCTACTGATATAACAATTATAAATGTTCCCATGAGAAAGTTTTCTCAAAAACAACATGACCTTGCTGACCACCGGTCTGTAACAATTCACTCATATTCTGTGTTACAATTCGTGATTCTTTCCTACTTTGAGCACAAAGCATATACTGATTACAGCCTATAGTCTTATCTAGTTCCTCTACAGCTGCAGTGTTCACTCAACATGAACAAGGTTATTTGCCTAAGTCTAATAATATTTCAGATTGCTGTATTGTTCTATTCTCCTAATGCTAGCAAAATCATCTGTTTCTCAGTGTATGAACAAGGTCATTTACTGAGCTGACCAGAAGTAAAGTCAGAAAGTACATGCAATTATTTTCAAGCCTGTAACAGAATAAATGTGTTAACCCTTTTAGACTTCTAATGCAGTAAGCATAACACTAATACATATATGAATACTATATATGTGAATACATATTTTTCTAACACTGTCACTTCATGGACCCCTTGGACAGTTTTGAATTGTCACTGTATATATCACACTAGGTCCTATGCTGCATACATATTGCCCACTAAGCATAAAAGACACACACATGACCCCTACACGCAGCATAGGTGAGTTTCAAACCCATGTCCAGAACACAGTGAACACTAAAAGGCATTCACTGAAGCAACTATACCAACATGCAAAATGGTGAGTTTATTTTTAACTAAAGCATATAGGCATTCACCTGTAAGACTCAAGAGTCTACCTGATGTTTTACAAAATCCAGAAAATAAGTTATAAGATCTGGTTAATCACAGTAAAATAAGAAGTTGTGGCCTAGATAATACATAAGATACTAATCTGCATACATACAGTATGAATTCTATATAACATATTTTCATATTGAATAAACATATATGTCCAAAATTACAATTAATATGTATGAAAATAAAACAAAGCAACCACTTCACAAGATGCAGAAAGTTACAGTTATCCCCAACGGTGAGATTAATTGTTAAGTATTACAAAAGGTGGGCACAGAACATATAAAACGCATTGTTCTAAACACTAGCTTATGTATTAATTTATATAGGTTAATTATGAGTAAGAAATTTAAAAACTGTACAAAGGTGTACAGATGTGGAATATATGTACAAAGGTAGTGCAGTATATAAGACAGCATCAGCTGTGAGAACCACACAATAGAATTGACGTAATGGGATAGCACATGGTGAAATGTATGGGAAATGTATTCAAATGCAAAATACTTTAATAACTCTGGCTATACCTATGGATTATGTGGTAATCCACTGAAATCCACATCTTAAAATTTATGTAAGTAGCAGTAGCAGCAGCATTGCTGTCTTAAAAGTATATATATAGTAATATAAGCACACATAAAATACACAGATATAGCAGGACACTGACAGTAAACAGTATGACATTAAACCCTCCAATATAGCTCAGCAATATAAGTAAAACATAGCATGCTTCAGTACCACAAATGATTATAACAGATAAGGAATGATCGTGATGTGCATGCCACATAGCAGACAGTCATCCATAAATGGCAAACTTGTCCTCTGCTATTTCAATACCTTTTGATGTTTACTGTGCCTTGGTCTAATTTCTCCAGGTCTTCTGAATTTTCAATACCATGACAAGAACGGACCCCATTCCTAAATCAAAGTATGATTAACGTTCATGAAATTAGTATTGTTTCAATCTTTGATATTAGCCAAAAGTGCAATTCTCAGCACCTGCAATGTGTCCAGACTTGACTCCTTCTGCAATTCAGAGTTACATGTAACAATAGCATATCTAAATATGACTGTAAATTCATTTTATAAGACCCATTGTTGCTACTACTATTGGAACTATCTGGGTATTCTTCTTTCACATTGCCCTTGGTTCTGCTTGCAAATCCTGGTATTTTATGGCTTTATGTCTCTCTGCACATAAGACAGTGTAATCACTGGCTGCAACAATTTCAACAATCAATTCTACTTTTGTCTTCTTTTCATGGACTACTGTATCTGGTTTTCTCGCGCCTGTTTTTTGAACTGTTGGTAATGGGTGACCCCATGTGATATAAACACCATCATTCTCTACAATGCTTTGTGGCTTAAGTTTCCAATGCTACTCAGCTACTTCAGTGTTGTAATGTTTGCATAATATCTAATGCAACAGTCTTTGTTGTTCCAGGAATTTTTTGTACTTGCAGCTGCATTTATGCTCTTCCACATTTCTTATCTTCTCATCTGATCCTTCTTCTTATATTCATTATTTTGTTTTTTGGGAATTCAGTTGCTGCCTGACCTGTTAAACTAAATGAGGAAGTCATGTCAGATTTGTTCTCCTCATGTTTTAAAACTTTCACTTTGTTTGGATCTGGGAAATTCAGCAAATATGTATGGTCTTACGACTGCAGATCTATACATATAATCAGTTTTGAGGAGGCCTATACCTCCTTCAAAATGAGGGAATGTATAATCTTGGTATCGACTAATTTTTATACATCATTTGATAAACATGAAGCATTTTTCTTGTTTTCCTGTCAAACTGATGCAGTACCTTTTGGGACCAGTCAATCACCCCAAAAATGTAAGTTAGGGCAGGAAGACCGATTTGATTTATAGCTTAGACTTTATTCCTAGATGTCAGGGATGTTTTCAGTATTAATTTTAGTTTTCTAAAATATTCCTTACTGAGTTTGGTTCATATTTGTTCGTGTTTTATTGTCGATCCTTCAGCAATTGCCATGTATGTATGCACTCCCTACTGCTCAAGGCCCAGACCCAGAATGTCCCAGACTGATATTTTCTTGGTGCTGCAGCTTTCTGGCTTTAAATGCTGCTTTTGCATATTTATCAAGACCAAATTATATTCTTACATCATCTGAAAAAGTTTGACCACTTTCAGTTGTGTTTCAGCTCCTCATCTGATGAACTGTACAGTTTTAAATCATCCACAAAAAGAAGACAAGAATCCTTGAACCCTTTGCACTTTATTGTTTTTAGGAGCCAAATTGTAACTATAACCTAATCAGTTAAGTAGAAAGCTTAATGGATTAAGGGCAAGACAAAAGAGCAGCAGAAACAGAGTCACCTTGGAATATCCCTCTTTGAATTTCTATCCTTGGGATAATAATTTGTCCTTTATCATGGCTTAGCTGCAACATGGATTGCCACTGTTTCATGGTCACTGTAATGTAATCAATCAATGTAGCATGTATCTTATGCATCTGTAAGCACTCCTTTATCCATGAATGTGTGATGCTGTCAAATACCTTTTTGTAATCTATTCATGCCACACTTAGATTTTTTTCCCCTTTTACAACTCTCCATTACAACTTTATTTAGCAACAAATGATCTTTTTTCCATATTACTTTCTTTTGTTACCCTTTTGTTCTGTTCTCATGATTGAGCTTTCTTCTAAATGACTATAAACTCCATCAGCATCAATTGCACTATATAATTTAAACAACATCAGAAGGCAAGTTATAGCTCTATAGTTTTTAGAATAGCTTGCAGGTTCACACCTAAGGAGGATTATTGTGTTTCCTGTTGTTAACCAGGTTGGTGTCTGTTTGAGATGGGCATATAAGTAGTCCTTACTGAAGGCTAAATATTCGTGTAAAGATGTAAAGATTTTCCAGTTAGGCGTTTTTCTTAATTTTGTTTCAATTTCTCTGACTGTTACTTCATCCCATTTCATATCCTGTACATTTGAATTTCTTCCTGATCTTTTACTTCATCTATCCATTCAGCATCTATGTAGTGTTCTACAGGGTCTTCATAGTTATTTCTCCAAAATGTTTCTATTTCTTCTTCTTTTTTTTTTTTTTTTTTTGTGGTGTTTCTATTTGTTTTGTTTCCCAGTTCTCTATAAAATGTTTTGGGTTGTCAATGAATTGTTTATTTTGTAGCTGTCCTTTATATTTATCTGCATATCTTCTACGTTTTTCAGCCTTTGCTGATATCTTTAGTTTATTATTTGCAATGATGTATGATAGATCCTGGTCTGTTCTGATACTGCATGTTGCTTTTATCAGGTCTATCTTTAAAAGCATTTTTTTTATCTGTACTCTCTTTTATATTCTTCTAACAGTGATATGTCGCTTTATAGTTTTCTTTATTCAATGCTTTCATTATGGTATTTGATTTATTTCCTTCCTTTCCCTTAGTGTTTTTGTGATTACTTTATTTATTAGGTTACCCGCATAGTAATATGCCGTATTTACTTCTGTTATATCACAAGAATTTCTGTTAATAGTCTTGCTAATTGTCTTCATCTGTTTTATCTGACTTCTAACACTTTGGGACTATTTTCTGTAATCTGTTTCTGTCATCAATCTTAATATGTTTATCCATGTCTATTAAATCAAGCAACTCTTCCTTTAGATCCTTTTCTTCTAAACTGAGGGCATGTTCTTTACTCTCTGTTTCCTGTGGGCATTCTATATAAAGATTCAGAATACCTTCCTGTGAGATATTCTTTTCAGTTGCATCCTCTGTCATTTTTTGCTCTTTTATATAGAAGCTCATTGGCCTATCACTTCACAACATTGACTTCATCAGAGTTGCAACCATTTTCTGCTTCTTTCCTTGCTGTGCCGCTCCAACTGAACTTTGCTACTGGCTTCCTTCTCAGAGCCCTAGAGTATCTTCATGTGGCAACTGATCACATGCTTCCCATTCCACCTGTTTCTCATTAAATTGAGCACTCGTTCCATCATGCTGTGATATTACCAGGGTTGTATTTTCTACACTAAATACTTCTCTTCACAGGTAATATATAACATCAGTTTTTATTTCTTTAATTTCTTCATTATTAATCCTCTTTTTTACTTCCTGCTTTGTTTTCTTTTTTTTTATTGTAAATTTTTCCATATTTGGATGCCTTTGCCTGTATTTTTCTTCATATATCTTTGGTACACTTCTTTTTTTGTATTGATTGGTTTTGCTTTCTATTTCCATATTTCTTCTTTGGACACCTCCTTCTCTTCCTGTTTTTCCTTACTTGGGGGAATCATTGTTTCATTGCACTGTGACATAACCAGTGATATACTTTCTACACTAAATCCTTCACTTTACAAATATTCCATAACTTCAGCCTCTATTTGTTTAACATCTGCATTACTAATCTTCTGTCCTATATTCTCCTTTGTGATCTTATTTTTTGTATTGTGAAATTTGCCGCATCTGTGTGTCTTTGCCTATATTTCTCTTCAAATATCTTTGGGGCTACTTTTTTATTGATTAGTTTGGCTTTCACGTTTGCATGAATATTGCACCATATCAGATCTCTCTTTCTTTCCCATGCCTATTTTTCTTTTTTATACCTTTCAAAAGTATCTAGTTTTTTCTTTATACGTTTGCACTTCCTCTGTTGCCTCTTTTTCCAAATGGCCCAAAGTTTCATGTTTTTCATCAATCTGTTGTGTTAATGGACACAATTTCATATTTGAAGCTTTTCTGACAGTTTTTCTTGTGCAAGTATTTTTCTCTCCTCTAATTTATCTCATAACCTTTTTAAATATCTTCTAGCTGTAAATTCTGGGCTTCTTGCATAATAGTAGTAATACATCATTTCTTCTTTATCCTCAATAGTCTACTCTGTCATCTGTATGGCTCTTTTTGGCCTATCAGTTTTTGTGCTTTTTGTGGACTACTACTTCCTTGTACAACTGGGCGGGGGGGGGCTATCTACCCCCCCTGAGCCTGGCTTACCCTCATTGTCAGAATGTTTCTGTGTCTTGAGAATTCAACACTATCCTTTTTTCCAGTCTTGGCACCAGTACGCTTACCAGGATTGTGTACTTTTTTTACCCTGTGACGTGTGTACTCAGCTGTCATTTTTATTTTTGTACCCTACTTCTGTCCATGATATATGCTATATAAAATACAATTTATATATCAGTGTCATCGTGGTAAGATTTTGTAAAAACAGGGTCCACCTCCTGAAGGTGATCAACAAGACTTAAGAATGAATTCAGTTCCAGCAAAACTACTCTCTTTTGCTTGCTGATTTCATCATCTCTCCATTTGGACCCCATATCATCTCTTTACATGGACTCCTATCATGCCTCCCTTTGGACTCCTATCATCTCTACATTTGGGCTCCTATCATTTCCCCATTCATACCCCTATCATGTCTCCATTTAGCCCCCTTAACTGAAGCTGAGAAGCATCTTTTATGCTTCAGGAATCTTTTTGAGCTTACTTGACAGAACAACATAAATTTCCTCTGTGCAATCCAGGAATGTTGTGTGGCTTAGTTAACAAATATTTTCTTCACTACATTATTGTTAGTAGTTCTGTCTTGATGTCTTCTTCTGTGATCCTACATTTGTGTGGATCTCTGTGACCTGACAATTGCTATGTCATGGCTGGGAATTTCTATTGCCCCCAAGCTGAAGACATGTTACAGACATATGTGCTTTTGTGTGGTGTTGCCCTTTCTGTACAGGTATTTCCCCCCCTCATGTGTATATTGCCAGTCCTAATTGCCTTGTAAGGTGGTACCACAGTATACTATTGTGTGTGCATTGGCGTATTAGTTTAAGTATGTTTGCAAGGTGGCTATTAGGCTGCATCCCTGCCATGTTTTGCTAGCGTTCCTTGAAGCCTCATGTGCAGTTTATTTGTTTATTGCCTGTCTCTACATCCTTCCCCTTTTGCATGGTACTTCCTTGTATCTGTTATGTGGTGTCCTTTGTTATATGTTTCTTATCCACACATTTATCTTCTTCCATTTTCCAACAACTTACACTACTTTTCTTAATAAATAAATAAAAAATAGAATAAATAGATAAATAAAAAGGGACTATTCCCACAAAAATTAAAAAAAAAACATATGTAATCCCTTCTGAAACACCTTTATGTTTCTTTTCTCTTCTTCTATCATATTTGTCCCTCTTCTTCACTATCACACAACTTCTACTATCCATACTCCTTGAGATATGTGCATTACATATGCTCCCTCTGCATGTCATAATTCCATCTCCATTTTTAGATATATGATTGCTATGCTGGTAAAAAAATAATGTCCTGCACTATCTGTCACAATCTCCAAAATTACTTTGATGCTGACATTTTTGGTATTATTTTGTCTTGGACTGTTCATCAGAATCTGCAAAATTTCCATGTTGTTAATGTATATCTGCATTGCTTGTTACATCAAATGTGTAGTAGACAAGTAAAGTTGCATTTAACTTAATTTAGTTCTGCTGGTTTCTCTGCTGCTTAGCAGCTGTGATACACTTATAAAGTAATTCTACACTGCATTTCATTAACATATTGAATTGCTTAGATTAGATATTGCACTTAACTTGGTTCATTTAACACGCTTGCTCTGATATTTTAGAGTATGGCCTATATTGTATTCAGTGTACAAAATACTTCCAGTCACACTGTATTGCTTAACATTCTATAATGGTCTCCATTTCTGATTAGAAATCCAACTCCTTGTAGCAATCTAGTCATTTCATTTTGTGGCATGCATATTATGAAACACACATATACAGAAGAAAAAATAATGTTTTAGTTAGAATTTTGAGTCTAAATCATCAGGAACCTTACTGTGCTTTTATCTGCTATATTATTGACCTTTGCTGTCCTTATTTTTAGTTTGATAATAACACTAGAGGATTAGTCAAACGTTAACCATGTTCAGTACCACGTTCTGTATAATCAAAGTTCCCAAGTAGCATATTTAGAACATTGAAAAATAAAGATGCCCATCCACGATTATTGTAATATATTGTTCTCTGGATTAAATACAATATATACAATTTTTCTCCACTGTCTGCCATTTTGATTTTGCTCTGGAAGGAAGTACAGCAAACACTGCAGCTGTACAACTTAAACATGTCCGTATAATAGTTTCAACCTCACCAGTAGATGAGCAGTGTTTTGCTCCTTTAATTTTTATTTACTTTATTACTTATGTATTAAAACTCCTACCTGGCTGTCCACTGCACCATACTGTAAATGTAAGAAAATCATGAAGCTACTGACTTTGACCTGTACTAGAAGATGAAATTCCATTATTTCATGTTCTTTTTTCAAGCACCATATTCCCAAAATCAAAGAGGCAGAGATTGTTGCGTGGTCTCTTTTTTCAAATCCTAACTGAACTTGTTTAGCCAATCAATGACATATGCTTGTCTATGACAGCTGAAATAGAAATAATGTTATATTATTAAGGATATTACCTCAGAGTGCAAGACTCTTCATTTTGCATCATCTTTTAAGTTAAGGCACCAGAAGTAATAAAACTGATCTACTGAAAGAATATCATTCATCAAGTAAATGCTTCTAATATTTAATGGAAAAAGAATAGTCTGTCTAATTCTTTTCATTTTGTTATAATAATATTTGTTGATGCTGGGCTGAGGACCAGGACACTGGTAAATTTGCTCTAGTTTTATTGGCCATGGATATTGGCATCTCTTGTCAGGGTACCTGATATTACAATTAGTGCCATCCTCAAGAGATAAGTGGCTACTGTGGCAATTATCAGTGTGGCAGAAATAGCAACTGGTGTGGGGGACAGAAGCAACAGCTGAACCTTAGGTGAAACAAAGATGTCAGTGAAAGAAAAGCAGTGATTCTAAGCCACATAATTCATCCTATAATTATGAAATTGTAGAAATGAACTAGGTATGTGAGCTTATGATCAAAGTAATGTCATAAATTACACCTTTACTAATGTGAGCTATTCAGCAGTCTAAATAACTATAGGGAAAATAGTGGACCTGCTTATTGTTGATCTGTACAGTCTCAATGATGCTGGCAAATAATGCCCAAAACACAGAAGGGCTAAAAAATCCACTTTAATTTTTTTTTTCTTTGCAGAGGATAAGCATAACATACCTCTTAGGGTTATATATCAATTCCACAGCTGTGCCAACTCCAAAAAATCTCCCAAAAGAAGGCAGTCATTCCCAGTACACACTTAGAAAACAAACTGGAAACTATTTCCTATGGAAAACAGCATCCACTTATTTCCTTTGAGCAGTTGATGCTCAAGGAGTTTTACCTTGACCAGCTGTAGAGGAGCTGAAAATAACAGTTAATTTACAAAACATATGAACTGTTCTTACATAATGATCACTGTAAGCAACTCGTCTCAAAACTTTGTTAAAACACTGTGACACCGTGTTTCAAAATATCTTATCTGCTTGTAATTAAGACTTTTTAAATGACATTTTTTTGTAAGTAAACAAAAGTAGTATGGTAACTTTAATATGTGAGGATGAAGGTCTTTTTTATGGCTAAAATACTAATGAAAAAATACTGGATTGCAAAATATGACTAAGTCATGTTATTCAGCAAGATATTTAAATGCATGCTTAGGTTTACTGCTGTATGTACATAGGTTCATAGGCTGGTACTGGGCTATCAGCCGTAAGGCCTATACAAGCCTAGCCATAACAATTCCCTGGCTATTTCTTCCCACACTATTTACTTCCCTGGACCCCTGTCTAGCAGGGTGACTGACATGATCCCCGGGGTGAATTTCTTATCTCCCATCCAATCATCAAGGTTCCTTTTGAAGAGGGTAAAGAGGCGCTCTGCTTGACATGTATGGGCAGTCTATTCCAGAGTCTGGGGAGTCTCTGGGTCAGGAACCTATCCCTCCAGCATGTTTTGTTTATCGTGATGACAAGATTTAGATCCCTGGAGCGTGTGGCTCTGAGGGATTGGGATTTCTTTAAGTGTAGCAAGTCCAACAGTTCTGGGTTTGACATGGCCTTGTATGTTAAGCAGAGATTGCCTTGGAGTAGACGATATGCGGCAGAGTATAGCTGGAGTTTTTTTATGGCGGTCAGCATAGGGCATCTGCTTTAAGCCTGTGATTCTTTTAGTGAGGTATTTCTGCGGCCTTTCCAGTTGTTGCAGATGTCTTGAGAGGTGCATACCAAATGGGGCATTGTATTCTATAATGGCTCTAATGAGGGATGCATACAGTGGGACAATGACCTCCTTTTTTCTGGATGAAAAGCCCTTAGTGATGAGATGTGCAACATAGAAGGATTTCCTGACTGTTGTGGTGATGTGGTTATTGAAGGTGAGACCACTGTCCACCTGTGTCCCTAAGTCTCTTATCACACTTTCGGTGTTTAGTGTACTGCCACCTATGTGGTAATTCACAGGTACATGTTTTTTCCTAAAGGGGATAACTATACATTTCTTAGCATTGAGCTTGAGCCCAAGTTTTTTTTTAATTGCTCTGTATCATAGAGTGATCTCATACCTTATTTACTTTTCTCTCTTAATTTATTAAACTGCATATTTTCTCTGTTTATTTTTCTGCTGCACAGGGAATGAACAAGTGCTCTGTATATATTTTTACACCTTATGAAATCATAAGCCTCACAGTAAGATGCTGTCCGGTTCGATTCTCAGCTAGAGCATCTTCTGTGTGGAGACATGCTTGAATGGGCATACCTTCGTTGAAGGTTGTGCATCAGGGCTGGTAACTCGGCACATAAAAATCAACTACCAATCATTAGCGGACCGGAGTTCAGCTGTGGCGACCCCTAACCGGGAAAAGCCGAAAGACACAAACAATGAAATCATAAGCTAAAGCTGTAATGACCATGAAAGAGATTCATAGGAATGTAAATTAATTTATTGATATTCTTTTGAAATATTTAGCAAATATTACCCATTCACACAAAATGATTTAGTCTAAAATCTCTCTCACACACACACACACACACACACACACACACACACACACACACACACACTTGCAAACAAAACCAAAATATACCATTTCTCTTTCAAATTTTAAACTTTACCCCCCCCCCCCCACCACCAGCAAGATGAGGGGTTCTCTGTCCATACAGAATTTTATCCTGCACAAAACCACTGATCAATCAGTTAAGTAATTTATTTATTTTTTATTTATTTAACATTTGTTGACCGGGAAAGTCTGACTGGGTTCCACAGAGCCTGTTTTCAGCGGATACCCTGGGAGAAATGCTCCAGATGCATGTCTTTGGAATATTCATATTCATTCATACTTGGATAGCATTGCTCCATCCACTGGCTGATCATCTATCTTTACTGCCCACTAACACTCTGTTGGCCCATTTGCACCCCCAGGCACCTCCTGGGATGGGGCAAGGATCAAGTGCTGCCCATTTGGTTGGCGCATTTGCACATCTGTGGTGAAGGGCAAGACTCAGGTGTACAGAACTGAACTATGATCCTTGAACATTGTGTTAGGGAGCTCTTTTTCAGCTGGTTATTATGACCTTATGCTTTCCTAACACATGCCCATAGCATCTAAGAGGGTTGTGTGTGGAATGGACCACATTGCATGGCATGCCTTGCTTCTATATGTAATGCAGTCATCATACCTGCCCCTGTGTAAGTAAGTCTTTGTGTGATCTTCTGTCTCCACTAGGGATTGCATCATGGAAAATATGCTCAGACTTATACACCTACCCCCCCCCCCCCTCTGGAGATAGGTGAGCAGGTATAGTATAATCATTGCACTCTCTCCTTGCACAGCTCATTTGGTACCCAGGCCACTAATTCAGTCTGGGTTACTTGGGCCAGAGTCAGGGCTTTATCACTCTAAAAGAGAAGTTATATCACACAATAGTTTTCATGTAGGTCAGCACAGGCGTTCATAACAAGAATGCAAATATCAGCTGCTACAGTTGCACCAGTAATTGTGAGCACAACCACTTTTAAGGAAGAAAACACACTATTATTCTTCCTGAAAAATAATATGAGTCTATAACTTTCTTACTAACAAAAAAATGTAGATAGGAAGATACTCTCTTAAACTGTACTACATCAAAATTGGTTTGAGATACTTACCAATAAAGGAGGAATTCTCACTGTGACCCATAGTCTTTTAACTAAATATTGATGGTCAATCCATTCTAACTGGGAAAAAATCACTGCTGGTAGCCAATCCATTCTAATGGGGAAAAAAACACTGTTTATATAGCCATGGAATTTTCTGTTGTTCATGCAGCTTTGATTTAGACTAGTTCATCCACTCATTCATGACCACGGGATGAAATCGGATTATTTGCATGCATTATTTTTTAGAAATGCATCTTAAAGGAAGGAGAAGTCTTTTCCAGATTTTTTTGGCATATATAGGACAGCAAGCACCTCTATATTTGTTTTTCAATTTAGCATTATGAAGTAGTTGCTCAGTAATAGACATCACGCTGAAATGTATGCCATACAATAATACAAAAAACAGGTAGTTGCTAGGGTAAACTAGTATGTGAACAAATTTTAATTTGATGACAAGCATTTGATTAGTTAAAGTCATTTGTTTATTAAATTTTATTTGGTTATCTGTTGTTATACAAGAATTTAGTAGAGCTAGCTTTGTCTGTAATTAAGTTAATCCTTCCATTGTAAGGAATGTGGGACAAACGTTATCCAGTATTTGGATTTGGCTCTCACTACAAAAGGGAGTGGACATAGATTTGTGTATGTTGAGATAAAATTCCAATAAGTATAACCTTGTTTGAATTAGAGGATTTGCTTTTTGTTCATGCTTCATTTATCAGAATATTTCATTGATCAGTCCTTTCATCAGAATGTTTCTCTGTTTTACAGTAAGAAAATGCAATAGTGGGAATAACAAAAATATTGTTTATTTCAATTGATGTGTGATCTTAGAATCAGAATATTTAGAGATGAGAGACTGCAGGAAGCTGTACTCCTCCCATGGGTGTACAGGAAGGCCCCCATGCAAAAAGCAATAGTCTGTCAGTAGTCTGTGCTTGTTTGTTTGATAAAGAGGTTGTTTTCGGGTTTGTGTCTATATATCTATGTCTATATATATATATATATATATATATATATATATATATATACTGATAGAGTGCCCAGATAATGCTCATATGTGAAATGTTTTATAAAATAAATACCCTGGGGTTCAGAGTGGCCTACTGAGATGCAGAACTGATGGAATTACTGGAAGTTCAAGGTTACTGAGCCTCTGTGAAAATCACGCCTTGCCAGTTCACACCCCAGATTATACATCTCCTCTCAGGGAAGGTTATGCCAGTCAGTTCTGAGTTGAATTAAGGAATACCCATCCAATTATTCAGCTACCATTTGGAGGAATACGGTATATCACACTGCTTTTGCTGCAGTGAGAGCCTATTCCAGATGTCAGGGAAACACAGAGCATTTAATTTGACTCTACATTTTGTTTTAATGATTCGCATGTTTACTTGTACTGCTATTTGTAAGACTGTTTGATTTGTAAAGGAAAAAGGGAAATCCTAGACTAATGGGTATATGATTGCTTGTAAAGCAAGGTAAAGGTCTCCCCTGAGGACTCTATAAGTCACAGAAAGAAGGAATATGGTCTCTAGTTTTTTCTCTTTGCTTATGGCTTTTTGTTAAGACCCTGTGGGTCTTTCCAACTGTTTGATATGTTGGGTGAGGTATATCTCAAAGGGGGCATTGTATTATATAATTGTTCTGATCAGTGCCAAATACTAGGGGACAATAACCTCATTAGATAATGACGATATTCGCTTGGCAATGAGCTGTACCAAGTAAAAGGATTCCCTAACAACTGTTGATATACTGTGATGAAAGAAAAAAGAATTATCAACCCAGGTTCCCAGGTCTCTAACTACATTTTAATTTTGAATTGGGGTATTGTCAATGCTTTTTACTAGGAGGATTGTTTGTCTACCAAATGCAGAAATGTTGCATTTTTTAGCATTTAATTTAAGTCCATTTTCAATACACCAGGCATTTAATAAGTGCAAATTCCTACTGTTCGGCTTCTGTATCAAAGAGAGATTTGACAGCAACATCCAGATTTTGTTAGCTATTGGTATTAGTTTTAGTCTGTAGGTTAAAAAAGTGAATACTAAACAAAAATGGTCCCAGCGATGTGGGTTACCTTATCTTGGAAGGTTTCTGTATTGTTGTAAGCCTGAATGATTCAGACACTATTCTTCCTTACTGTTTTTTCCCCACTGGCAGTGACCTTATTTCAGAGAGATGTCTTGCAGATGATATCATGTAAAAATGCAGATTTCTGGAAAAGCAGTTAATGCAAATGTGCTTCCCCCCAGAAATTGTACTATCAGCAGATTAACACAGTACAGAAATTCAGAGAAATGCATTAGCAAGTATTTTTTTTTTCTCTAGGTGGAAATGACATTGCATTCATCCATTCACCCTTGTAGGACCGGTCGTGGCTCACATCATGATTATAGGTAGATATTTTGAGACATATGAATGTAGGTGTATATATATCTGAAGGACAGGAATGTATCTGTGTGGATATGTTTGCGTGTGTGTGTGTGTGTGTGTGTGTGTGTGTGTGTGTGTGTGTGTGTGTGTCTGTGTGTGTGTGTGTGTGTGTGTGTGTGTGTGTGTGTGTGTGTGTGTGTGCGTGTGTGTGTGTGTGTGTGTGTGTTCATGTGTATGTATTACAGTGTGTCTGTGCTAGTGTGGGAATGTGTTTCCATAAGTATGTGGTTGTAGGAACTTCTTTTAAGCTGCCTCGGTGGGGTTAATTGGAATGATGCAGGGCTCTATTACAGCATGTCAGTGAACGTCATCTGTGATCAAACAACAGATGGTGCCAGTAATTTTCATTGCCAGATTGCCTCAGTACCCAGTCATTATAGCCACTTCATGGGCACACACACACACACACACACACACATACACACACACACACACACACACACACACACACACACACACACACACACACACACACACACACACACACACATTTACACACGCACACACATCCAGACAACAGCAATCTTGGCACTACAGGTTCACACACACACACACACACACACACACACACACACACACACACACACACACACACACACACACACACACAGTACACCATATACGTTTGATTATAATCAAACAAATGAATAAAATACATGCATTTCCATGTAACAGTTATATTCTCACCTTACTGCTTTCAGAATACAGTGTACCAAACATAGCTTTCAACCACTTAGCTCAAGAATCAATCAAGAAGCTGTCCTAGTTCCCACTCAGTATATCTACTTTATGGACACACACACACACACACACACACACACACACACACACACACACACACACACATACACACAAGCATCCAGACAGCTGCAAATGTGTCTCTAAGGGCGCAAAAGACACACAAATACACTCAAACATACATTCAGAGATCTGCAAACATGCCCCAAAAGACTTGCCTACACAAAGAGATACACATACACGCATGCACACACACACACACACACACACACACACACACACACACACACACACACACACACACACACACACACACACACACACACACACACACACACACACACACACACACACACACACACACACACATACACACATGCATTCTGACATCCATACACTCTCACAGACAAACCCAGACAGTACCCCAAAATACATGCACTGACTCACACACACATACACACATACATATGCACATAAATGTGGCTCTCCATCAAGTACAGCTGTACTATGAGTGTATCCAAACACAGTCAGAAAAGCAACAATAGTTCACAAACACAAACCAACACTTAAACCAGTATTTCTTCTTCTTTATTACGATCTGGTACCTCGGCCTTTCGCCTTCAAAGGATCATAAATACAATGTGCTACCAACAGTTTAAATACACATAGAGTAGCGTTGATTAGCACAAAATTCTCACATTAATTAATTACTTAATTAATCAATCAAGTCTTAAAGTAGTCACACAGTTTTTTCAGTTTTTTTATATATATAAAAAATACAATTATTTAATTATTTTAAACACAATTTTTTAACACAATTTTATAAAGGTGCCTTATAATAATATGTCCAGAGAACATATAGAGTAAGTGTTGAAATAGCATCAAAATTCTTCACTACATACATAAATAAATAAAATAAATAAATAAACAAATAAATCTATCTAATCTAAAAAATTTTATAAATTTTAAAGTAATCATATCCTATAATATTAATTATGTGGGTATAAATAATTCAAACACTTAATTCCAAATTTAACCCATAAGGCTTCAGTGTGTTATATTTTAGAATCATTCTAGTTTCTAATTCAAGTAGTCTTTGAATATAAATTCCCCCACTTTCTGAACAAAATGGTTTACCCAAAATACAAAACCTTAAACTCTTAGACAACCACCATGTTTTTCAAGAAAGTGCTTGGCCACAAGACTCACTTCATTATGATTTTTAATATCATTTATATGTTCCAAAATGCGGATTCGAACCATTCTTTTGGTTTGTCCTATGTACCATAGATTCACACAAGAACAACCCAAGATGTATACTACCCCTACTGATTTACAGTTGAAGCGGTATTTTGGAAAGAATGTAATACCATTAATCCTATTAATGTTACTAGCTTTCCCACAAAGGCTACAATTACCACATGGATAGGTATCTAATGGAAGACTCACTCTCTCATCACCTTTTTTAGAGAAGTTATAATTTAATAACTCCTTCAAATTTTTCCCTTTCTTATAGGAAAAAGTTATATATTTAGGAAACAAATGGCCTATATTTTCATCCTCGTAAATTAAATGCCAGTATTTCCTCACTATTTTAGTTAATTCCTCAGATAAAGGTGAAAATTTTGTAACATAGAATAGTTTTTCTTCATTATTATTTTCTTCATTATTTTTTCCTATCATCTTAGATACAATAGACTTCTGTCTCTCCTGTTCACCATCCACTTTCCAATATTCAGTATGATAAGCGATACCTAATACTTTATTTTTACATATTAATAGATGATCTCTGTTATAACCCCTCTTAATCAGCCTAGACTCCACATAATTTAATTCCTTATGTCTCTCATTTTCATCACTAATATGGTCAAAAATTCTTTGGAATTCACCCAAAGGTAATGACCGTATTAAATGTCCGGGGTGCATACTCTCCGCATGTAAAACATGTTTACTGAGGTATCTTTTCTATAAGGTCTAAAACCAATATTTCCATCTTTATGATATAAAGTTATATCTAAGAAACTGATTTTATCCCTACTATATTCAAAAGAAAAGGTCAGACTATGATCGTTATTATTCAAATCATCAAAAAATTCAAAAAATTCATTAATGTCACCCCTACATATCAAAAAGAGATCATCAATAAATCGCTTATAAATTATTACATTCTTTTTATAAAAGGAAGTTGGATAAATGAATCATTTCTCAAAAAATCCCTTATACATAATGGCATATGAGGGTGCAAAGGCAGCCCCCATAGCCGTTCCTTTTAATTGCAGAAAAAAATCATTATTAAAACAAAAATAATTATGGGTGAGACAAAATTCTAACATTTGTATCAAAAATGTAGTTCTAGATCCATCTCCTAGCATCTCCTGAACAGCTGCTAACCCCCATCTTTTATTAATATTTGTATATAATGAATTCACATCTATTGTTACCCAGTAATAGTTATTACTCCATTTCATATGACAAAGTTCATTCAATAAATCCTGAGTATTCAATATGTGTGCTGCTACTTTAGATAAATGTGTTTTTAAATGGAAATCCAAAAAGATATTAACTTTACTAAGAAAGGAACCTATTCCTGACACTATTGGCCTTCCTGGCGGTCTTTCAAGACATTTATGCACTTTTGGTAAGGCATAAAATATCGGTGTCATAGGTTTCTTAATAAACAGTTTTCCAACATCAGTATGACTAAAAAAGCCAAGACGTTCCCCTCTTTCTAACAAGTTCAATAACTCAATATTAAATTCTGTAACAGGATCCCCATTTAAACGAAGATATTCATTTTTATTGTTCAACAGATTATAGACCATTTCACAATAGTTAGATTTATGTAAAATAACCCAATTGCCACCTTTATCTGCACACTTAAAAATGAATTCCTTTTTAATTTCAATCATATTTTTTAAAGCCATCCATTCACTTTTATTTAAATTATAACATTTTGAACCTCCCTTTGAGTTTTCCACTAGTAATGTCAGTTCTTTAAATACAACTTTAAAAAAGGTAGTAATAGCGGGTACTTTTATATTAGGTGTGAACTTGCTATCAGAGGTTAAATATGGTAATAACGTTCTCCCATACCCCGTATGATAGCCTTCACTGTCTTCCACACAAGATACATTTTCATCTTCAGGATACATATCAGCATTTTCATAGTCATAGATAGATAGATTCAACAATTCATCATCATCAAGTTCATCATTAATATTAGATACATTATTAACATCATCAACAATGTAACTATGAAAAAACACTTTTAAATATAGTTTTCTAATAAACTTTTTCAATTCAAAATATAAGTCGCCAAGAGAGGGAAAAAAAGTTGGCACAGATTTGCTGCCTTTAAATAACACTGACCTCATAACATCACTGATAGCCAAACTTGATAAATTAACCAAACATAAAGTCCATTCACTTCGTGCACTCACATGCTCACTCCTTAAAGCGATTTCTGCCCTTTCTGCCGTTCCTTCCTCGACCCGACTTGTTGGTCTGAAAGGAATTATCAGTAGTAGTTATATTAGCAGAAGAACCATTTCCACCATCATTTTCAACAGTCCCGTTATTAATTAAACTGGTAAAAGTCACATTTTTTGTCGTAAAGTTGCTTCTTTCCCGTTCTCCTGAGGACGCTGAAATGCTACGTTGTTTTTGCGAGCTTCTCCTAACCTTTGACCTGCTACGCGTTACTTCATGTTGCCATGAGAACAAGGAGCCACTTTCATAGTCTTTCATATCTCGCAACAGTTTGTTTCTTTTTCATAACAAAATATCAGTCTCTAATTTGGAAATTTTATCAGTGATTTTTGAAAATTGCATCTTAAAACAGGACTCCCCCACCACCTCGTCCTGTAGATGCAAAATATCATTTTTAAGTTTTTCATGTGCTCTTTGGTTCCATTTAATTAAAATATGGAGCCACTTATTTGTACACTCAAGTGATGCCAATTTCCATTCATCCAACAAATCATGCTCCTCCTCAAAGAATTCAGTGGCAGGCAGTTTGTCAATACGCAAACCCCTCGGTGTTAAATTTAGATTGACATATTTTTCTAGAAGGCATGTATCTAAAAATAAGGCAATTTCTTTTGTCATAAGTCTCTCCAAAGACCCAAAACGATCATCTACCTGTTTGTTTCCACCGACATTCCATAGATCCATATTTGAAAACTTTTTTTCTCGTCCATTGACCATATCAGCAAAACAGGTTGCTCCTGGCATAATATTCTGCCCCGAAGCTCCACTTGACTGAGTCATAGTTCTGGCAAGTGTTGGTATAACGAAGAGCAAATATCCAAACACAGTCAGAAAAGCAACAATAGTTCACAAACACAAACCAACACTTAAACCAGTATTTCTTCTTCTTTATTATGATCTGGTTCCTCAGCCTTTTGCCTTCAAAGGATCATAAATACAATGTGCTACCAACAGTTTAAATACACATAGAGTAGTGTTGATTAGCACAAAATTCTCACATTAATTAATTACTTAATTAATCAGTCAAGTCTTAAAGTAGTCACACAGTTTTTTCAGTTTTTTTATATATATAAAAAATACAATTATTTAATTATTTTAAACACAATTTTTTAACACAATTTTATAAAGGTGCCTTATAATAATATGTCCAGAGAGCATATAGAGTAAGTGTTGAAATAACATCAAAATTCTTAACTACACACATACATAAATAAAATAAATAAATAAACAAATAAATCTATCTACAAGAAATTTTATAAATTTTAAAGTAATCATATCCTATAATATTAATTATGTGGGTATAAATAATTCAAACACTTAATTCCAAATTTAACCCATAAGGCTTCAGTGTGTTATATTTTAGAATCATTCTAGTTTCTAATTCAAGTAGTCTTTGAATATAAATTCCCCCACCTTCAGAACAAAATGGTTTACCCAAAATACAAAACCTTAAACTCTTAGGGCAACCACCATGTTTTTCAAGTGCTGTACAGGACTCACTTCATTATGATTTTTAATATCTTTTATATGTTCCAAAATGCGGATTCGAACCATTCTTTTGTTTGTCCTATGTACCATAGATTCACACAAGAACAATCCAAGATGTATACTACCCCTACTGATTTACAGTTGAAGCAGTATTTTGGAAAGAATGTAATACCATTAATCCTAGTAATGTTACTAGCTTTCCCACAAAGGCTACAATTACCACATGGATAGGTACCTAATGGAAGACTCACTCTCTCATCACCTTTTTTAGAGAAGTTATAATTTAATAACTCCTCTAAAGGGAACTCCTAGAAAGGGAAAAATTTGAAGGAGTTATTAAATTATAACTTCTCTAAAAAAGGTGATGAGAGAGTGAGTCTTCCATTAGGTACCTATCTATGTGGTAATTGTAGCCTTTGTGGGAAAGCTAGTAACATTACTAGGATTAATGGTATTACATTATTTCCAAAATACCGCTTCAACTGTAAATCAGTAGGGGTAGTATACATCTTGGGTTGTTCTTGTGTGAATCTATGGTACATAGGACAAACCAAAAGAATGGTTCGAATCCGCATTTTGGAACATATAAAAGATATTAAAAATCATAATGAAGTGAGTCCTGTGGCCAAGCACTTTCTTGAAAAACATGGTGGTTGCCCTAAGAGTTTAAGGTTTTGTATTTTGGGTAAACCATTTTGTTCTGAAAGTGGGGGAATTTATATTCAAAGACTACTTGAATTAGAAACTAGAATGATTCTAAAATATAACACACTGAAGCCTTATGGGTTAAATTTGGAATTAAGTGTTTGAATTATTTATACCCACATAATTAATATTATAGGATATGATTACTTTAAAATTTATAAAATTTCTTAGATTAGATAGATTTATTTGTTTATTTATTTATTTTATTTATTTATGTATGTAGTTAAGAATTTTGATGTTATTTCAACACTTACTCTATATGCTCTCTGGACATATTATTATAAGGCACTTTTATAAAATTGTGTTAAAAAATTGTGTTTAAAATAATTAAATAATTGTATTTTTTATATATATAAAAAAACTGAAAAAACTGTGTGACTACTTTAAGACTTGATTGATTAATTAAGTAATTAATTAATGTGAGAATTTTGTGCTAATCAACACTACTCTATGTGTATTTAAACTGTTGGTAGCACATTGTATTTATGATCCTTTGAAGGCGAAAGGCCGAGGTACCAGATCGTAATAAAGAAGAAGAAATACTGGTTTAAGTGTTGGTTTGTGTTTGTGTACTATGAGTGTATACCTCAGAAGTTTGATTATAATTAAATGACTGAATAAATATACATATGCATGTATAAATATACATATAAGTACATACCTGCCACACTGATATGCATCTTCTCAGATCACTACTGCTAAATGCAGTGTGTAGTGCACAATGGCCTCCACTCCACACACATATGCACTCACACAAAAGCACACAAACACACATATATCCAGACAGCTGCAAACACGCCCCTAATGAAAGGTGTTCACACACATAAACACACGCACCCACACACACACACACACACACACACACACACACACACACACACACACACACACACACACACACACACACACATGCATGCACACACACACACAGAGGCATCTAGACAGCACTGCAAACATGGGCCTACAGCCAAACAAGACACACATACACACTCAAACATATATCCAGACCTGGACACACACACACACACACACACACACACACACACACACACACACACACTTGTACCCAGACAGCTGCAAACATGCTCACAACAACATGTGCTTGCACATACACACAAACATACACACACACACACACACACACACACACACAAATGTGAACATCAGTCTAGAGCAATTGTTTGTATGAATGTGATCATATACCTCAGACTTTTGATTATAATCAAATGACTGAATACATATATACATTTAAGAAAAACCTATCCAATGTTTGGCTATATTTTAGAAACACAAATGAAAATAAAAGCTGATGGACCACCAGGCCAATATAACAGTTTTATTAAAACAAAAACTACCAAAAGTAACCACAGTGTCAATTGTAGACAGTGTATGCTTTGGAGTTTTATTAAAACACACTTACAGGATAAGCCTGTGAGTGTGTTTTAATAAAACCATTATATTGGCCTGGTGGTTCGGCAACTTTTATTTTCATTTTTGTTTGCATTTGCTTGGTTAGCTGCAGGGACCTTTGGTGATAAGGGCTTGGATTTCTTCTGCATATTTTAGAAACACGGGCATTTAAACCCAGTTGATGTCCATAACCACTAAGATGTCTACAAAATATCCCAACTAACATCAAAAACAAAGAGTAGAAAGGTCACACAGACAAACCAATTAGTAAAAACTGCAAGAAAAAACTAGCTAAGCTAGGTCAGCCAAAGGCTGACCAAGTTTGTTAATGAGTGCAAGTTGAGGGCAGTCATTGACTCAAGAAATGATGTTGATATCCTACAGAAAGGTTTGACACAGACTAATGGCTGGTGTCAGAAATTTGGTGTAACACAAAAATGTGAAGAAGTACATAATAATACCCTTTGGGAAATTAAATACACATGCAAATTACAACATTGATAGCACACCCCCTAAGAGTGGACTCAATGCTGAGAGATCTGAGTACTCTGATAGATAGTAATCTGAACTTTGACCAACATGTGTCCATGATGATGAGGAAATTCTTCTGTGTAGCTCAACTTATAAGTAAGGGCATGACATCCAGATCTAAGTATTTTATAGTACCACTGTACTTGTCTCTCTTCAGACCAATAATGGAGTACAATGCACCCTTTGCCATGTACCTCACCATGTATCTCACCAGGTACCTGCAACAGTTGGTGTCCTCAGAGGTTTCTCATGAAAAAGATACATGTCATATGCACACCGAGTAAAAGATGTATAACTGAATTCAGTTTCCTACTGTTTACTGAGGTGTGATCTGTGCCTGACCTACAAGGCAATCTATGACTCAACCCTGATAGAAATGTTGCATATTTGCAAAATTAAGTGTGCAGGAGTTACCTGCTCCAAAGATCTAAACCTGATCTCTTATATGAATAAATCATGCTGCAGAGACATATATTTATCCTAGAGATTGCTTTTCCTCTGAAATAGTCTTTTTATTCTCATGAAGAAGAGCCCTTCTCTGATCATCTTCAGGTGTAATCTGTACCAATGGATGGAAATTGCATATTCACTCCTGGGGTGGTACTCATGTCCCTTATGGAGAGAGGAAGTCTGTAACAATTGTCAAAACCCCTCTTGTTGACCCTTGTTATCTTTCCTCCAAGGATAGAAAAATTTGAGTAAAATCTGGGTAAAACTGGCTAGTCTTGTAAGGGCTCTTTAGCCATTAGCCTAGTAATCTGTTATGAACCTATGAACCTATAGGAGTTTGCTAAATGACAGACTTAGTTTATAAACTCAGCACTTCTTATGTGCAAAGGTACCATGTTCCAAAGATTATCAGCCCTAAAATGAAAAAAAAAAAAAACTTGAACCTGGACAGTGGTGAGGAAAGAAACACATTTTTATTTCTTACAGAAAAATTGTGCTGAGGAAATTTGATACTACATTTTGCACTTGGTTGAACTTCATTCATGAAACATTTATAAATAAGTATTAAGTCTCCTTGCAGTAATCTATATCTGGAAGGAAAAAGTAGAAGATACTGTAGTCTTTCCTTATATGTTTTGTGCCTAACCCAGCAACCTGTCTAGTAAATATTCTTTGTATACCTGAGAGGAATTACATATAAAGAATGAACCACAGTATTCTTTGATAGGTCTTACAGCTGCCTTAAATAATGGAATCAAAACCTTTTCATCTCTACTTTAAAGGGAATACATGATGTCACGTCTTGCCCCATAGAATCCTCTTATTATCCCTTTAAAATTTAGACATATGTTCACAGTGATGCCTAAATCTCTGACATGGCTAGTCTTGGTTGGTGTATCATTATCCACTGCCTATGTATATTCATTGTCTTTGTACCCATAATGCATTACCATGATGTCACACTTCATTCTGTGCTTGCAAAATTAGCCATGACTATGGGTAACAGTCACTGTGTAGGTGACATTGCAAGTGGCACACCTATAGAAACATTGATGATGCAACTTATGCAATGAGCCAGCCTTGGCAAACCTCATTACGATGGTAGAGCAGGAAGTATTTTTTGAGAACAGTAGACATCTACTTTTGCTCTGTTGGCTGCAGTTCCTGACAGAAAGGCTCTTTGGACAGGTATATCAGTCTCTGTCAATGAAGCCAAGTGTTCCACCACAGAATGAGCATTCATATTCTTTGGTGTATCTGCCAGAGGATACTGGCTGTACTTCGAGATCATAAACCTTGTACAGTGATGCGGTTAGTGCTGTCATTGGTAGTGCTTACTGTTGACAAGGCATCTGTAGGACAGAGTGTGAAAACAGAAGTTTGTCCGCAAGCTGCACACTGTGTTATGTTGAATACACTTCTATCAGACATATGCAGGCACACTTTCAGACATATCCAGTGCACTAGTTATAACCTTGGTGCACAATGCTTGCCGCAGCATGAACTAACCTGGTAGTAGCTACATTCTACTCATCTTATATGCTAGCTTTACAAGAAGGACTAGTACTTCCCAGTGGTATGGGAAAGTCACCAATACATTAAGACAGGCCAGTGCTCATAGGCAGAGTTCATGATAGCACTGGGGAAGCATCCCTGTGGAAAGGGTACAGCTTTGCAATGACCTGCTACTGTGCAGCTATCCAAAGACACATGGCAGACCACTAATAAAGTTCATATCCCACACAGTCTGGCAGGAATATTCTTGCAGTATCCTTTGCATAGGTGGAGACACAGAGTACTTCGTGTGTCACTGTGTAAAGTCACAATATCCTTGTTCACTGTATCTATGGACAGCATGGACATTAATTAAGTCTGCATTGGCTGTGTGCATAAGAGAGACAACAAAGATGTATCTCTCTATATCTTCTAGGTTGCTTGTTTAAGTAATAATTGCATCTTCACATCCTGAATCTTAACTCAAGTAAAATTGTATTGTATATACAAAAATGTATTTAGTTTAATTATATCTACAAAGGTATGCTAATTTATGTAAAGCCAGTGCACTATATATGGTCATCGTTTATGATGCAGTCCCACAGCTTACTTTCACATCTCCACTCAGCTGTTATGTTATCGTGTAGACATACCTATTTTAGAGAAATAGTTGTATGAATACAGTACAGATTCAATAGCTAACATGATGATGTCTTTGACCTGCAGCCTGTCTTCTGGTATTTTCTCAGCAGCAGCATCATTGTCTCAACCTACACCCACAATGGGTCGATGTAACCATCCTGAGCACATTGCAGCTGTTGTTGTGGTATCAGCAGTTACATTATGTAGTACAGAGTATCCCATGACAATGAAGTGTGTTATGTGTTGCATACTGCAGCATACTATGAGACACCCAGGCAGAGGGGAGCACATCTTTAACTTGCTAAATAAGTGCTGTCTTACATTTTGCCTGCGTATACATGCTGCTGTATATCTCCTTTTACTGATTTATACTACTCCCCACTGAGAAGCAGCAAGTTTGCAATGTGTCTGCCACATTCCCCACACCACAGGAGGCCTTATAGTATATGTCCGCTCTGGGATGTGCTGCACAGCATGTTCTCCTACCAGATAGGGATATCATTTGTGCTACCAGGGTGCATAGCAAATATATTCAGGCCACATGTGTGATTATTGCATTCCATCTGAACATTGATTGAATAACCAATGGAATGTGCCTGTGGCAAGGGTATTGACCCCTGCCATAATCATGTTTTTTTAGTCATAATCCACAACAGCAAATAGTATGCACACTCATCTCATGACAATCCGAGTCATTCAAGTGACTGTGCATTTCATCCAGTACCCGTCAAAGTGTTCAGATGTGATTCATGGGTACCGCTATCATCTGGATAGATGTCAATGTCATCTGGTAGCTGGTGTTATGGCTACCACTGCAAGAGCTATCATTCTCACAATCATGACTGGCATCTCATTGTATAAGTAGGCCTTTATGATGGGTAGCCAGACCATCATTATGATACATTTTGATCAGTTTTTTATACAGACTACTACTTCCAGCATCACTCACAATATCACATGTTGCAGTGGACCCATACCATCCTGATTTGCAGGACACCAAAGCAGTATGTCTGATGCCAGTTGCCCAGCACTTGGGGATTGTTTGTAGGCAGACCCTGCATTGTGCAGATACTGGAATCCCATTTCTGTAGACCAGAAAGTTACAATGCAGACGAGGTTTTGGGATCCCATCTGAAATTTTCAGTATACACACTTTACTGCAATACAGTAGAGCACAGCTGACAAAGGCAGGGAAACACTTCTTTGACTAGATGTGCCACATACAGGATCAATTTATATATGAAACAATTTTGTCTCCCTTTATCCCTTTTTGTCCCCCTTTCTGTGCATTTTAATTTTTTTCATTAGTATACTTATTGGTGAAGATCTGCAAACGTTTTTAAATTGATTTATGTGTTAATAATTCACATAATCATGATCTATAAATGTAGATTATTTTGTGGTTTTGGTTATACTGCTATCCTATAGTGCTATTTATAACCACACACATGGCTTTATTAAATAAATGTGAAAAAAATTATCAATTCCTTCTAGAAGCTGTTATAAAGCATTTACCTACACATCACCTACTGTTAGAAATGTGAATTTTTATTTAGATATGACAAATCAACACATTTTCATCTATTTTCTTTTTTTGTTTTAAAACCAGGAATATTTGTTTTAATGTTGAGTAATTTATTAGATTACATTTTGAGTGAATTAAATTCCAGTGGCACACAGAGCAATGAAGAATCTTTCCCATGATGATAAAGATGTAATATTTGTTAAGAGCTGTGCAAAGATATAATGGTGTAATGATGTCTCAATTACTTTTGTTTGGAAAACCAATGCAAATTTCTTCTAAATATATCTTTGCAGGACATGAAAGATAAATATCAAACTGCAGTCATGCTAATCTCACAGGGAGCATATGATAACTGAAAAACATGCAGTTCGCTAGATTTGTGTTTCCCTGCTCCTGCCTCATAATTTACATGGAAAATGCATTTACGTTGCCCTTACACAACCCATAAAAATCAATAAACACAAAGGTCTCAAAATAAGAAAATACATTATTTTACTGGCTGTGCATTAATTTGTCCCAAGGTCTATACCAGGAATACAGACTACGGCTAAAACCAAAAGAGAGCTCATTGTTTACCCGAATTTACTCATGAATTATTTAGTGCAAGTAATTTTAGAAGTGCGACTGGAAGAAACAGAAAGAGGTGCAATCACGTATGAGAGTTATGCAATGGCAAAAGGGATGCAAGCATGACCAGAACAATGTGACAGCAAGATTTATTGTTCAGCTCCTGGCTTTAATTTTTAAAGTCTGAGCAAACTGTATTATTGTAGTTCCTTTACACTTCGTCTTGTTGAAATATGAAGTCTGAAGCTATTTATTGGAACTGTCTCTGTGCTTGCGGATACATTGCAAAGTCTTTGCATTGAATTGCAATTCAATACCAGGCATGGAGAAGGCACAGTTCCATTTCAAATGCAAAGAGTTTGCTGATAGTATTAAAGTCTAAAATAATGCAAAACAGCTGGTGCTTTCAGGAAATGTTGTGCTTCTTCATTTTCTCTTATTTAATTCATAATCATAACTGACTTGGAGAAGGACATTTAAAGAGCTTGTGGAACCAAATGAGACAGATGTGAAAAATGATACAAGTTTAAAGAAGCAGCCTGCTGTAACAGAGTATATTGAACTTTTTTACCGTTTGTTCATTATAAACATATATCTGTGTGAGAGCATCGTGATAAGATGCAGTGGTGTCAGATTCATATCACGGTGCTCAGTAACACAGAGGTACTAGATGGGTACAGTTAAACATCTATCATTTGCAAAGCATAATGTCATTGCTGTGGCATCTCTGCAGACTTATAATCAGTCAAAGTGCATAAAATGAAAACAGCATGAATCTTTGGTTTAAAACAGCAACATTTTCAGCTTTTAAAAACTAATTTTAGATGAACCCACTCTAGCTGTCTAAAAGACAGCTGTAAGAGCAAATCCTTGTTAATGTGACTTTTGTTAGGGGAGAATAGAATAAGATGTTAAAAGAAGTATAATCCAACTTGACATTTAGATTTTGTTTTATACCTACATTGCTTTCACCCAGCAGCCACTGTGTAAATGAAAACTGGATTTTCCTGCCTCACACCCAGTTGATGTACCATCATAACATTAGACCACGTACCATGAATGATCCTTAATATCATGTAATACCACTGAATAGTATGCATGCTCCAAGAAACACTTATTTCCCTCAAAGTTAGCTTTTCTTCCATTTATTTTCCTTTTGTGATTGCCTAAAACAAGTTATTAAATGTCTCTTTTTATGACCTACTGATGGCTGACAGACTGTCCTAGATGAAGACGGGCATGAGTTCACTTTTTGTCAGTCAAAAAAAAGATTGCTAGATTTGGCATTGTAATAGTGTCATCCGTTTTTTCTTCTCCTTTCTGATTTTCTCCATTGCAAAGCCAGCATACACTAGTACAGATTTATGTGTGAAGATGAATGCTCATATAAATATGCATTTTCTGACTCACTGACGCTAAGACAAGACATATGTCTGCAACACCAATAATCATGATTCAATTGTGAATTGAGTCATAGGCAGACAGGCTACTTAGAAAAAAAAATGTACTCCTAATGGTCATGTTTTGCATTGAAGGACAGTTGAGGAAAAGCCAGTTACAGTTTCTTGTAAGTAACAACCAAGCTGGTGAGCTAAAACATCCATGAATGTACTTCAAACACGTGAACACATGAAATGGCATCTGTACATATTATGGTTTCTCAACAACTGCAGAAAATAAAACAAGGTATTTTTTCAAGGAGGTAGTTCTAGAACAAACCCCATTGCTTCCTCTAGAACCTCTAATTATGTATGATGGAAAATGCTAGTGAGAAGCTCTTCCAAATAACTCTATGCAATACAGTAGCATAACTGGTAGTGGTGGTGGTGCCTCACAGCAAGAGGTAGTTTGGTTCAGTTCTCGGTTGGGATGCTTTCTGTGTTAAGTTTGCATGTTCCTCCTTATGTTTGTGCGGATTTTGTCTGAGTGTTCTGGCTTCCTCCCATATTCCAAATATCAGCAGTAGGTGGATCAGGGACTCTAAACTGTCTGTAGATGTAAGTGAGTGCATGTGTGATGGAGAAGAAAGACTGTAAATCTAATTATATTCCTCTTTTGTCTTGTAAACTTACTAGACAGTGCTGGCTGTTCACAGGCTCACTCTAGGAGTCAGTAGCAACTTGTCACAGTGAGAGGGAGAGAGAGTTAAACCATTGCATACATGTAAACACCTGAAAGCTACAGGTGAAGTCTGGCTTAATGTAAGGCTGCAGAGTGGGGATAGGGACAAGGAAACAGAAACAAAAAGAGTTACAAAAGAGATATCCTCAGCTCATATCCAACAGATTCCATGTATGCTTTCAATATGCTCTAAGATAGCTATTCCCACGATATCTGCAGAATAAGCAAAGTGATTGACCAGCTAGCAGGCTCATGTCTTTTATTAGGGACTCAAGCAGGGGAAGAAAAAGATCTTCTGTCAGTGAGGAAAGTGAGTATGAAAACGAAGTACTCTTGCATACCCCAACACCCCACAACCACCAAGAGGACACTATGATATCTGGCCATTCTTTAACATGAATAATTAATACAGCACATAACAGCAGTAACTTCATAAAAGCCAATATGTGTTTGAATTCTGCAAAAAAATAAAAGTTGTAATGCATAAGTCAAGAGAGCTGCTTGTTTTGAAAAATGTCCACATTACCAAAAAATGACTGCAATATGAAGATGAAGCATTTTCATCATTTTTCATCTCCTTTCAAGTTTTACTAAATAGCATCATATTTGTTCATGTTGTGTCACATAACATAGTATTGATGTAACAAAGCAAGAGTTAATTTTATTTATTTTTAATCTCTGAATGTGTTAACCAGGGTAGCTAGCTGATCTAGACGGATTATTTTCAGGTCCATCCTAGGTGTATCTTACATATGTAATTTGCCATTTCTTGACTGGAATGCATTTATCTCACTAGTACTATAAATACACTCTCCCTGGGATTCATTAACCTGAAAATTCCGTGCAGGAACAGTGTAGCTGTTCCTGCATGGAATATAGCCGCCGAGTGATCCAGCAAACTGATCTGATGTGCACGAGTGTGCCTACACTGTTCCTGCATGGATATGGCTGCAGAATGCTAATAACCTCATTTGCTGATGAAAACCATGCAAATGAGGTGAATTAGCAATTCACCAAGCAGCCAGGTATCTGTGCAAGAACAGTGTTATTCACAGAAATGTATTTGGTTACGAACCGAATACATTTCTGCAAATAACAAAATGGAGGCATGACAGCTCTCAAATAAGCATGCATTATAGTGTTTAGGCATGCCAATGGCCAAATATATGGCCATTGGTATGGAAAACTGTTTTCTTTTTATGAAAATGAAATTTATTTTTTTTGGCCGATCTCGGCCGTTTAAGCATAGGGCAACTGCGTGCAAACGGGATCGTGCCGAAAAAAAAACATGTAAAAACTCAATTTTAAGGGAAATCTGCATTTTGCCATTATAGTCTATGGCATGCAGAATGAAAACAATACCAGGGAACAGTGGTTGTCAAGGGGAAAGGCTCTATGTAAGTGCAGTAACTATGGACTAAGGCAGTGGGGTATGCAAATAAGGGGAAATTTACTGAATCACAAAAATCTTCTAAGTTCCAAACTGCACCTAACCGTGTAGATGCTCTAGTATGATGGTGTAACTAAAAGGAGCAACATACATGAAAAAGGAGTGTGTAAGGCATGGTGTAAGCATATTGGAGTCCTAAGGTGCAGATATAAGCTTAGCTAAGCACAGCTAAGCAAGAGGGTGTGTCTGAGGCTGTATTGACTTATTCCATGAACTGAGAAGCGTGTTCATGCCTAGGGGAGGGCCATTTTTCACTGTTTACATAAGCTAAACAGAACTGCACTTGCGCACCCAGTCTAAAACAAAAATTTAAAAAAATGGAAATAATAGGACTGTTTACATTTGGGCACCAGGTTTGTGCAGCACACCTCGGGGCTTACAAGAGGAGGAAATGGGAAGGGGAAAAAGAAAAAAAAGGAAAATAGCAGAATTAAAGCAATCAAGTGCAAATAACATAGCTGGCAGGTGGATTGCATCATAGTCAGACAATCATACAGGCAGCATCTGCAGCACAACAGTATAAAGTATGGAATTAACTTACAGTCAGTTTTTTCCCACAAACTTTGAACCATTGGTGTACACATGCGAGAGAATTTTAACTGGAAAAATGTTAGAGGCTGCCATTGCTTTGATCTATCAGTATGTGTTAGAGGCTGACGGTGGAGAGGAGGATAATGCTGACAACCGCCACAGCCAAGGAGGAGGAGAGTGTTCAGACCCAGGGTAACTTACCAGGGGCTACATGATCTAGCGATAGTAGAACACTGCAGGGTGGACAGAGGCATACATCAGCAAATCACCGAGCTGTGCTGGCCTCAACGCAGATCTAGAACCAACAGAGAGGAACCCATCCCAGTGGATACCAAGGTATGTGTAGCCTTAAGAATTCTAGCTACAGGTACTTTCCAAATACCTACTGGGGACATCATGGGGGTCTCACAGGCATCTGCATCCAGGGTACTCCATCAGTTCCTGGATGCCATGCTACCACATACCGGTGAGCACATTTACTTCCCCAACACCCGTGTGGAGAGGAACAGCAATATGCATCTCTTCCACCATGTAGCAGAATACACAGAGGTACTGGGTGGCATAGACTGCACGCACATCCACATCAAAGCACCACCCAGTGAACAGAGTAAAGTCTACATAAACCACAAGGACTTTCCCTCCATCAAATGTCAGGGCGTTATCATGAATGTGTGTCCTGGCAGTCCTATAAGCTATCACGACTCCCACATCTGGCATTGATCACAGCTATACCAGGCATTTCCAGTGGGGACATCCCATATGGCCATCTGCTGGGAGATACTGGCTATGCACTGGAAACGTGGATGATTACACCCATCAGAAATGCACACACACCCACACAAGAATGCCATAATGAGGCACATGCACAAACCAGGATCATTATAGAGCACGTGTTTGGGATGCTCAAGTCATGGTTCCACTGCCTTGACATATCTGGTGGAACCTTGCAGTACTCTCTAGCCACATGTGCACAAATGTTCACAGTATGTGCCATGCTACATAATATGATCCTGTGGAAACAGCTGCAACAGGAACAGCACGGGGAAGGGCCACACAGCCCACTACCATTGCCAAGGTCCCCACAGGCACAGAGGGACTCACAGGAGGAAGCCCCTGAGCTTGCTCCTGTAGGCAGACGGAGGCATGCCCAGTATGCTCAGGGCTTGGCAAAGAGGCAATGCGTAGGGCACACACTGATGCTGTAGAGACCTCAGGGACTGAGACCTCGCACTGACTCGCACACACAGTAAAATGGATAACACACTCATCACATTACCTGTAACTTACCATGTATAGGCAGTGTACTGTGTGCATCCAACATAGTTGACCATCAAGCACCATCCTCACAACTGCTGCATTCACAAGATAAGTCATGCAAGGGAATGGGGTGGCCTACTGGGATAGCAGCACACAACTGACAGCTATATGGGACAGCAGGAAATGTCTGGCCAAAACTGGCCTCCACACACTATGCAGTAGTACTCAAGGTGGCAAATCCCACTGCAGTATATGTGTGGGGACAACTAACTGAGGGGGGTCATATGTCACAGGCATGGATGTTAGGGTGGGGCTCCCATAACCACCCCTCACACCCACACAGCAGGTCAGCTGTAGAAAACCACAGATAAATGTCTGGTAAAGGCACACAAATGGTGGCAATGTTGAGCTACCCCCCTACAGACTCACACACTGATAGCACAGCAGGACCTGCAGTTGTAGTAAAGCTAGGAAGGGTAAGAAGTCTGAAATTCAAATGTATGCCAGTGCAGTCTGACCTGGGCTCTTTACTGATATGCCTCTAGTCACCAAGACAGGGCACAATAGTATGGTAAATGGAACCAAAATGTAAAGCAAATATCAGCACAGTCTGTGCAAATGTGTACAGTTGACAGGTGTGCCCCCCCCATATACCCATACAAATGCAGTAACATGTATGTTTGCAGGGAAACAGCAGCATAACACACATTGGCAGGGCTGTACCAATACGCATGAAAATATGTTGCCTGTCCACAATATGCAGGGGGTCATTGAGCTATGTGTATGTGTGGGTAATACTGTCTGGATCTGGCCAGCACATTCTCCTGGTAGTCATCTTGTATTGCGCTAGATACAGTGCTGCCTTTGACAGGGCCATGTGCAGATAACTGCAGTGCCAACTTTTATGCATGTCAGTGACATTCACTGCTCTGCCACTGACATACCTGGAAGTCACAGTGCTATGTGGAAAATACTAAACATATTAGTGACATCTTAAAGGATGTGTAGCAGAGGTGCCAAGGCTTTTGTGAATATAAGTGCTTTTTGGTATTGTTGCCAATGATCATTCTCAATAATCCTTTTTTCTTCTGTTTGCTATTACATATAATGGACATGCCTACACAGTTGAATGCACTATGTACCCACACCCATAACTCCCAAACTTTGACAGCAAGATGTCTAGACAAGGGCAGAAATAAAAGTGGAACAAAGGCACAATGATAGGCATGTGTTGTAAATATCACCCTTACATACTGAGAAAGTTTGTAGGGTGAGGGGGGTTGCAGTAGTGGGAACTGTCTGAAGGTTATGTAGTCTGAAACAGTAATGTCCATCATTATTTTGTAACATCACTCTTCAATTATATGTCACTGACTAGCCATAAAAACACAAGTTTACATAGAAAGGATAAAACCTCTAGCCAAACACCTGGGCAACCTGCCAAAAAATGTACAGGTGAGAGGTAAGCCTACACAAGGATATGACATCTCAGGTTAGAAAGATACCACACAATCAGGAATTCCCCAGCCAGTATATCACCAGATTGCTGGACTGTTTACACAACCATGTCATTACTAAACTGGCTGTAGCCACACCTCACAAATGGCCTTGTTGGGCAAGAATTTACATAGCTGCCTTCATAATATTGGTCTATGCATCATACAACTAGTATTCCTCTGGTAAAGCACTGTGATGATCTAGGGATGTCTGGCACTAGGTAATGACACAATACATTGCAATGTCAGACTACAGATATGTCAGAAAATGTCAGATTAACAAAACAAGTACCCTGAGGAAAGTCCCGTGTACTCCTGAGAAGTATGGCTGTAGCACACAAAACCCTAGAATGGATTACACCTATCTCTGGAATGGAGTCCCATTCTAACTACAGAAGGTCACACTGGGCGTGCTCCTACGCTTAGAGAATCACAGGGCATGTTGGAACCCACATCAGAATATATGACTGTATTGTGTATATATGTCTGCACATACAGACAGCAATGTACACCTCAACTGCCCCCCCCCCACACACACACACCCACACACACACATCAGATAGGATTACCCTCAGTTAGCTGTAGATGGGCTATATGTGATATATCTGCATCTGTTGTGTGAGATACACACACATATATATGGGCAACAGGTAACAACATATGTCAAGCATACACACACACATAGATGTGGGGAACTGAGAGACAGACAGTGATAGTGAGAGAAACACAGGGGGAAACAGACAGAGTGACTCACACACACAGATACCCTGCATGGCATACAGTGATGTCCTGATGTGGACAGTGGCATACCAGTTGTAAGCAGTTGCATGTTCCAGCATAAATGTGAGCCCTATTGTGTGACAGTATTGAGGTTGGGTTTATAATATCACATCACCTGCCTGTGTGTGTGTGTGTGTGTGTGTGTGTGTGTGTGTGTGTGTGTGTGTGTGTGTGTGTGTGTGTGTGTGTGTGTGTGTGTCTGTAGGTCTAAGTATAAGGAGACTCTTCCCACTGAGTACACTTCAATTTGCATTTTTTCACAAGATCTGTTGCTGTCATTCACCTTAGAAGTACTATTGGACACTAAGCACCCCTATAAACTCTGTACTACATGCGATAAATGTGTAACACTATAGTACAAATAACTAGATTGGTAGGGGGTCTAATCTTAATGTTGGCAAGTGTGCGTGTGTGTGACAGTTCTGAATGCGGGAGTATTTGTTTGTAGGTGAAACAGTTTTAGACCATTCCCACCCACAACATTTCCCAGCAACCCACTTTTGAGTCCTGCTAATGTCATTCCCCTTATTGGCACCTATGGGCAGTTGTTAGCCTATTAAACTCTGTAGTGTGTGTGATATCTGCATAGCACTATAGTACAGATCACTAGCTAGAGAGGAGATCTAGTTTCAGATCTGGAAAATAAGTGTGTATGTATGTTTGTAAGAAGAAGTATTTTAATAAGTCTCCCACTCACTGCCCTACTTTATCACTCCTGCTGATGTCATTCTGCTTATCAGCGCCTTTGGCCAGATATAAGCCTAGTAAGCTCTGTAGCATGTGGGCTGACTGCATAACACTGTAATGCAATTAACCAGATAGGCACAGGTTCTATCCTCAGATCTGTCAAGTGGGTGTGTATGTGTGTATGTTAGCAGGAAGATGTATTTTGATAATTTTCCCACCCACTGCCCTACTTTATCAGTCCTGCTGATGTCATTCCCCTTAGCACCTTTGGCCAGTTATCAACCCAGTAATCTCTGTAGCATGTACGACAACTGTGTAACACTACATTACAAATAACTAGATAGGCAGCAGTTCTACCCTCAGATCCTGCAAATGTGTGTGTGGGTGTGTAAGTGTTTGCTTAAGTGTGTATGTTTGGAGGAAGAAGTATTTTGATAAGTTTCTCACCCAGTGCCCTACTTTATCAGTCGTGCTGATGTCATTTCCCTTATCAGCGCCTTTGGCCAATTATCAGCCCATTAAGCTTTGTAGTGTGTGTGATAACTGTATAGCACTATAGTACAAATAACTAGATGAGCAGGGGTTCTACTCTGAAATCTAGCAAATGTGTGTGTGGATGTACAAGTGTGTGTGTGTGTGTGTGTGTGTGTGTGTGTGTGTGTGTGTGTGTGTGTGTGTGTGTGTGTGTGTGATTGTAGGAAGAAGCATTCTGATACATTTCCCACCCACTGGCTTACTTTATCATTCATGCTGATGTCACTCCCCTTATAGGTTTATAGGTATGTGCTAGGCTAATGGCCCTGGAGCCTTTATAAGCCTAGACCATAGATGTATCCTGTCAGTGTGTCAACTGATGTTAGTTCTCAGTGCATCCATCAAATAGAGCCACTGGAGTGATCCCTGTGGTGAACTTTCTATTACCCACCCACTCATCAAGATTTCTGTGGAGCAGGGTCATGTAGGTGTTTTGCTTGACATGTATAGGAAGTCTATTCCAGGGCATGTGTAGTCTCTGGGTGATGGACCCGTCCCTCCAGCATGTTGTGTTAATTGTGGTAATGAGGTCAAGGCCCCAGGAGTGTGTGGTGTAGAGGGATTTGGATGTCTTTAGATGTAGCATTTCTAAAAGAGCTGGTCAGACATGGCTTTGCATGTCAAGCAGAGATCACCTCCAAGTAGGTGATATGAGACAGAGAATAGCTGGAGTCTTTTGAATCTGATTGTGTAGGACATATGTTTAATGCCTAAGATCCTCTTTGTGAGGTACTTCTGTGGCCTCTCCAGTTGTTGCAGGTGTCTAGTAAGGTACCTACCAAATGGGCCATTATACTTGATGATTGGTCTAATGAGGGGAAAGTACACAGAGACGATGACCTTTTTTTCCTGGATGCAAAACCCTTGGTAATGAGATGTGCCACATAGAAGGATTTCCTGACCACAATGGCAATGTGGTGGTTGAAGGAGAAGTTGCTGCCAACATGTGTCCCAAGATTTCTTATAATGCTTACAGTGTTCAGTTGGCTCCCATCGATGTGGTACTTAGTGGGATCTGAGTTTTTACCAATGAGGCTAAGGATGTATTTTGTGGTGTTAAGTTTCAGGCCCTGGTTTCCACACCAATCAATGGTCTCAATGAGGGCTTTCTGTAGGATGTCTGCATCACTTGTGGAGTTAATGATGGCTCCCAGCTTGCAGTTGTCTGTGAACTTGGTCAGCCAGAGTTCCTTTGTGTTGGCCTGGACTCCTGAGAAGTAGATGCTGAACAGGAGAGTACCCAGGAGTGATCGCTGTGGGACTCCACTCATGACTGGTTGGCAGTCTGACCTGGAGCTCATTTCCTTCACACTGTGTGTTCTATCTGTGAGACAATTTGCAACCCTCTAGTGATATAGGGGTGAGACCTAGTTTGGTGGGTTCATCAATAATTCCTGACTGAGGAATGGTATCAAAAGTGTTGGCCAGATTGATGCAGGCTGTATGCAGTGCCTTACCATCATACACAGCCCTGATGACTCACTCAAAGAAGTCAATCAGTTTGAGCAGGCATGATCTCCCTTTCACAAAGCCAGACTGTGTGGTGTCCAGAGTTAGGAGATTGCCTATATCTTTGTTGATCAGGTCCCTGATGATGTACTCCATAGCTGAACATATCAGACTCATCAGGCTAATGGGCTGATAATTTCCAGGGTCTGTAGTCATTACCCCTTTATGGAGAGGGATGACTGTAGCAGTGCACCATTTGGGAGGGACAATACCTGAGGTGAGGCTGTGACTGAACAGGGCACACAGATGTGGTGCCAAGTGTCTTTATAGTTCATGTAGAATAGAGCCAGGGATATTTTTAGGTCTCATGAAGGCTGTATTCTTGCCTGTGGACAATGCAGGTTTAACCTTGGCTGCAGTAATCCTGGGTATCTGGCATTCTTCTGGCATTCTGATTGTTCCCTTATGGGGGTAGAGAGGGGTAAAGCTGGCACTGAATATGTTGGCAAGAACGTTGGCAATCTCTATTGTCTCAGTATAGGAGGTAGCATTGTGCAGTAACTCAGAGCACTTCTGGGTATTGCCATTGAGGTTTTTGATATAACTATCAAAGGCTTTGTGATTGTTGTCAGTGTCTGTTGCAATTCTGCCATCATAGCTGGCTTTAGATGATTTCATGAGGGATCTCAAGTTGTTGTTGAGGCTAATAAGGGAGTTTTACCACTCCTGGGACTGCAGCTTTTTCTGCAACAGTTTCTTCCTTCTGTTGTACAGGTTATTAATGGCAGGTGACCACCAGATTGGCCTCCGGTGTTTGGAGGGGAGTGTCATGGTTCTGTTGGGTATGGCTAGTTCCATGCATTTATGTACATGTTTGTACAATGTATTTGTGTATGATTCAGCAGTCATGCAGGTATTTTCCATTGGCATGGGTGCTGTGAAGTTAGCCATCTCTGTTTTTAGGAGTCCAAAGTCAGCTTTGGAGACGTTTTTCAAGGTGGTTACCTTTGTGGGAGGTGTGGGTGAGATATGGATTTCCATGGTGATCACTTTATGGTTGGATCTGACCAGGTAGGGATTGACTACTGTTGTCAAGCAATGGTCTCATATGTTAGTAATCAACACAGGTCAAGGATGTTGCTTCCTCTACTGGGTGTCAGAATGAGCTGCTCCAGGGCATTGGAACTGATGAATTCCAGGAAGTGCTGGGCCAGTGTATTGGTGCTTGAGTATCTTTCCCAGTTGATGGAGGGGTAGTTGAAGTCTCCATGTATGAGAGTGTTGGGTTGGAAGTATCTCAGAGGCATTATGCTGGGATACTACTCTGGAGGTGTGCATATCCTTTATGAATATTGAGACACCTACAGCTTTGGAGCTGTGGTCCATGTTTTGGAGCTGACAGGTGTGGAATGAGTTATAGCCTGGTAGTGCAGGGGTAATGTCTGCTGCTGTAAACCAGGGTCCGTTACAGCATGTCAATGTTCTCCATTTTGAAGAGTGCTTCAAGTGAGTGCATCTTGAGATTTAGATGTCTAGTGTTAAGCAGTATGGCCCTCAGATTGCATTTATGTATAGCTGTTATGGTGGTAATTTTATTTGGAACACTGCCTAAAAAGGCACTATAGGGGTGGCAGGACACTTAACCGGTACCTGTAAACCCAGGGGTGACAGATGCAGGCCATCTCTGGCAAGCCTTCACAGTCTGTCATTCATTTCATCCCAAGCAGACAGATACTGGATCCCTGAGAATGACACCAGGCACTTAAGCCAATTGTTTAAGTCAATTGTTTGTTGTGCTGTATCATTCTGGGTGACAGTACTATATTGCTCAGGGCCTGGTCCACATAATCTGAGAGCTCCACCATGTCTCTTTTCATGTAGTCCATGGAGGTGCATCTCAGGTCATTCATACACAAATGGACAATGAAAGAGTGATATTTGTAGTTGTTGTGGAGTGACCTGACTGGGTGTGTTATGTGTTGGATTCTGATACCTGATAGACAGCTGACTGTTACCTTATCCATATTCAACCTAGTGAGTGGGACATCTGTGTGTCTCACTATTGAGTCACCTATGATTACTGTATTGGTCAAGGTGGTTAGCCTTAGGGGCTTTGGTTGAGGGGCACACTGTGTAGGTGAGATATGTGTTATGTGGTTCATGCTGTGTTGTGGTGGTTGAGTGGGTGTCTGTCTTGGTGGTCTCTGCTGTTTGGGTAAATGTCTATTGAGTGCCTCTATGAATGTGGGTGTGTGGTTTTTGTATGTCAGAGCTGTGATAGTGGGTGTTCTGGAGGGGTATGTGTTTCATGTGGTGTGGTGCAGGTGTTGACCCTTCTCTTCTCGACCAGCTAGTCCAGTCATCACTGGAGAGTGCATATCTTCCAATTTGGTGATATAGGAATATCTCTCACAAATCTGAGTGCTGGGATTTTAGAGGAGAGGGTGGTCTGTGTACATGAGGCAGTTGCAACAGTGCCTCAAAATGCTCAAGTGCACCAGGTTAATGGGCAAAACACAGAGAACTGCACTTTAATCATGCCAGGAGGGGTGGTCATACCTACTAAGTACTGGAGCTAATTCCATGAGGAATTACTTCTGCTGATGGCTCTCAGGTGTGCTAGAATAATTTATACAAAAACCTGTTAAAGTGCAAAGCTATTAGGCTATTTGAAGTGCAAGAGAGAAAGAACTAGCAAGACCTAAGGGAAAAACTGAAGGCAGACTTTCTGGCACCTGTAATAGTTTAATAGTTTACCTCAGCTGTGCAGTTATCAGCACTTTTGGCCAGGTTTCAGTCCAGTAAGCTCTATAGCATATGCAGTAACTGCGTAACACTATATTACAAATAATTAGATAGGCGGGAGTTCTGCTCTCAGATCCGGCAAATAACTAGATAGGCAGGGGTTCTAATCTCAATACTGGCAAGTACGTGTGTGTGTGTGTGTGTGTGTGTGTGTGTGTGTGTGTGTGTGTGTGTGTGTGTGTGTGTGTTATATACTGTGTGGGTTATACCATTTTGAGTTGTGTACCACCCTGTAAACTTCCCATCACCTTACTTTACTAGGCCTGCTGATGTCATTCACCTTAGAAGTACTTTGCGACTGGATGAAATCATGTAAACTCCATGGCACATCTGGTAACTGCGTAGCACAATGGTAGAAATAGCTAGATAGGTAAGAGTTCTAATCTCAATACTGGCAACTGTGTATGTGTTTGGGTAAAAATCATATCCTGTTTCTGATACCATTTTGATGTTTGTACCATCCACGCCTATTTACCACCTCCCGATAGCATTACTTTATATGGTGTGGCAATGGCATCTGCCTCACATGCATCATATTAAACCATTGTGCAGGCCATACCAGTCCTCTGTACAGATGTCTATGGAATATCCAGATTTTTGCAACCTATATGTGGTCTGTGTCCCTTAACAATGCCCATGTATGTGATATTGCCAAATTGGCCACAGTGAGTGTCATGACACACATGCCAGCAACAGGTATCATACCTGACTGAAACATCATGGTGATACTATGTCTGCTACCCTATCACTTGTTCAGGCTTATAGGCGCAATACATGACTCCACATGCTATTTCTGGTGAGTTATCTCACCATCCATGAAGGCATTCAGAACATTACATGTTGTAAGAGGTAGTGTGTTATGTCGCATGCATATAATCTATGTGGGTCATGTCATGTGTATTTAGCACTACAGTATATCAAAGTGAATATGTAAGTTTACTAATCTGTCTATTGCCAACTGTGTTTGTGTTACTGTATGCACATCTCCTGAGTCAGTCCTTACTGTATGTATGCAAAGGATATACCATTTTGTCTCCCTGTTCCACCTGGTGATGTCAGGAATACATACCACAAACCTGTCATACACGGTATCATGCATGCCTCATCAAACACATTAGGGTTGAGTGTATGGCAAAGAAATGGCAATGCCAACAGGTGTTGACAGGTGAATCTGCTGCAGTTAATGTAATGGCTATACTTGTGAGGGACCTGCTGACAGTACTGCAGTAACCTATTCTGTATGTATGAGCCTGTGGTACTACACAACACTGAGGTGACATGTTTGAAGGCTACCTGTCGGTGACAAGGGGTATGTATGCAATGTCACACTGTCTGACAACAGTGTCCCTCACACACTGTTGCATGCATACACACCTGGTACATGTACATATAAAGCTGTACCTTGCCTTTGACATGGTCGCTGTATTCCCACTATGCCATACTCCCTCTTGGGAATGTCTGCAGGGCCGCAGCCTGCAGACACACATACACCTGGAACATAAACAGAATGCAGCATGTCAGACTTCATTCAGTCAGTGATACTAACAGCAATAATGCACCCTGGCTAATAAGGTACATACACCTGTATGTGTACCCATAGCAAATGCAAGCAGACAGCACCTTACACAGTGTTACATAGCTACAATTTACTATATTCACACTGTGCATCAGACCCATATTAGCATTTCCCTACATCAATGTCATGGATGACAGGGATGTGGCACAGATATCATCATATGCACAGGGTGTGGTGTGGTGTGGGTTTGCCAGAGGCCTAGGCTGGGCCATGCGGTTGACATCATGTGTGTGTATTTGGAGGGGTATATCCAATAGATGGGTTGTGCAGAGGTGCTGTGTGTATCTGGAGGTGACCTGCCTGTGATACAGATGTGTGTTTGTGTATGCATGCACACAGTCATGCCATACGACTGGCATACACAGGGGTATGTTAAACAGCTGTGGACCATAGATGGCAGGATGTCCAGTTCACCTTCTCTGGCCATGGACATGGGAACTGGTCTTCCCAGGGGTATCACTGCCACCACCAGGCCCAAGGCCAGATGCAGTACTGCTTCCTGATGGTGACTGCTGTCTGCTGGATCCGTGTTCCTGACAGGAATGGCCAGGACCATGTGCCCATGGCCTGCTCTGGTGTGATGTTGACAGCAACTCCCCTTCAGTAGTGCTGGTGTCACTGTCAGTACAGGAGTGTGAAGGTGCACAGACGCCTAGACTGTCAGCTGTTGTTGGTGCTGACCTATGTCCACTTGGCCGATGCCCATCTCTCACCACATGGTCTAGCACAGACATGACACGGTCAAGGATTGCCAAGGTCTCACCTCACCATCTATTCATGACCTCAGTATTTTGATGTGTGGCCTCAACATGGTCATGTATGTCACCACATAAATTAGGAAGAGTTGCATCCACCACCCTGAGTATTTGTCTGGTGTGGCATTCACTACATGTCTGTGCATCCATGACAGCCAGAAACATGTGTCTGGTGACACCTGCTGTGGCACTTGCAACAGCGTCTTGATGAGCATCAGTCCTCCTGTGAGCACCCCTATCCATCTGCCTGTGTGGGACCTCACCTGCACTCTGGCTATGGCCAGTGTCTACACTCACACCTGCCATAGTCACCACACTAGCCAGTTCCATGCCACCATCTGCCAACTGTCCATCATCTGTGGCCACTGGTGATGGGGTATGTGTGGGCATTGTCACTGTGTGTGGGGATGGTGTGGACAACAGTGGGATGCCAACCAATGGCACAAATTCAGCCCCTGACAATCCCACCTGTACCTCACTATTCCTATCATCATTGTCAGAATCTGCAGAGACAATGACATCAATTTTTAAGCGGGAGGGACCTCGAATCCCATCACCACCTGTGAGGGAAAGACAACATATGTACATTAATACTTGCACTTTGAGGATGGCTGGTACACACATGCGCACACACACACACACACACACACACACACACACACACACACACACACACCCACACACACACACACACACACACACACACACACACACACACACACACACACACACTTGCAGGTGAGGTGGCACAAATCTGTTACACAGACCTCACATTACCCAAATGGTGACATGCATGACACACGGCCCTCAACATCATGCATTGAAGCCAGTTTTACTACATGTAATTAACAATACAGAGCTCTGGGAAACGTGAGTAATGTTAGCAGGCAATGGCCCTTCCCCAGCACAGATTGCACCCATGTACACATCATTGCTGTTGACCTGTATAGCACAGTGGCAAGTACTACAGAACATACCTCACAACTGTACAGATCCCTGAAGGATGTGTAGATGTCTGGTTCATATGTTTGCTCTAATTCTCATAACCCCAGTGTTTGTCTGACACATAACTGGGATGATCTGAGGAGTAACATCACTAATTAATGGCATACAATTGAGTTTCAGACCTCCAAACCAGCAGTAAATGTATGGTCACACAATTACTGTTACACCACCAACCTTCTAAGTTTACAGTGGATATGATAAGAGTACACAACACTGTTAGCATGCCATGTTCTTGTAATATATAAAATGAGACTGCAATAATACATTCAACTATATTACCCAGCTTTTATGTGACATATGACCTGTGCAATCCAATCAATAAACAAACAATTGCCTTACGTGTAAAATATAATAAATTAAATATGTATAATATGGTGGTTGCATAAGTGTGCATACCCTTAAAATGATACTTTGTTGAAGAACTTTGTACATGACTTACAGCATTCACTCTTCTTGGGAAGGTGTCTATCAGCATGGCACATCTTGACTTGGCATTATTTGGCCACTCTTCCTTGCAAAGGTCTCCCAACTCTGTCAGATTGCAAGGACAGCTCATGTGCACAGACCTTGTCAGGTCACACTGGGTTTTGCTATCAGGTTTTGGTCTAGGCTCTGGCTGGGCCAATCCATAACCATGAATGTGTTCAGTGGAGCCATTCTTAAGTAGCTTTGGATGTATGCTTTGGGTCTTTTTCGTGTTGAAGATTGACAACCCTCACCATCCTCAGCATTCTTGCAGACACCTGATGGATGTGGGCCAGACATGACTGTTATTTTGAACAGTTCAGAATTCCCACCACCATGACTACAAGCCCAGTTCTGGCTTTAGAACAGCATCCCCACAGCAGGCCAATGCCACCAGTGTGATTCACCATGGGGATGGTGGTCTTCAGGTGAAGAGAGGTGTGCTTGTGCACCACATGTACCTTTTGGTATTGTGGCTGTGAGGTTGATCCATAGTTTCATTACACCATAACACATTTTTACACATGCCTTTGTGAGACTAAATGTGCTATATCGCATGTTGTATCACCCCTGGATATGTTTTGGTGTGGGGAAATGCTTCCATCTTCTGACTGCACCCCATAGGCCAGCCATATGCAGAATATGGGACATTGTTCTCACATGTAGTAGACAACATCAGTACTTGCAAGAGATTCCTGCAACACCCTCACTGTTGCTGTGTGTCTCTTGGAAGCCTCCCTGACAAGTTTTGGACATGTCTTTTCATCAATTTTGGAGGAACATCAGGTACTTTTCAACAGCAGTGTTGTCCCATATTCAATCCACCTTTTGATGACTGTCTCCACTATGTTCCATGGTGTATGCAATGCTGTGGTAATGTTGTTGTATCCTACTCCTGAGTGATACCTTTCAAATATGAGATCCCTTTGCTCCTTTGTAAGGTGTCTGTAAGCCATGGCTGTTGCTGTTGCAGGCAACTGAGCAAATGTCATGAATATCCTACTTGGACAGCAGAATGTTATTTGGTGTTACTCAGAATGCCTTTACTTGTTAATAGGTGTGTTCCCAAGCAGACTGAATGCTGTCAGGAAATCACAGCCTGTTGCAATAAAATATTATTTGAAGGGTGTGCACACATACGCATCCAGCTTATTGTAAGGTTTGTATACCCCATATTTGGTGCCCAACAGATTGTTTGGTTTTACAAGTGAATTGTTCATGTTATGGGTCGCATTAAATGTTGGAAAAGGTGTAGATTGACATATTGTGGTCTCAATTTGCATCTATCACAAACACCTGGCATCTTAACTGGGGTGTGAACACTGTTTATATCCACTGTATAAGAGTAATGTTTCACACATGTCCCTACCTTAGGATATTTGTCCCCCCATTTTGCTGGTTTCTGTCCAGAAGTCTTGCATTGACAGGTTGTGAGGTAAGCTACAGGAATATTACATTCTCTTCAGCTAGGCCCCTGTCGTGACCACTGTGATTCAATGCAGTTAAGCGCACCACAAGTGAACATGCACATAAAGCAATATGGCTATAAGTGACAGTTGTGTGCATGGTAAATTGCATGCAATTTACCATGCACACACACACACATAAAGCAATATGGCTATAAGTGACAGTTGTGTGCATGGTAAATTGCATGCCCTTCACATGCCTAGGGTATTGGAAAACTACAACAGAACATTTCCATACTCACCAGCTTTAGGCTGCGGTCCTACATGCAGACCAGAGGAACCTAGGTAGTTGTAGGAGAGAGGTATTGGCAGCAGACTCACATGTGGCATTGGTACAGGAGGGATGCAGCATGTCTGCACATTTACAGTACAACCCCCAATATTGCACAATTTGTTGTCCTTCACCATAGATGTGCACTTTTGTGCATTAGAAAACCCCATCCACAACTGCAATCTGACCTGATACATGCATGTAGATACTCTACATATACAAGTATGTCTGCTCCACTAGTCTAGTAATCTCCACTGGGGCCTTACCTGCACGCTCCTCGTCCATTGTATGGGTGCCACCCACTTGCAGCATGTGGGGGGTCTGTACCCTGATGTTGTACTGGGATGGGTGCCCCAAGGTTGGTGAGGAGCTTCTCAATGGGTGTCAGTGGGGGCTGCACGGCTGGTCTCCCACCTGTGGCTGTGTGGTCTCTGGCCATGGCAGCAGCCCTTTGCAAGACATGGTGTATGAGGTTGGTTACACGATGCAGGACCTGCTCATATGTACATGCGTGTAGGCCAACATCATTTACCCTGTGGACAAGGTTGTCCCACAGATTGTTCCTCTCCTTCAGGTGTTGCTGGCTCTGGCCAAACATTATTGCATGGTTCTGTAGTATGGCTTCTATGATTACGATTGTCTCAGCCGCTGAAAATATTTCCCTTTGCTGATGCGACATTGCTCCTGAAAGACATAAACAGGGAAACACATCACAGGACCTCATACATTTGGCAACAGTATGTACAGAACCTGCACATGTACATTGAATACCAGTAACCACCACTCACAACCACACCATACCCCTGTAATCTATCAGCACAGTATCAGCTTGCATTGCACTCTTGGTCCTGATGTGTCATATTCCCCCCAATGAGGGCCAGTTAATTGCATAATCCTCTATTCCTCATTCAGGTCTGTGTAGAGGGATGACATTGGCCATCTTCCATGCAGATGGGGTGTGGATGGTGCTGAGGCAGGGTGTAACTACAGTGTGTAATGGAGCTGGGAGCACATGCCTGAGTTCATGTAGGATGCGGACAGGGATGTTATCATGTCCCATGAATACTTACGTTTATTGCCTTTCAGTAGGCATTATGTACCTGCTCACTGGTGATGAGGGGAGGGGTGTGGGTGCTGTGCATATCTACCTATAGTGATGCTGAGCCAGGGGGGATGATGTTTGCCCTAACCCTATCTGCAGCAGGTTGGCTATAGCTATGTTGTGTGCGTATGTGGTCTGATTGACCACCATTACAGGTTGGGTTGGTTTGTTGCCTCTGAGATTGCAGATATATGGGAAGATGACCTTGTGATTGGTCTTGGTGGATGTGTCCAATTTATACTCCTAGTTAGTCTTACAGTAATCCACCTGTGACCTTATATGCTTGTTTAGACAATGGCTGACTTGATGCCAGGTTGGTGCCTGCTCCTACTTTGCCCTGTACAGCCAATATAGAGACCAAGTCTGTGGTTTGTGTATTGCTACTGTCCAGCAAAATGGATTACACTACTTTACTGGAGGCAGATTTTACAGGTAAGGTATTGCTAAGTCCATACAGCTATGTAGGTGTTCATATAGGTGTTTGTAGTAGGCATGAACACAAAGTCATATCACAGTTGGACACCTCTCCAGTTTCAAACTGATAATTATGCTTATTGTAGTATCCATGGCTGTATCAGGGCAATGCAACAACCAGTAGCTGCCGAAATGTCACACTGTTGGATGCACAGTAACTAAGATTACACACATGTACAACATGTACAGCTTATTTAACTGACATTTTACATCCCATGTCTGTTGTTATGAGGTGGCCAGATACACCTACTCATACTGACATGTTCACAGGTAATACCTGATATACATTTCTGTTCTATATCAGTATGGCACACTATATTCATACTCTTGCTGCCCAGTCATCCCTCTCAACCCATTAGAGCATGACATCTGTAGGACGCCACACATACGTGGGGTGCAATGGGACACAATTTGTGACACTGTCTTAATATTGCTTTAACAAACATGAGTCATTTGATAGCACAGTAGCCTTTGCATTGACAGGCAGACCCTGGAGGATGTACGACACTCATATGCCAGGAAGAGAGGAGAAAGGCTAGGAGTATGGTAATGAGGGTAGGAACCTTTAATGTTGGCAGTATGACTGGTATAGGAACAGAGCTAGCTGATATGATGGCCAGGGGAAGGTTGATATATTGTGTGTGCAAAAGAACAGTTGGAAGGCAAGTATGGCTAGGTGTATGGGAGGCAGGTCACAATTGTGTTATCATGGTAGGATGGGAGGAGAAAGGGGGTAGGGCGTTATCCTGAGCAAACAATATGCCAAGAGTGTTATTGGAGGATGAAATGAGTGTTTGATAGAATGATGTTTATGAAGCTGGAAACTGATGGTGTAATGATGACAGTTGTTAGTGCATATGCTACACAAGTTGGTTGTGCAATGGATGAGAAAGAGAAATGTGAAGTCAGTTGGATGATGTGGTGATGACTGTACCCAAGGGTGACAGAGTGATGATTGCAGCAGATTTCAATGGGCATGTTGTTGAAGGGAACAGAGGGAATGAGGAAGTGATGGTTATGTATGTTGTTGAGCAAAGGAATGCAAACGGTGAGATGGTAGTGGATTTTGCAAAAAGGATGGAAATGGCTTTGGTGAATACATACTATAACATGAGGGAGGAGCATAGGGTGGCATACAGGAGTGGAGGAAGATGCACACAGGTGGAATATATCCATTGTAGGAGGGTCAGTTTGAAAGAGATTGGAGACTGTAAAGTGGTGACAGGAGAAAGTGTATTTAGGTAGCATAAAATGTTGGTCTGTAAGATGACATTGGTGATCAAGAAGAGGAGGAGTGTGAGGTCAGCACCAAGGATCAAATGGTGGGAACTGGAAAAGGGTGATTGTGAGGTGGAGTTCAGGGAAGAGTTAAGACAGGAACTGGGTGGCAGTGAAGATTTATCGAATATCTGGGTAATTACAGCAGAGCTAGTAAGGGAGACAGCTAGAAAGGTGCTTGGTATGACATGTGCATGGAGGAAGGAGTACAAGGAGACGTGATGGTGGACTGAGGAAGTACAGGACAGTATACAGACAAAGAGGTTGGGGAGGAAGGAGTGGGATTGTCATATAGATGAGGAAAGTAGACAGGAGTATAAGGAGATGAGGTGCATGGCAAAGAGAGAGGTGGCAAAGGCTGAGAATGGGCATAAGAAGAGTTGTATGACAGGTTGGACACTAAGGAGGGATGAAAGGACTTGTACCAATTGGCTAGACAGAGGTACTGAGCTAGGAAAGATGTGCAGCAGATAAGGATGATAAAGGATAATGAGGGAAACGTACTCACAAGTGAGGGGACTGTGTTGAGCATATGGACAGAGTACTTTGAGAGGCTGATGAATGAAGAGAATGAGAGAGAGAAGGTTGGATGATGTGGGTATGGTGAATCAGAAAGTGCAATGACTTACCAAGGAGGAAGTAAAGATAGCTATGAAGTGGATGAATACTGGAAAGCCTATTAGTCCACATGACATACCTGTGGAAGCCTGAAGGTGTTTGGGGAAATGGCAGTGGTGTTTTTAACTCATTAACTCCGACTACCATCTCATAGCGCCTCTGTGCTTACACCCGAGCATGCTATGAGATGACAGGAATAGCAAGCTGTTACCACCAAGTGGCTTCCACAGACGCATGAAACTGTAGTGTAGGTTTGTAGATCAGCTTAGTGTAAAACACAGTGAAATCGTAACCGAACTTGGTAGCTACCTAATATAGTTAAGATTCAGTATGTTTTTCCATGCTAGTTACATTAAACATTTAGGAGAAAATCTCATTTCAAAGTGTTTGCTCAAGCAAGAGGTGGCAGCCAATCGGATTCCTGCAATCCAAGCTACCACTTGCATAACACCTCCACCCCCCATCGTAAGTTTCTTTTGTCATATCCAAAATTCAACTAATATGTAAAATAGCTTACAAAATATTTTATGGGATGAAAGGACACTCATGACAAAATGGCAAACTGCATGAGTTTCTGGTAAGCAAATTGTGTTTTGGTACAGAAAATGTAAAACGTTTTTCACATGAATGTGTTGCAGCAGCTGTAACTGTCTGCAACATTCCAAAAGGCATGTTAATTGAATTACTCTAAAGATGAGCAGCAACTTTCTCTTTTTCCAGTTATAAACATCAGGTTTGTGTACTACTGCTCACATAGATTGCCATTTTTGCACATGGTTCTGTGAAACTGAATTGAGAGCATATAAACTTAGAGGCTTTAGAGAATAGTACATAGCTAAATGTTTTGTAAGTGCCCTGCCTGTTGTAGTAAAACTTCCTCTTATAGGTATCCGACCATGGTACACTGAGTCGGCAATGAAAATAAATGGCCGGTCATGTGTTGTGGAAGTAACTCCTCTCTTTAATTGTTAGATGCTGTTAAAACAATGTGAGCATTCACTTCCATGTGTTGTATAATGTGGACGAACTGTAGTTTCACTCCAGTGTACTGCCTTTTGACTTGGAATGTTTTGCAATTTTATCCACATTTTGGTAAAGATGAAAAGAGTAAGCAATGAACTTTTACATTCATTACTGTGGGGCACGAGTGTATATAGTGTGTGTGTGTCTTTCGGCTTTTCCCAGTTAGGGGTCACCACAGCGGAACTCCAGTCCGCTAATGATAGTTGTGCTAAATTCATGACGACTGTTAAGAATAGGACTTGTGTATATAAGTTTGTATCCGGCTGCATTACAACACCAGTGTAATGTCTATATTAGTACTCAGTTGTGAAAACTAAGGAGCCTGTTGCAACTGTTGGGTTTTGTGCTGTGTGGCTGTAGTATCCAGGGTTCAGGCATCAGCAACTTTAGGGTTGCTCTTGGATGTTAAAGTAAGGGGACTTCTGGTTCTCTTTACCACTGCCTTTTGTACTTATTTCCTAAAAAGAGCCATTCACATTTCTTGTTCTTTTATTTCAAGTTAATGGTATTGAAGGATTTAAGACAGTCCCACTGATTATTTTGGATTTGTTCCAGATACTTAACTGCAGTAAGAGGTTAAGAGCTATGCAGTTTTGAAGGGGAACACTACCTCACCATCTGTTCTGTACAGAAATGGGCACGTCCAAGTCGATTGACAGGGGGAAGGCCGTGTGACATTGCACGGTAATCAGGGTTGAGTGACAAGCCATGTAGATTTACTTTCTAATATTAGTTTTCTTAACCATTGTGCAAAGAAAAAATTGCTGCTACTTGCCCCTTACTCCCTCATAAAGAATTCTTAATAGTGCTAGCAGAGTGCACACCGGAAATCATACAGATTTGTATTTATGTTTTTTGTTTTGTGTTTAAGCCTATAGTTATGAGTGTTTGTTGTTGCTGTGTATGCAGTGGGGTATTCTGGGATTAGAAAGTAAGGATTTCCTTCATTAGGTTGGTAGCTTGTAGTTTATCAACGTATGGCTCAAGGAGTTTATAGCTTTTCTCGTGATGGAAGTGAGTGATGCTAGAGGCGGGTAATGCAGTTTGAAGTGTGTTCTATGAAAGGATACCTCTATTCACTGTGTCCAGGCTCTGAAATGTTTTAGAATTTTCAGATGTAGCTGCTGTGGCAGGTCAGGTTGTTAACATTTAACACTTTCTCCAGAAAATTGTGTTTGGCGATAATGCTGGATCATACTTCTTTAGTCTCATATCTGGGGAAAAAACTCAACATTAGTACGAACTTTGTGAAGAATATGAAGTTTGTTGTAAGTGTAATATTTGGTATTCAATGACTAATCCCGTGTATTTCATCACGTATCCTACAGTTAGGGGAAACAGTACATTTTGAGCCTAAATCATAATCCATACTGCTCAACAGTCCAGACGTTTGCAGAATGTTCAGATTTTTGCCTTATATATGTATTTTTGGTCTGTTAGAAAAGTTGCGGTTTTCTGGCACCTAACGGAGGACTGAAGTCACTAAATAATGATACACATTTGAGTTTCAGACTTTAAATCATTCAGAAAATGCAAGTTATGTCCCTATTGTGGTCCCGCCAGTTTTCTAGGCTTTGTCCAGATTTCTTGCTCTAGGTGGTTAAGATGTATGCCCTCACTGAAAAAGTAAAGGGCATTTGAGAGTTATTGGTCATAAGTTAATGGTAGGGTACTAATCAAGCTCTCAAAAAATATGCAAACAACATAATGTAGACTGGCACAGATGTGTGGGTTTTAGGATGGTTCATTACAGTAGGTGAGTAACATTTTTGACTCCTAGTACACACCTATGAATCTATAACAGAAAGTTCAGTCCAGGGATCATTCTAGTTACCCTACTGGGTATCTGTGGCAAATTTAGCAGTTGTTTTCATATTTCCAGTTATTAGCTGTTTTATTGTTTTCAAGTATGGGTGATGAATATAAGACTTGGAGAAAGTAATATATATATATGCAATTTTAAGTAATGATTTTTCTGATAGATATACTTTGCATCCTTACCGCATTTCTAGCTTTTAGCTTGTTTTAGATATGAAGTTATCTGTATGTTGATTAAACCATTAGGTATTAATTTATAATTATACCTAATCATTTTATATTGTGCACCTCTTTAGTGCTCTTATTGTGTAAGGGATGGTATGGTAAAATTAGTATAGTATTCTGTGTAGTTTCAGGTGCAAGCTGAATTAATGTAGTAATTTGCCAGTTAGTAGCAGTAGAGAGGTTTTATCCATTTTTATACATTAAAACTAAAACTGACTTGTGCATTTGTCTGTGGTTCTGTCAGAAATGCAGCTGAACATATTAGAGTAGTGTTATCAACATAATGCATGAACGTATCTATACAGTGCATTTTAATTGTTCTTCTTTTCTATAACATATGTGTTCCCATGTCCTTTTGCACTGCTTTCTCTCAGTTTTACCAACATAATATGCATTACATGAGAGGCAGCTTGCAGTCAAGTTTACCATTGCAGGATATTTTTCTTGGAGAATATTTTACAATCACATAAGGCAACCATTTAAACAGTTTTCCTGATTTTGGTCTTTTGCCCCCCCCCCCCCCTTATTATTTTTGGCTTTATCCCTCATTCAGCCATTCATTATTGCTACTGGTAGTTCTGAAACATGTCAAAAAGGTGACCATCAGCTTTATTTAATTTAGAGACATTTTACAGCTATATTCCTACCACCTGTATTGCCTCTATCGCCATTCTTGGAGAACCAGGAAAATTCTAGATCAATCAACCCTACAAAGGCTATGCAATGTTTTGTCATTACAATATGACCACTTTAAAGCCTGTATCATATATTTTAACTTTGACTTCTTACAAATGATTCCCAAAGCTCTACAAGTAACTTTGGATCCACATTTTTCTATACTTAGCCAAAGATTTCCATGTAGTAAAGTCAATGAAATAAATTATTATGCTATGTGATATTATTGCATCAACACAGCTAACATTTGAATAGCTACAGTGCTGCATAATTGACATTCCACTTCACCTGATTGTCCAGGTATTACATCTTTTAATTTTTTACTTTGTTGCAGAACTTTTTGGCAAATATCCAGCCTACAAAGCTTACCTACTCAATGAGTAAATATATTCTGTATTAGGCTTTCAGTGTTCTAAAACTCCAGATGGATAAGGTAAACAACACCATGATGATATGTTAGAAGACAGGTTGCAACAGTTTAATTTCTTTTTTTCTCTTCTCATCATTTTTGTATATATCAATGTCCTACCAAAACAAAACTGATTACTTACTTTTCTACTATTGTCATAAGTAGACTAAAGTTATGAAGAGTAAACTTCATTTTTTTTAAATAATACAGTTATCTTAGCATTTGGAGTGGGAAGTTGAAATATAGGCTGGGATCAGTTTCAATGTGACCACATCCCACAGGGCTGAAGTAGTATGCAGCCCAGCCACACTTCTCAATTCTTTTTGCATTAGTTACTCTGAGAATGAGGAATGAATGGTTTGACAAAATAATTACATATGTTTAAGGAAGCATTAAAGGTTACTCTAATTTCATTTTAGGCAAATGGTGAGTACTTTTTATAAAATTGATAACACAGAGTACTTGTAATACTTCTTTCCAGATATATTTTATAGGTTACCTTCTCTAATCAGATTCTTCATGAGAACCACAGCTGGCTGACTGGTAGTTATGTTCTACATATAGTAAACAGAGTTTTACAATAAGGCAACAAAAATGCCTGAGCTACTTAAAATAAAATAAAATAATGGACATTTTTATGGAAATACAGAGCCTTTCTAGCAGCCAAGTTTCTAATCTATCTTCTGTATTAGAAGCAAGCATTATATATACTACTACATTAGGTTACATGAAATCTCCTGCAACTCTTCAAATATTCTGTATAGTTTCTGATATGCTTCAGACTCTCAAGTTTCTGGAATTCCTCCTTGAAGTGTAGAAAAAGTTGTACAATCATTGTTCATAGGTTCATAGGTTGGTGGTAGGCTATCAGCCCTAGGGCCTATACAAGCCTAACCATAACTACTCCCTGGCTATTTTTTCCCACACTATTTACTTCCCTAGACCCCTGTCTAGCAGGGTGACTGACGTGATCTCTGGGGTGAATTTCCTTTCTCCCATCCAGTCATCAAGGTTCCTTTTGAAGAGGGCCAAAGAGGTGCTCTGCTTGACATGTATGAGCAGTCTATTCCAGAGTCTGGGGAGTCTCTGGGTCAGGAACCTATCCCTCCAGCATGTTTTGTTTATTGTGATGACAAGGTTTAGATCCCTGGAGCGTGTGGCTCTGAGGGATTGGGATTTCTTTAAGTGTAGCATGTCCAACAGCTCTGGGTTTGACATGGCCTTGTATGTTAAGCAGAGATCTCCTTGGAGTAGACGACATGCAACAAAGTATAGCTGGAGTTTTTTAAGGCGGTCCACATAGGGCATCTGCTTTAGGCCTGTGATTCTTTTAGCGAGATATTTCTGCTGCCTTTCCAGTTGTTGCAGATGTCTTGAGAGGTACGTACCAAATGGAGTGTTGTATTCTATAATGGGTCTAATGAGGGATGAGTACAGTGGGACAATGACCTCCTTTTTTCTGGATGAAAAGCCCTTAGTAATGAGGTGTGCCACATAGAAAGATTTCCTGACTGTTGTGGCGATGTGATTATTGAAGGTGAGACCACTATCCAACTGTGTCCCTAAGTCTCTTATCACACTTTCGGTGTTTAGTTTATTGCCACTTATGTGATAATTCATGGGTACATTTTTTTTCCCAAAGGGGATAACTATACATTTCTTGGCATGGAGCTTGAGCCCATGGCTCTGGCACCAAACACCTGTTTCTGTAAGGCCATTTTGTAGAGTATCAACATCATTTGGGGATTCAATATTGGATCCCAGTTTGCAGTCATCTACGACCTTTGTTAGCTGGAGTCCCTTAGTGTTGGCCTGTACTTCAGAAAAGTAGATGTCAAACAAGAGAGGTCCCAGGACTGAACCCAGAGCTACACCCCTTGTCACTTGTCTGGAGCTGGATTTGGAGTCAGCTACTTTTACAGTGTGTGTTCTGTCAGTAAGCCATTTGGCAACCCATCGAGTGACGTAGGGATTAATGCCCAGCTTAGCAAGTTTATCTATGATTCCATAGTGGGGGATGGTGTCAAAGGCCTTGGCGAGGTCCAGATAGGCTGTGTGGACTGCCTTACCCTCATCCATGGCTCTGGAGACTGATTCGAAGAAGTCACTCAGGTTCAGGAGACAAGATTGACCCTTCACAAACCCAAACTGGGTGGGATCCAGTGTTTTAAGGTTGCCAATGTCTTTGTTTATAAGTTCCATGATAATGCATTCCAGATCCTTGCAGATCAGGCTCATTAGACTGATGGGGCGGTAGTTTCCGGGATCCAAGGTGGATCCCTCCTTGTGGAGTGGGATAACTGTAGTTGTGCACCACTCAGTGGGCATGAAGCCTGAGGTGAGGGTATGATTAAACATAACACTTGGGTGAGGTGCCAGTTCATTTTGTAGTTCATGTAGTACACAGCCTGGGATGTCATCTGGTCCCATGGATGCTGTATTCTTAGCTTTGGAGAGTGCATTTTTTACCTGTGTGGCCATTATTACCAGAATTTGGCAATCTTCCTGTATTGAGATAGGCCATTTAGGGGGTGAGAGGGGGGTGAAGTTGACACTGAATCGATCTGCCAGGACATTGGCAATATCCTTGGGATCAGTATATTTAATGCCATTCTATTGTAGCTCAGAGCAGATCTGAGCATTGCCATTTAGATTCTTGACATAGTTATAGAATGCCTTGTGGTTGTCCTTGGAATCTTTGGCAATTTTATTTTTGTAACTAGCTTTGGAGGATTTTATGAGGGATCTCAGCTTCTTACTGAGACTGGTAAGGTAGTTTTTTGCATCCTGGGATTTTTCTTTTTTCTGCAACAGTTTCTTCCTTTTGTTGTAAAGTTTGTTTATGGCAGGGGACCACCAGATTGGCTTCCTTTTTTTGGAGGAGAGCATCTTGATTCTATTTGGGATGGCACGATTCATGCCTTACTGTAGGACTCAGCAATTGAGCTTTCAGTTCTTGTCTATATGGGTGTCATGAAGTTTGTAACTTCTGACTTGAGTAGCATGAAGTTGGCTTTGGAGAAGTTTTTTATGGAGGTTTCCTTACTGGGGGTGGGGGTGGGATGTGGATGTTAAGGGTGATTAGCTTATGGTCTGACCTGACCAACGAGGGGCTGACCATAGGTGTGGAGCTTCGATTTCCTATGTTTGTAATGACCAGGTCTAGGATATTAAAGCCCCTGGTGGGACTATGGATTAGTTGATCCAGGGCATTGGAATTTATGAATTCCAAGAACCGTTGAGCAAAGGTGTTGGTACACGAATAGTTTTCCCAATTAATGGCAGGGTAGTTGAAATCACCCAGCATTAGGGTGTTTGCCTGTATATTAATATTTTCCAGTATGTTTAGAAAGGTATAGTGAGAATCTTGGGGCATGGTGGGGGATCTGTTCAAGCTACAATTTGGATTGCAGTCTTACTTAGTGTTAGTTGCATCTGGAGAATTTCAGACACATTGTGCTGGGCAACTGACCTGGTGGTGTGAATATCCTTGGTGAATATGGACACTCCTCCACCTTTAGTGTTTTGATCCTGGTTTGGTGGCCGAAAAGTGTGGTAAGAGTTGTAGCCTGGTATTGCAGGGGTGCTGTCTGGAGCCTTGAACCAGGTCTCCGTTTCTGCACAGATATCGATGTTCTCCATTTTTAGGAGTGCATTTTGAGGTTTAGACTTCTAGCATTGAGTAGAATTACCTTCAGATTTTGCAACCATCAAACTGCCCATTTCATTGCTTCATTTCCCTTCTTGCTTTTCAAGCAAATGTGGTTGTAGATATTTACTGTTTCTGATCCATGCATGTTCTGTGCATGTAGCAATAGTTTTGCCAGTGGTTTATAACAAGAATTTTGTTAAAATGAAGACTGTTTACTATATAGCAGAGTTGCCTGTACGTCTGGGCTACTTTCTAGGTATAGAAAAACAAAGCTATGACTTTGGCCTACATGACTGGCTTTCAGTTAGTGGTCTGTGAGCTAAAGGAACCAGCAGGGGTGTGAGTGGTCAATGTTGGCTTGCCTATCCAAAGGGGAGGGCTAGTGTGCATCTTGCTATGAATCAGACTGCACAATTGGTGGAATAAACTGTTACATGCGTACTTTTATCTCCAAAAAAAATTTTCTTTTTTTGGGGGGTGGGAGGAATCAGACATGCATATACAAATGTGTCCATCAGTTGTGTATAACAGTGGCTATCTTCGTGGGGTAAGGGTAAGGGAGCAACACCCTGAAACTAATTATTGTATTAAAGTTGTTTTTTTTCAGAGTTATCCCAGTCTGACATTAGAGCAGTACACAGATACTGTCATGTAGGGCTAGTAGTAAGGAAGCAACCCGTGTATATGTGTGATGGCAACAAATGGAAAAAAAATATTGTGGACCTGTACCTTCATTTTCACAAACATTGTCTACATTTTGGTGCACTGCTAATGTGAGAGCTTTCAGCATGCCTTTTTATTTATGTACTTGATGTTTACCAAGCTAATGAAATGATCTCAGTAGACCATTAATGGGCACAGCCAAGGTGAATAGGATAAGATAAGACATATTCACAGCACATGAACAAACAAAATGCTTGTGCATACTTGGACATACTACTGCAGGGGTCAGGTGGCAAATGTTTCATTTTAGAGCTTGTGTATACTGGGATATACTAATGAGGGGGCCATTGGGGAGGGAGAATGTTTCATCTTGATTCTTGCTCATACTTGGAAGGGCTGCTGAAGGGGTTGTCGATGAAAATGTTGCATTCTGGTTCTTGTGCATAGCGGGACAGACTGCGGAAGGGGTCACTGGGGAGATGTTTCGTTTTGGTGCTTGTGCATATTCAGATATTCTGTGTGTAATTTGGTGTTTTCAGGGCTGGTAGGTATATACCTCTGCATCATCATCACCAGTTATGTCCCTTATCAAAAGAATAATGCCCTGGTGGGTATGAGTGAAGATTTGGATGGGCTAACCAGGTAATGCATATGATATACAGATATATGTAGTCTTCCAATACATTGCTCAAACATCAGTAGTAACCTGTTTGCATTTCTTTCCTGTGCAGGTGCATCCACCTTGTGACAGTGACATGGCTTCACAACCCCGAGAATGACAAGTGAAATTGTGGGTGTGTGGCCATTCCTACATTCACTGGGCTGCCATACATGCCTCCAGAAGTGAAAACTACTACAACTTGAGCTTCCCCACATCTAGTTTGAAGGTATACTGGATTGCAAGAAGAGGTATGCATTGGAGCAGACTCCTGCAATTGTTGTACGAGAAGTGTTCCATCTACCCTGAGCCTGACATTCTTGTGCTGCACATTGGAGGGAATTATGTCTTCACTCCCCACTCGGAAGACTATGGTTTCAAATCAGAACAATTTTTGAACACCTGCAGTCGTGGTCGCTGTGTTGTCATTTTTTGTGGTCTGACATAATTCCTCGCCAGATATGGAAAACCGCAAACAGTCAATGGTCAGTGCACAAAGTCTGACATTTACAGAATGGGTTTATGCATGGCTTGATGCACAGGGTCGCTGGATCAACAATCTGCCATGACAGCATCACTGTAGAATATGCTCACCTTTTCAGAAGCGATGGCATTTACCGAACTGTGGATAGCATTGTGTTGTTCTTGACTGACCACCACAATGGCATGATGGCAGCTATGCATGATAAATTGGTAACATAAAGCTTGTGAGAATGAATGGAAAACAGCCATGACCAAGTAGGACCAGTATGGTAAATAAAACTCTATTGTTATATTTTATGAACACCATTGTCATTACTTACAACACAGGAAAAGAACTGCTAGGGAACTTGTAGACATGCTGAGTAACACTTCATTGTCAGATTGTAAAATAACTTTGTATGCTGTGCACAGGTACAGATTACTGTTTGATTATGAATTGTGTTATGTAAATTATGATGTTCGTAACTTGGTAAATAACTGTGGTAAGGAGCTGGTGAACATGCTGAGTAAGAACAACTGTTGAGGAGAGTGCTACCACATACAAGAGAATATGTCAATAAACATCCTGCAATAATTTTTTTTTCTGCTTTTATCAGTCATGTGTAGAACTTAGATTGCAGGAAGGGCTAAGCAATACAGAAGTGTTATAAAACTTTTACAGCACTACTCCTGACTTTTCCTGACAGATGGTAATGACTCAGTCTTTCAGAATACTTGCACCATGAATGTAATGAATGTTTGCTCAAAAGGTTATATGGAGCAATTATCACATTTGTAAGAGCATACAAAATCTTGCAGTCAAGACATGCAGGTTATTATCACATTATTTGAGCAGTTACAGTATAACACTAAGTCATTAGCACTTTTCAAGTAAAATCATTGACACCTGTCAACTGTTCATATTACCAAATGTCATTATCACACTGCAAGTACAGGTGTGGGACACTCCATATGTTTATGAGTGCTACCGACATTTCTCATATTTAGTTGTAAAAGTCTGGAACTTGTCATCTTGAAGACAGTTTTAGTACTTACAAGATGGAATATGGTGTACACATATCAAAGTTTGGTTACAATTATGATTACGAGAGTTAGGATTTATTTTCCTATTTTACTAAATATCTTTGTCAGGGGACATGCTATCAGGGTAAGTAATACCTCATTTTGAAGGAGGTATTATTAGTTATAGGATGGAAAAAGAACTGTGTCTGTATGGTGGACAGATGTACTGATATCACATTTAGTGTAGGACTTGGGTTATAAGAATTATGGTACTGTTTCATATTTGGTGAATAACAGTCAGGGAACATGTCAGCATGCTAACTAGCAGCTCATTTTGAAGACAGTATTAGTATTTACAAGATATAAAAAGAATTGCATCTGTATGCCATGCACATGTCCAGATATCACCGTTTGTTTGGGACCATGGTTATGAGAATTATGATATTTTTTTCATATTTTGCTAAATAACTGTGTCAGGGAACATGTCAACAGTTTAAGTCATATCTCATTTTGAAGACAGTATTAATAGTTACATGATGGGAAAAAAAACTCTGTTTGTATGCTGGACAAGTGTACAAATATCACATTTTGTTTAGGACTTCTGTTATGAGAATTATGATATTGTTTCATATTTGGTTAATTACTTTGTCAGGGAACATGTCAACATGCTAGGTAGTAGCTCACTTTGAAGACAGTATTAGTACTTCCAAGATATAAAAATAACTGTATCTGTATGCCGTATACATGTTCAGATACCACATTTTGTTTGTGACCATGATTATGAGAATTATGATATTTTTCATATTTTGCTAAATAACTTTATTAGGGAACATGTCATCGGGGTAAGTAATACCTCATTTTGAAAGCAGTAATAGGAGTTACAAGATGGAAAAAAACTGTGTCTGTATGCTGGAGAAATGTACAGATATATTTTGTTTAGGACTTCAGTTATGGAAATTATGATTTTTTTTTCATATTTTGGTAAATAACTTTGCTATGGAGCATGTAATTGTGCCAAGTGATAACCTCATTTTGAAGACAGTGTTAGTCCTTACATTATGATAAAAGAACTGTGTCTGTATGCTGTACACATGAACAGATATCAAAGTTTGTTTAGGACTTAGTTTATGGAAATTATGATTTTTTTACATATTTTGGTAAATAACTTTGCAAGGGAGCATGCCAATGTCCCAAGCAATACCTCATTTTGAAGACAGTATTATTCCTTACAACATGGTAAAAGAACTGTGTCTGTATGGTGTACACATCTACAGATATCACAGTTTGTTTAGTCTAGAAAGATTATGAAAATTATACATTTGCCATATTTCTCATTATTATGCCCATATCTTTGCACGGGAGCATGGTGACAACACAAATGAGGCATCATTTTGAAGCTAACATTAAGCTACATAACTTGTACACTGATATGTAGTCTATAACTGTTACAGGTGATGAGATATTATGCTTTGTTTATTTATCACTTGTGAGAAATATAATATTAATCATATTTCTGTTAATATCTCTGTAACAGTAATGGTTAAGGTATCATTTTAAAGCTGACATTCATTCAAACAAATGAATTACAAATTGTATTGGTCTACATGGTACATTCACCAAGATATTGTGATTTGTTGTACCAAAAAGGTGAAAAATATGATCTAGAGAGGAGAAAAATGAAGGTCAGCAGGAGTATGACAGAATATCTGTGTGTGAATGACAGGGAGGATAGCAGAATGTTAAGGATGCAGGAAGTAGAGTTGGGAAAGGTGGATGCATTGAAATAACTGGAATCAGCATTTCAGAGTAATGACAACTGTGGAGGACAGGTGAAGAAGAGAGTACAGGCAGGATAGAGAGGTTGGAGAAGAGTATCAGAAGTGATTTATGACAGACAAGTACCAGTAAAAGTGAAAGGGAATATATAAAAGAGGGTAGTGAGACCAGCTATGTTATATGGGTTGGAGACAATGGCATTAACAAAAAGGCAGGAGTCAGAGCTGGATGTTGCATAGTTACAGATGTTAGGATTTGCACTGGGTATAACGAGGGTGCACAGGATTAGCAATGTGTATATGAGAGGGTCAGCCATGTTGGACAGTTTTGAGACAAAGCCGAAGAGGCAAGATTACATTGGTTTGGACATGTGCTGAGGAGGGATGCTGAGTATATTGGGAAAAGCATGATAAGTCTGTAGCTGCCAGGTAAGAGGAAAAGAGTAAGGCCTTAAATAAGGTTCTTGAAGTGGTGAGAGAGGACATGCAGGTGGTTGGTGTGACAGAGCAAGATACAGAGGGCAGACAGAAATGGCAACAGATGATCCACTGTGGCGACTCCTAATGGAAACAGTCAGAGGAATAAGAATTAAATGTTGTAATGTCAGTATTCACAGATTTGCCAAGGATTTGCCAAACAAAACACAACTCTATGAGTAAATGACTACAAATTTGAGCCACACATATGCACTGGACAGTTACATGGTATGACTACAAATTTGAGGCACACATATGCACTGGACAGTTACATGGTATGAGCTCAGTATATCACATGCAGTTCAGCACACACATCTGCAACAGTACTTTATTATGCAAATACATGTATAGATCTTTCTGAGACAGACAATTATGTCATAGTTGTATTCACAAGTAAGATATGGATATGTATGACATTCCAGTAGCTGACCTACTATTGTCACAGTCAGTATTGTTCAACACACACTCCGGTAGTAATCATATGTGAGCCGTCCTTTCCTGGGGTGACTCCGGGGCCTGACCTATGATCTATGTCACTACAGACAGACCCAGATGCTATGGACATTGGTTCTGATCAGCAATATATCAGTACAGCAAGTCTTGCTGAGACATGTATGTTAAATGCCCTATTTTCCATTCTTACATACCCCCTACTGCAGTCCATTACATGCTTACTTGTCTGACATACCTGTTTTTTTCCAAGTGTAGGTGGTTATATCATTCTGTTTTTTTTTTCACTGTTTCTCTCTCTGTCTCTCTCATGGATGTAGGGTGTACATCTGTTATGCATAGGCAGCAGCTTGGCTTTCATAGGTAATGATCATGAGCAGCTGAAAGCCTGTGCACCAATTGGTGTCCCCCACTTGCTAATTGCATGCGGAACAGCTGTATTTTTATTCATATAGCCAATAGCATGACAGCACACTCCTATAATTGAGTACTTCATGTGGGCATTGGTCTTTTTCCTTGCCAGTGAGAAGAACTTTGTGGAGGTGTGTGAACAACCTCTTACAACCAAAATTGTAGAGACAGGCCAGGCCAACAAGATGCAGGAGAATGTTCCAGACATAGGGACAGAATGTAAGTATTGCTGTTTTACATTTGGATTAATGCTAGTCTAACAGTGTTTGTATGGACATGGAGTTTTTGTGTAATTTTTAACTCTGACAGTGTTATGTGTTTGACATAATTCTCAACTGTAGAGCTATCTATAGAATAGCCAGAGTTTGGACTCCTATGTTTGCTGTGTTCCTCAGACATTTTTTGTCTTTGGAAAATCAGTAGCATACTCTGGGGATTTCAGTCAGTAACTGGTAACATCAATCTATGTTTCTGAACTCATATCCCTCAGAAAAGATATGTTACAACTAATCCTGTTATACCAGCAACTTTCTCAGTTTATAACAGCAATATTTCAAATATCCCCCTGTTTTTGAGCCTCTGTCCCACATGTATGTCAGGCTTTCTCCAGATGTCATGCAGTAAGAGGTTGATGGGTGTGGTGTATGATTATTTAGTGCCTACATTCCTGATATCATCCCAGTGATGTATCAGACATCCAGACATGTTATGTGTAAGAGGCCTTATATATGAGGGGAAAGCCTGGACATTCTGTAGGACTCTGTACAGTTGAGAGGTTTGTGTATTTCTGGAAATTGTTGACAGACTGTCAGGATTGTATAGCAGTGTTAGTGTGTTAATGTTATTTGGCCTATGTAGGGAGGGGGTAGATGTATGTGTTATGGCTCCTTTTCTATCTGCCTGTGCATGCTACTACTGTTTTTGGTGGTCTATCGGCTGTATATGTTTGTAGGGATAGACTGAGACATGTCCCATGCCATGGTCAGCATCATACTACACTGTGATTTGGGCCAGTATATGTAAGGGAAGTGTGTGAGTGGAAAACGTATTGAGATGTTTTTGTTCACACAGTCCTTATACTGTACTGTTCCTTTGGCTTACCAGTATGTCACTGTGACTGTGGCGGAATTGGCTGTGGGTATGCACTTTCACACTGGTGTTTGTTTTTTACTGCTTTTACATCCCTGTAGTGCCTGATATATTTGCCAATACATGTGTAATTCCCCCTACCGGAGTTGGGTTAGTGTTGTGTCAGTCTGACTGTAATTTGGACAGTGCTTGGTGACATGCTTAGCAGCTGAGTGTAGTTTCCTTAATGTGATGTTTTTAGGATGTACTGTTGCCTGGCCTCCATAAGTGTTATGTATGTCTGTCACATCAGTGGGATGATATGAGGATTTCAGTCACTAACTAGTGAGAAGTAATTAAGTGTTGGACTTGTGCTATTTCAGTCAATATGTGTCAGGACAGACATGAGGGTGTTACTGCAGCAAATGTGTCTGCTTATCTACTCCAGTATTTCGGATATGTCCCTATTTTTTATGCCATTCTCCCTGCATTTTGTCAGGCTTGGTCCAGATTCATTGCACTAAGGAGTTCTGAGCCTACATCTTGACTGTCTGGATTGTTGCAGTGTGTCTGGGTTTGTTGCTCATGTTTCTGGTCTGTTCCACAAATTCATTATTTTTATATCCCTGGTAAATTACTGTGATGATCTGTGGATTTTTCACAGAAAATGATGACATACATTTCAGTTTCAGAACTCACATCCTTCTGAACATGAATGCTGAAACAAACCCTATCACTCTGGCAACATTGTACATTTATAAGAGCAATATTTAAAACATGTCCCTAGTTTGAGCCCATTGTCCCCCCATCTGGACAGCTTTTGGACAGACTTCTTGCACTGAGAGGTTGAGAGGTAAGGTTGTGAGGTATGACTCCACTACGTGTTATGAGCATATATATATATATATATATATATATATATATATATATATATATATATATATATATATATAATTTTTTTTTACTGTTTATATATATTTAGTTATATATATGTATATGTTTATATTTTATGTATATACCTCTATTTATATTATGTATATATTTTTCATTTATATGCATCTCCATACATATATGCATGTGTATATGTATAAATACAAAACCTGACTGATTTTATGGAATCTTTTCCCTACTGTTGAATGACTCTACTGCATGATATGCTTGAACACTTACAACTCAAGTAGTGTAGTGTTACATTGTTCTGACTATGGTGTATAGAGCCTTGGGTTCAAGCCTTGGCAAGGCTGAATATTTTGTTCTAGGCAGAACAGTGGCTGATGGAAACAGTGTGATTAAAGCAGTTTTAAGCAGTTGTAAGCAGGTTTGAGCGGGTTTGCATGACGTTAAGTGATGCCAGCACACCGTTAAACACACAGATGATTAATCTGTGTTGGCTTCACTTAGCGACATTTACCAGTGTGCAAATCCACTTAGCTGAGCTACCTGCTGCTTAGCATTCACGTTTGAGCAATACATAAACCTGCTAAGCATAGCTGAGCATTGCTACCCATTGCTCACAGTTCATTCTTATAAAATATCTTTTATATATGTTTCTATATAATATTATGTAATATTCTATTCTATTATATCCTTATAATATTATTTCAATATCATATTATATTATATATATATATATATATATATATATATATATATATATATATATATATATATCTAAAGTCGTCTGGACATGCATTTACTGAGTGATTTGACATCTGACAGTGATATGCCTCTGACATACCTCTCAACTGGCATGTTGTCCACAGAGTGGCCAGAGGTTTGCCTGTTATGTTTGGTCAGTTCCTCAAACAACGTCTGTTTTTGTGGGGTCAGTAGGATAATGTGAGATTGTAGTCACTAACTGTTGACATCCATTAATGTTCCAGACATCATATCCTTCAGGGATGTTATGTTATAACAACACATGTAACACCAGCTACTGTTTCAGTTTGTAACACCATTATGTATGATATGTCCCTCTTTCTGGCCCCCTATCCCCCAAGTACGTCATGCATTGTCCAGATGTCCTGCACTATGAAGTGCAGAGATATGGTATATCATTAATTACCGACTGCACTCCAATTATCATCCCAGTGACCTAACAGACTCCTGGCCATGGTGTACAGCAGTGGCCAGGATTATGGTTCCACACCCTGGAAATTCTGTGGAAATTTGTAAGTATGAAAGTTATGTATGTCTGGCCATTGTAAACATACTGCCAAGATTGTGTAGCAGTGTTGTGTGGAGATGCTTGTTGGGCTGGGTGGGAAGAGTAGCAGATGTGAGTGCCATACATCCTTTACCTATCTGACTGTGCATGCTGCTATGGCAGCTGACAGTCTATCAGGTCTGTATGCTTATAGAGGCAGACTGTGAAATGACCTGTAACACCTCAGGTTTCCCAGTACAATGTGATTTTGACCAGTATATGTCAGTGTAGTGTGTGACTGGCAATCAGGATATGTTTGTTCAGACAGCCGTTCTACTCTAGAGTTCATTTTGGGTACTGGTATGTTGCTGTGACTGTGGTGCAAATGATTTTGGGTGGACATTTTTGCACCACTATCTGCTTTTCACTACAGTTCCATCCATGTAGTGCCTATTATATTTGAATATACATGGGTAATTTCCCAGAGGTGATGTGAGGGAGTGTCATGTTGGTCTTATTGCGCTTCATAAGGTGTTGTGTGACATGTTTGGCACATGTCAAGGGATTTCCATTCTGTTGCATGACTGTGGTCATACCTCTACACTGTCCAAAGGCCTAGACACTGTCCAGATTTGTAGCTCATATATTTGGTCTGTTTCCCAGACAGTTTTTGCCCTTGGCTAATCAGTAGGATACTCTGGGGAATGCAGTCAGTAAATCCTAACATCCATTGGTGTTACTGACATCATATACCTCGGAAAAGACATGTGACAACAATCCCAGTAACACCAGCAACTGTCTAAATTTATAACCGCAATATATACAATATACCCCTGTGTTTGGGCCTCTGTCACCCAGTCATGGCAGGCTTTATCCAGATGTCATGCATTAAGAGGTTCAGAGGTATGTAGTATCATTAGTTATTGCCTTCATTCCTGCTACCATTCCAGTAATGTCATAGACCCCCAGACATGTAACAAGGAAGTGGCCATAGATATGATTCCTGTCCCTATAGATTCTGTGGGAAACTTTACATTTTAGAAGTCTGTGTATGTCTGGTCATTGTTAACAGACTGTCAGGATTGTGTAGGAGTGAAGTGTGGGCATGTTATTTGGCTGTGTAGGGAGGGGGTACATGTGAGTGTCATGGGCCATTTCTAACTTACTGTGCATGCTGTTCCAGTTTCTGGTTCCCTATTGCTTGTATATGTTTGTACAGGCAGACCGTGGCATGTCCCGTAACACCTCAAGATTCCCACTACACTGGGACTTGGGGCAGTATATGTAGAGGTAATGTGCGAGCACCAAATGGGATATTGTTGCTCAAACAGTCATTATACTGTAGTGTTCAGTTTACTTACTGGTATGTCATTGTGACTGTGGTGAAATTTGGTTGTGGGTATGCACTTTCACAACAGTGTCTGTTTTCCACTAGTGTTACATCCCTGTAGTGCCTGTTATATTTACTAATGCATGTGTACAGCCCCAAAGCTTGATTTGGGTAGTGTTATGTCTGTCTGATTGTAGTTTGGACGTTGCTTAGTAGCTGAGTGTAGTTTCCCTAATGTGTTATGTCCACACATTTGTAGGATGTCCAGTTGTCTGGACGATATCTTTGGTCTGGTCCCCATAACTGTTGTGTATTCCTGACACATCAGTGGGACGATGTGGGGAATTGAGGTCACTAACTAATGAGAAGCAATTGAGTCTCAGACTTGTTATATTTCAGTCAATATATGTTAGGACATACAGTGTTACTAAATCAACTTTCTCAGCTTATCTACTCAAGTATTTTGGAAATGTCACTATCTTCAAGCCTTTGTCCCCCCACTTAGTCAGGCTTGCTCCAGATACATTGCACTAAGGGGTTCTGAGCATACGTCTCCACTGCCAGGATTTTCACAGACTGTCCAGATGTTTGGCCCATATTTTTGTTCTGTTACACAATTTATTTGTATTTGTCTGATAAATCACTGTGATGATCCAAGGATTTATGTCAGTAAATAATGACATAACATTTTAGTTTCCATCCTCATATCCTTCAGTAATTGTCTGCTGAAATATACCCTGTTGCTGCAGCAAATGTTTTTGTTTCTAAAAGTGATATTTGAAATATGTCCCTATATGAGGACCCCCCCCCCCGTTTTACAGCTATTGTGCAGGTTTCTTGCACTAAGAGGTTGAGAGGGATGGTTCTGAGATATGACTGCACTGCATTGCATGTTATATACATGCATATATATATTTTGTTCCCTTCCTTTATATATTTATATATGCATATCTATATTATGTATCTACTTTTTCATATATATGTTTCAAAAGACATATATGCATATATGTCTATATACAGCACATGAATGATTCCACAGATGTATGCCTGTATTGCATAATATACTTGAAAAAACATTAATGCCTACAGCTCAGATGGTGTAGTGGTACATTGCTCTAGTATACAGGGTAATGGATTAAAAACTTGGGGCTGATGTTTTTTTTCCTTAATGTTAAATGACAGAATGCATGATATGTTTGTTAAAGCATTGTTGGCTTTCATAGCTCAGATGGTTTAGTGGTATGTTGTTGTGATTGTAGAGCACAGTATCCTGGGTTTGAGACAAGGCATGGTTGACTCTTTTGTTTCTGGGCATAACAAGGTCTGATGGATACAGAGTGATTGAGGCACTTTTAAGCAGTTGTAAGTGAGTTTATGCGATGGTAAGTGATGCCAAGCTACAGTTGATCCATTTTTAGCTTCACTTACCGTGGCTTATTCTCGCTTACCCCTTCGCTAATTTCTTTAAAAGAAAAGAAAAAGGGGTGATAGGAAAGTGGTGAAAATGGGGCATGCAGAGGAAAATACAGGATGAAAGGTAGCTAGGGATGTGCAGGACAGGTGTAGGAAAGGTCCAAAGTTGTCCATTTCTTCTACAGAAACAGCTGTGAATTTCTACAGAATTTGGAGGTGAATTTGGACAACCAAACCCCTGAGAGAGGGGTGAGGACAACAGTAATGTGTTTTGAAGCCAATTGGACCAGATTACATGTGTCCAGTGGACACATGTGTGAAATGGACAGCTATGTATGGGGTGTAATTTTTTTTTTTTTGGGAACAGATGTCCTTTTTTTTAAGGTGATAGTGGGATGTTGGGGAAGGACAGTAGGTATATTTGGGGAGGTAAGTTGGGTTGGAAGACAGACAAGGCAGCAGACATGGGCAGCATATGACACATATGGGGGTAAACACCTTGGACAGGGAGGGTGGTTGGGAATCAGATGCCCATGAGCCCCCAAATGGATACAGTGGGACTGAGGTCCCCATGCAAGGGCAGTCAAAACTGCACCTTCACAGCCCCAAAGGTGGCTGTGCATGAGGGCTGGACAGGAGGGATAGGCCAACCCTCAAGATGCACCAGGTGGCCGTCAATCTGGCATAGCTGTCCACCAAACTTCTTTTGGATGGAGCTACGCACCAAACCCCGGACCTGGCTACAGGTAAAGGTTTCCTGTCCGCACCCGCTCCCGGGGGGGGGGCCCCATCCCCTGAAGCAGTTCCACCCAAAGGTGATGTAGGACCAGCAGAAGAGGAGGTCCTGGGTTGGGTCCCAGATGTTCTGGGGCCTGGTGCCATGGCCAGATGAGCCGGGACAGGCGGATCATGCTATGGTGTTGAGGTTTTACAAAATATGTTGGTTAGTCATGAACAAAACATTTAAAAATTAGTTTTAACAGCATGCATGGGTGTTCCAATTAACCCAAAACAACAGATTTGGAACAGTTGCATAGCAAACAGACCAAATGAATAAATGGAACAACAGTAGGCATCATAACGACATTCAGGTTACATTAATAGCAACAGCCCACCTATGATAGCATTTGAACGGGGAACATTAATAATCAAATGATTCAATATTTGTAGAACAATAGGACACATGTCCCAAGAGTAGTTTTGGAGAAAAACATACCTGTTGATTATGTGCATGAATTATTGGTACAGACAGGGTGGGGGAGAGAGAGAGATGTCCATTAACAATTGTATAGGCTTCAATTGTTCATGACTGTACTGATCATTACTCTACTCATTACTTTGCAGGTATGACCTCACTTTACATCTACCTATGGTCTGGGGTTGGGCAGTGGAATTTTTGTACACAGTGTATTATTAAAGCCTTCTTAAAGCTAATACATGCATTACTGTACCTGGCAAACCTGTGGAGGGAATATTTGTTTCTACACATAATCACATATTCAAAGTTACATATGACAGGGGTGCTGTGTGTGTATGTGTGTGTGTGTGTGTGTGTGTGTGTGTGTGTGTGTGTGTGTGTGCTACTGCCATACTCCACCTGAATTTCTATCGGTCACCCTGAGTATTGGCAGCGGTGACAGTGTGACACTTGAGGGACATTTATCGGAAGAAACCGCTTGGTGAATGTACTGTCTTTTGCAGCCTTGGAGTTGGAAAGTGGAAGTGTTGTGCACAGTGAATTAGTACAGCCTTCTTACAGCTAATAGAAACAGTTCCTTGCCTTGCAGACCTGTGGAGGAAATTTCTATTAACACTACCTGACTGTTTCTACACATATTCTTGGGTGAAATTATGCATACAACTTACTACCACTCCCAGGATTCGAACTGTGCCTGTTTGTGCAAAAAGGAAAAACAATGTTGTGTTTCAAGACAATGAGCTATTGAGGAACTGCTGTTTGACTGTTTTCTGCCTAATACTCTCTTGGCTGGGCAATCTGACGTAATTCTGACATTCATGCATGGCAGATAGTTCTTGCACTGTGTATTAATACTTTGACATATAACAATCTGGAAAGCAATGGTTAACACTAAGCACTGCTGTAGGGGATACAGTATACTAGTTTACAGATTACTATTCGGGGATCAGATCTTGGTGCATGGAACATTTCATATAGTTGATCTCCTGTTTTACAGCTCCACAATCTTTGACAGATGAGCCTCAATTAATTCATGCTGTCCGAGCCATAGTTGCTGTGCAGAGCCTGTACACATTTGGATTCATACCACCACATACCAAAGTAAACAAAACAGTCTGAGGTTTTTATTTTTATTAAAGGGTACTGGCACTTTTATTGATAGATATCCTGTACATCAGTATTACTCTGCTAATGACTTGTTTATTCATTACACACTGTACACATTTTAACCTACTGGCAGTTGACATTCTACTCCTTTCTATTTATTTGCCCTGAATACTGCAAGCTAGATTTGTACTCGCCAGCCTCCTGGTGCAGCGTTAGCAACCTGCTGGCATGGGCATCTATGTTCGCAGCCCCCTCATCTGCAGCTGTACAGGAGATAAACATTTGTGCATACCTATCAATAACATACACAGGCTGGACTTTGTTAAACACTAATTGATACTGATACACACTTCTGGGACATTCTGTGCCCATGCATCTTGTGTCCCCTGTTCCAAGAGCTCCCTCTTACTAAGCTTGAGGTCAGTGAAATGGTGACGGACCTACTCACCAGTTAGAGGGATGCCAATAGCACTCATGAGACTATGTGCGAGATGGTCCCAGTCCTCTTCTTTGTATTGGGAGCCCTGGTACTGGCCCTGCAGCAATCTCTCCTCATGGTCTTTCACTAGGAGTCCAACCATGACCCTGGACTCCTGAATGCCCCAGCATTGCACCCGAAATCATGAACCCTCTCCTACACCAGCCATAGGGCCTGCAAGGATGAGCTACCACTGGTTATGGCTGTATTCCCGCCTGTGAGGTTTAAATAGGACCAAATGCCTGCCCTTTTCCATCATTGGGCCATTTTGAATATGCTCACATTTCATTTTATAAAATATCAGGATTGTGGGAATGATTCATAATTACTGACATATTATAATTTTATGTTTACCTTCCATGACATCCCCCTATCTGCTTTCATTAAATTATATTCTTGTGTGACTATACTGTATGGGGCACTTGTGTTTATATGGGGGCTTCACATCTTTTCCAGACTGACATCTCACTTTTGGACATGCTACATTACCCTGGTTGACAAAAAAACAGTTTCTACATAATTTAACTTTACAAAAATAATTTTAACACTACTTTCCCATAGAAAAATAAGTTGCCTGTATTGGCACTTGAACCATGAACACATGCATGTAAAGCCAGGACTCTAATCACTACATTACCTCAGCTTAAAAATTTCACCTGTATATTTGCATTTATCTCCTAGAGGATGTTTAAGCTATGCTAAGTGGATGGCCATAATGCGCATACCCACTTAGCTATGCTTAAACATTCCTTAGGCTTGAAAAAAAGTTTATATTATTATTATTATTATATTACTATAAGTGAGTCTTGTGGTGTTCTGACAACTCCATTGAGGACTGCAATCATAAAACAATGGCATTAATTTGGCTTTCAGGCTTCTATCCTTCAATGACTCCTGATTATAGATATCCTTTTTCTATCTACTTTCTAAGTGTGTGAGGGCAATTTTTCAGGTGTGTCCCTAATTTATTATTTATTCCCTCCATCATTTGTGCTTTTGTCAACATGCACTGCTATAAGGGAATATTAGCATACATTTGCTTTAATACTTCTACCCTTCTGTACTTCATGCTAATGCATGATCTGTTCTCTATTAACTTTCTATGTTTGTGAGGGATATATGTGTGTTTTGTCCCTTTTGAGTGATTTATCCCCCATTATGTGTGCATTTGCACATATTTCCTGCTTTAGCAGGTTGCAGAAGTGTCATATGGCACTTTAGCAATGCAGGGTGTGTGTCACAGAACCTGTCATACATCTCCCGCATTGCTTTTTTCATGCCGATGTTTCTTTGTGTCCGCGGAAACTGAAATGATCATTATCTAATTTCAGTGTCTGCAGACACTGAAATATTGGCATAATATTAGAATAAATCTCTAATATTATGCCAGTTCACCTTAGAAAGTGCTGTATGGCACTTTTTGAGTGCAGGGGGCATGTTCTGTGTCTGTGCACTACTTGGATACACCCACTGCACTCATTCACAGTTCATGTGTGTATAGGAAGTACAGCAGTATGCCTTCATGAATATTCAAGGTACGCTGCTGTGCTAAATGGACACGAACTACTCTGTGCAAGAATAGTTTTATTCTTGCACAGATTTTGTTGAATCCAGGGGTCTGTCTCTCCCACACTTATTAATTAAGCATTATTAGAAGATGGAGTTGAAATGTTAGTTTAAAATGTTCAATTAAATGGGACACTTTGAACTCTGAGGAAGTCCCATGATTCTAAGGGATGAATGCACATAGTCTAGTAGTTTGGATTCATTGTTGACGTATCTGGTAATAAAGTTACCTACTTTGTAGTTGGTGGTTTGAGGCTTATTTTGGACATTTGGCAGAGATTTCTTTTTTTGCCTTCGAGTGGAAGTGATACAAGTCTGGTTGTTTACCGTGCTGGAATTTTTAGTTGTATCTTACATACACTTTAAAGAGGATATGAACATCACATCCAGAGAAGAGGATATGATACATTGCATGTGAATATCTAATATAGTAGCACTGGAATTAAATAAATTAATTAGTACAGGAACTTTGAGCGTATGTTTATTTGAGATTGTGCTCATGGAATAGGTTAAACAAATGGTGTTACTGCTAGTAAATTATGAGCAGTTGTTGGTGTGTGTAGTATTCTTTGGTGAGGTGATACTACCAGTATTGAAGCACTATTTTGCTTACTTACAGAGGTGTTCCTTTAGATCTTTGCAGAAAGTGCTAAATGGAAGGTTTTCTATTGCTTTATTTTTACGATCTAAGATGGATAAGGAGTGTTTTATGTGGTTTTGTGTACTGTATGGGGTGTTGAAATTGGGTGTGAATGAGAAAAATTATCTGAGGCATATATATATATATATATATATATATATATATATATATATATATATATATGTGTGTGTGTGTGTGTGCATGTATATATATATATATATATATATATATATATATATATATATATATATATATATATATATGTGTGTGTGTGTGTGTGCATGTATATGTATATATATATATATATATATATATATATATATATATATATATATATCTACAAACATATATTATATGATATAGATATAGATTGTTTTCAGTTTAGAAGTATTTTGGTATTTTGCTCTGGTAAATGAAATGTCAGTTTGAATGATATTTGAAATGTTTGAAGTGCTGGGTCCTAATTTATAGAAATTCATGTCATCTGCATAGAGTAGCATGGCAAATAATGAGAAGGAAGGAATAGAGTTTAATACACAGCAGGAAGAGGACTGAGAAAAAAAGTTATTGTGATTCTCCTTTGTTTAGTGGAGCATGAGCTGAGGTAGTGAATCTAAACTGTATGAGGAATGATTAGTTACTTGGAATGATAGTAAACCATTGGGATGCTCACTGGCTAATTCATACATTTGGGAGGAAGTTTGTTAGCAAAGAGTGGTCCATTCTATCAAATAAATTAGTTATGTCACCTACTGTGAGGTTTTCCTTTTCTATGCTTAGTAAGATATCATCAGTTAGAGTATAAACTGCAGTCATGGAACTCCCACCTCACCAGAATCCATGTTATGGAGTAAGATATAGTTTAATTTAGGTAGTTAGCAAGCTCATAATAGATGGCTTTTTATAGGTTCATAGGTTCATGGGTGTTTACTAGGCTAATAACCACAGGGTCCTTTTTAAGTCCAGCCATGCATCTCAAATCTCTGACAAGTTCTGGTACCCTTAATAAGTATAAATAGGGGCTTGGGAGATGAAACGTTTGCAAGCAAGGGCCTGTGATATGAACCATTTACAGGTTGTCTGTATCCATTAGAGACATAGATGCCAAACCAGGGATGAATTTCCTGTTCCCCATCCAAATGTCCAAGTTACACTTGAATTGGGTTAGGGAGGAATGCTGCTTAATATGACTGGGAAGCCTGTTCCAGAGATGGGGTAGTCTCTGGGATACATACCTGTCTCTCCAGCAGGTCCTACTTATATCACAGGCAAGGTTTAAGTCTTTAGAATTGGTAATTCTGGTGTTTTTGTTTTGTGGATATGCAGGAGGTCTGTCAGAGTAGGGTCTGACAATGCCCTGTATGCCAGCCATAGATCTCCCCTCAAAAGCCTGTAAGAGACAGAATACCAGGATAGGGCCTTGAGGCAGTCTACACAGGATATTTTACTTACACCCTGTAATCCTTTAGTGGGGAACCTTTTGGGACATTCCATTTGTTGGATATGCCTAGTTAGGTACATACCAAAGGGGGCATTATACTCAATGATAGGTCCGATGAATGTCAAATACTGTGGAACAATGACTTCCTTGGACTTAAATGCCATACCTTTGTTTATAAGTGGCTCAACATAGAATCATTTCCTCACTACTGTAAACATATGATGGTCAAAGGCTAGATTACTGTCTATTTGTGTCCACAAGTCCCTGACTACTGGGCCAGCTCTAAGGGGCATGTTGTCATTATGATAGTTACCAGTGGTGGATGACTTCCCAAAGGATACTATTATGTATTTCTTGGCATTTAGTTTTAGTCCATGGCTCTGACACCAGTTGCTTGACTATGTCAGCCCTTCCTGGAGAACAGTTGTGTCAGTGTGGGATTCAATGACAGCTCCTAATTTGCAATCATCTGCAACTTTTTCTAGCAAATCGCTTATGTTTTATTTATTGTGATTTATTTTGCCTTTGTTTACCAGGGTAGTCTGAATTGGCAGCAAAGCCTTTTCAGTGGAAGCCTGGGGAAAAAAGCTGAAAGATACTAAAAAAGTTACAATAGTTATAAAGGTTACACTAAAAACATAAAAGGTAAGTTATCAATTTTTAAAACATACTATAGAAAATTGATTTAAAATGCAAAATCAGTATATAAAATATAAATTGCAACAAAGTGATAGGTATAATGAAAATCATCAAGATAAATTTATTTTACTCTTTACTCCCTACCTCTTGCTTGGCTGCTGTGTGCCTCCTATCTGTGTGGATTTTCACTACCCTTCTTACGGGACCCGGCTATACCAGAGAAAAGAAGCTCTGCCCTCCTTGAAGACCTGAACTGTTCCCAATTAATCCCAATACAAGACTTTTGTCGGGGAACAACTGATATTAAAAAGAAACTCTGCCTAAATTTTCACTACCCTTCTTACGGGACCCAGCTATACCAGAGAAAAGAAGCTCTGCCCTCCTTGAAGACCTGAACTGTGCCCAATTAATCCCAATACAAGACTTTTGTCGGGGAACAACTGATATTAAAAAGAAACTCTGCCTAAATTTTCACTACCCTTCTTACGGGACCCGGCTATACCAGAGAAAAGAAGCTCTGCCCTCCTTGAAGACCTGAACTGTGCCCAATTAATCCCAATACAAGACTTTTGTCGGGGAACAACTGATATTAAAAAGAAACTCTGCCTAAATTTTCACTACCCTTCTTACGGGACCCGGCTATACCAGAGAAAAGAAGCTCTGCCCTCCTTGAAGACCTGAACTGTGCCCAATTAATCCCAATACAAGACTTTTGTCGGGGAACAACTGATATTAAAAAGAAACTCTGCCTAAGTAGGTTTATGCTATATATTTGTCCCTGATTACTTAACATCTGTACCTAGCCTACCTACCTGCCCAGGACTACCAGCAGCCAGCGACAGTCCCCTATATCTTGCTGACCAGACCCTCATTCCTACTCTGTTATTACTATCACTAGTATTCCTATCTTTCCTCCTTTGAGTTCTACTGAATTAACTACTACTATTCCTATCTCTATCTTATTTTTTCCTGTACATATCTGCTTCTATAACTTTGCCTTCTATGTGGCCCTTTACACTTCTCATTCCTCCTCCTCTGAATCTTTGCCCAACTTACTGTTTTCAGCCTACTACCTGGATCTGTACTCTAGTATATTCTCCATTCCTCTCCCCTGCCCACACTATCCCGATCTTAACCTACCTACCATAGCTCTGCCTATAACATACCCTAAAACTTCTTAATAGTTATACTATCAGTTTTAACTTACCTGCTGTTTAAACACCTGACTGATTGTTTCCTCTCTGCAATTTCCTACTCCTTTGGCTCTGCCCGCTCCGTTCGCCCTTCGGGCTCACTCCGCTCCCCTCCCTGCCCCCAAATCCCACCTGCCCCTGGGACCTCTACATTTATCCCCACATAACCACACCCACCACATCCCCTAGCCAATCGGAACATATTCTTCTCTCCACCCACTACATAGCAGACTCCTCCCTTATCCACCCTTCTCTCTCTGCACATATACCTATTTTATACTATCCCCACTCACCTCAACATGTCCTACACTCACCTTCCTCTCCTACTACTAACTCTTCTAACTATTTTTACCTCTACCTACCTCATAACCTACTATGAGCAACCCTTATATTCAACCTTTTGTACTCCACACAAACACACCCTAGCTACCCCCACAACCATACTCACAAACCATAGCTGTCCCATACACAGCAACTCATATCTTGAACCTAAATATCATCGGCTCTCACACATCAAATACCTTATTCTTCAACTCACAAAACACTGGTACTGCATCAAACCCCCACAACTAACTAACCTTATTAATGGTTTATCATTAATTTATGGGGACATCCACCCCAACCCAGGCCCTAACATAGACATACCATCCCCTAATTCCCAAACACTGAATCCCATGTCTACACCACAAACTAAGCCTCCCAAATCTCTTACAATATTTCATCTAAACATCCGAAGCATATGTAACAAACTTCCTGCTCTTCATGCCCTACTCGAAGTCCAGCAGTATGACATTCTCTGTCTTACTGAAACCTGGCTTAAACCCACAATAAAAGATAACGAAATTATCCCCCCTGGCTATAACATCCTAAGACAAGACCATCTTAATAAAAAAGGGGGAGGAGTAGCTATACTTTTCAAAACAGGACTGGAAATAAGTAAATCAGCCCTTACCCCACCACATGACCCTAATGTTGAACGAATTATTTCCAAACTCTCCCTAAACTCTCACAAGACTATTAATATCATCTGCACTTATCTTCCCCCAGGCAACAATCCCCCCATATTAGAAGACCTACTAAACTGGTTTTCAATAAATCTCCTTCAAGAAACAATACTACTAGGTGACTTTAATATTGATTGGAACTTATGCAAACAAGCTAATCCATCTACCATTATTAACTTACACGGATTTCATCAAACCATTAACTCCACAACTAGAACAAATAAAAACAATAACAAAGAATCCATACTCGACTGGATCTTGACTAATAATCCCCAACAAAAGTACTCAACAGGTACCCTCCCAGACGACCTTAGTGACCACTCCCTCACATACATCATTAGGCACAAAACTCATCTAACAACACCCCCCCTAATTCGCTTATCTCGCAGCAAAAAACACTTTAACCTTCAACATTTTCAAAATGAACTCAGCTTAATCAACTGGTCACCTCTAAAAACTCTCCCAATAGATGAAGCTGTTAACCACTTTAATAATGCCTTTCTTACTATTCTCGATCACCATGCCCCCACCCGTTCTATACGAATGAAATCTATAACTGCTCCATGGCTTTCAACCAACACCAAACAACTTATCCTTAGTAGGAATAAAGCCTGGTCCAAATGGAGAACCACTAAAGACTCTTTTCATCACATTAGCTTCAAACAAAAAAGGAACAAGACTAAGCTTGCTATCATACAAGATAAAAATAACTATTATACACAGCTACAGCAATCCTCCCAACACCAACCACAAACATTTTGGAAATCAATTAACTCACTACTATCCCCTGGCAAGGTCAAAACTCCCAACCCACTCGGCTCCTGCCCTGACTCCCCTCTACAAACAGCTAATGCATTTAATAACTTCTTTACATCAACCATACTTAAACTGGCCAACCAACAAAGCCCCGACCCCTCATTACTAGAGAACACTAGCTGCACTCCACCTCCATTTCTGCTTAAACCCATACCCACCTCCTATATTCTACACTTACTTCAGAAACTCAAACCCTCAACCCCCTCAGCTGACAAATTGCCAGCTGAATATCTCCAGCTAGGTGCTAAAGCTATTGCCTACCCTATCTCTATTCTAATCAACAGAACCATAAAAGAAAGTACTATGCCATCACTCTGGAAAATCTCCCACATCATCCCTCTCTTCAAAGGGGGAGATTCATTTGAATACTCTAACTACCGCCCTATAGCACTCCTATCTCCTATTGCTAAAATAATGGAGAAATGCATCCACAAGCAGCTTTTAAATCACCTCCTATCTAATAATCTCCTAGCTACTTGCCAACATGGCTTTCGTCCCTACCACAGCACCACCACAGCCTTATTATCCTTCATAGACTCTATTAATATAAACTGGAATAACAATCTTCTTTCATCAGCATTCTTTGTTGACCTGTCAAAACCCTTTGACATGGTGAACCACCAACTCCTCCTACATTGCTTAAAATCTCTGTCTCTCAATGATCTGGCCTTAAACTGGTTCACTTCCTATCTTCAGAATCGGAAACAAGCTGTTTTATGGAACAACAATCTTTCCGAACTTCTCCCCACCACTTTAGGAGTACCTCAAGGCTTGATCTTAGGTCCTCTTTTATTTTCCATCTTTATTAACGACCTGAATCTTGCCACCCCACTAACTCCTTGCATTCAGTACGCTGATGACACCACCATCATCTGCTCTGCCACAACCCAAGCTGACCTCCACTCACTTACTCAAAAAACTTTTACCACCATTGAACAATGGTTCTCCAATCACTGCCTTCTCTTAAACCCTAAGAAAACTAAACTTCTCCTCTTTTCACCCACACACCTGTCTCCCCCTATTAGTTTCACACTCACTTCTAACAATGGCACCCTTATCTCTCCCGACCAAACAACCAAACTTTTAGGAGTTACTATTGACAACCTACTTAAATTTGATGTACATATAAACTCTATCATAAAAGCTAATAATAGAAAATTAGGTTCTCTCTACAGAATCAAATCTTTCTTAACACCTGAAGCAAGAACTACCATAGCCAGAACATATCTTCTCTCTACTCTACTATATGCATCCCCCATTTATACTAATCTTTCTAAACATAACATCAATAGGCTTACAACAGCCTACTGCAACATTGCCAAATTTGCCACTGCCTCTCCATATAAAACACATCACTGCCTGAACCTCCATAACCTAGGGTGGCTTGAGTTACCTCACCTAATTCAATACTACCAACTTACAATTGCCCATAAAGCCCTTCACCACCTGGAAAATATACCAATGCTCTCTACTCTGATAAAACCCTATAATAACCTAAAAACCCTACGATCCTCCAATAAATTACTGATTCAAACTTTTCTAGCAAAGAATACAGCAGGTGACTCTATATTTTCCAACTCAGTTGGTAAAGTTTGGAATCAACTTCCTCCTGACCTTATAGCCCAAACCTCTATCACACTATTTAAAACTCAACTAAACATTTTCTAACCAATCACTGGCTTTGCTCATGCAATTTCCCTAGCTGAGCACATACCTCCTACCATCTCCAGCACCCTCTGCACTGTCTACCAAACTCTATTTCTCCATCTTTTTTTCATTTCTACCAATGAAAGTGACTCTATGAACTGCGAACCATTATTTTCTACTTACTCTTCTTTTAGCATTCAATCTACTTAAATACTGATGTCTTCAATGTATATACCTGTACTGAAGAAATTTAATATTTTATGTATTCTCTTACTGTAAAACTTGGCTAAATGCCTGTTTTTTGATGTGTCTTAAATTCCCTATGTATTTCGAATGCCTGTTTTAGTTGTGTTTTAAACTGCCTATGTACACTGAATGTACTTTTATTACTTTGCATTAGATAGTGGAGCTTTTCTCCTCTGGCCTCCACTGAAAATGGACATGTATCCAGTTGGACTAGCCCGGTTAACAAATATAAAATAAATAAAATAAATTATTGAGAGTAAACCCAGACGAGATAAAAGTGGAAGTGAAAGTAAGATACATTAGTGTAGTAGAGGTAGTAAAGAATGAAAGATGAAGTTAATAAAAGTAGTATTAGTTTTGAGTAAGTTATGCTATTGTATTATCAGAGTCAGGTTTAATTAATTAGTTGCATATTAAATCAGAAAAAATGGGTAGAATAGTTTTAGGCAGGTGATAAGCAAGTGCACTTATCTGCTAGCACTTTATTTTATTTTTAAATAGAGTAAAAGATTCAATGTATATATTTGGGAAAGGTATAGTGTTCCATTATTTTTTAAATGCAACTAAAGAATGCTATCTACAGTGCTGTTGAATTTAAGAACACTAAAAAGTGATTAATCTACAGAGTGAGGAGTTCTACATGGTGAATGCGGCTGGTGAATATTGAAGACTAGGACAGCTGTTTGGGGAATTGTATTTTGTATGTAGTTAATATTTGCGTGTAAGTAAGAGCACAGGGTAATGGTAATAACTTTAAAAGTTTGAGGACAGTACAGTGACAAGCTCTATATGAGAGTTGTAAATGCAGCCACTTTTTTTTGCCCATAGAGAAGGTTTGGGAAGACTGGTGAGGTATAGAGTAAAGATGAAAGTAGATAGGTAGTTGCAATATTTTTCTAGCTGAGTTGATTAGATAAGTTTTATATTTTATACATTGATCCCAATTTTTGATGAACTTTATTGGTTATTTGAAGGATGTGTTGATCAATTTTCAGGTGTTCATCACTGACGGCAAGCAGTTTTTATTGGATGACTGGGGCAATATTAGTAGAGCTCTTTGACATTATTGAGAAAATAGTCTTCTCAATATTATTATTATTATTATTTTTTTATTATTATCATTATCATTGTTGTTGTTGAAAATATTGAAATCAGACTGAAATCAATTGCTTTACAGAGGTTGCGGGTTTTAGAATAGGCTTTGCTTTGACTGTTTTCTATAGGAGGAGCATTATTCATTTAGCTAGGCAGGTATAGAAGAGGTGTTTGAGTTGGATGATGAAGTGGTCTTTACAGAGGGGGATAAGTCAGGTTTGGAGGCCATCCCCTCTTTGGATGTGGACCTAATAGGATGCCATTAAGAATCATGGAAATGTAATTTGTACTTACGGCTTTAAAGTAGAATGCAAGTGAGTCAGTGTATGTGTCCTTTTCTTATGAGGATTTGATTTTAGTGAGAGGATTGAAAATTAGAAAGTGTGGAGAATTCCCTGAGAATATCATTGGAAATAAGGACGGCAGCCTGGTGTAGTGATTCATAAGGGGATGCTCTATCTGACATATTGTTAATGATTTCTCAGAACTTATTTTGGTTATATGGAGTTTTTTTGAGTGGTGGTAAGGGGGTAGGTTTTATATCTTCTAATGGCTTTATGGTTATGTTTCTTAGATCTATGAAGTGGTTTTGAATTTCTCAACTTGGAGGCTGCTTCATTGTTGTCTAGGTTTTGCCCTTAGTTTTGTAAAGGAATTTAAGTTCTTTGATGAGCCATTTCTTGGTTGAGGAGATGTAGGGTCTGATTATTGGTGTGAAATGTATATCTTAGAAGTACGTAGATGAAAGTTTGAAGGTGTTGGCAATTACAGTGGGGTCTTCTTGGTTTAGTATATTATCCTATGACTGTTATGATACCTGTTACTGTAGGTTTTGGATGTTTGTTGCATATGACAACAGAATGTGATTAGTTAAGGTGGTGCTTGTGGATGGTAAGTTTTATGGAATAGGTTACAGGAAAGTTATTGGACAGTGGTCACTGATGGAACGGGGAAGACGGAGATGTTATGGATGGAGGAGGGGCTATGAGATCTATTGTTGAATGTTTTCTCATAGGTTGTTTGGGTGGGTAAAGTCTTTAATAAGTTGTGCAAGACATTGCTTGGAAAATATATCATCGGATTCAGGTAAGTTTTGGGGATTTAGCAAGTTGATGATAAAATCATCCATATTTATATCAGTAATATAGAGTGTATGATGTTAGATACTGCTAGGGTTAGAAGGTTTCTGTTATGTGTGACAGAGATTCTAAGACAGTTTGAGTCATGATTAGTGATTGTTGAACTCTGGTACTAGACATTGACAGATATTATTATTGTTTTTTTTAATGAGGAGAAGAGTAAAAGAAGCACGCACAATCATGAACAATATCAGAATAATAGCACCAGCAATCTCATGTCTCTGACATAACATATGTGATTCTGAGGGATCACAGATGGTTCCACACATATACACTTGTCCAACTATTACCATGTCAGCAGTCTATGAAGGTAATCAACCACACTGTCCTCACACATTAACATCTGCTGGAGGTGTAAGGAGGGACACTGCTATACCTGTATGTGAAATCATGATCAATACAGGCTAGTTGACTGGTGTGCATGGCAGACATATATGGCACAAGCCAGACTGTCAAAAATGCAACCCATGCCATCAAACAGCTATGCATGTACTGTGTGCATCACTAGAAAAGGTATCACACATGCAACTGGTGTATCACCTTGAAGGATGTTCTGCATCATCAGTCAGTAATGCTTATGTAACCAAAAGAATACCTAGGTATTGCCAATAAGATGTGTGACAGCTAACTGTGGCAAAGGTGGTATACTTCAGTTACACATTACTGGAACATATGTAGGGAGGTACATGAATAAGGGTGTATTGTTCTCAGTTATAGTGCTGTAGTGAAGGCTATGAACTATGGAGGTGTTATGGCCTTTGATGTGGATGTTTTTCACATAGTCAGTAGTTGCGTTGCATATACAGGAGTAGTCAGCACTGTGGCCACATGGTGTTGGACGTTCCACATACCATCTACCCAAGAACACAGGTCATATAACAGTTGGTCTGCTTATAGGGTGTGATGTCTACATTATCAATGAGTTGTGCATTTGGTTTCATAATGTAACCAATCCCTCCATTTTTATTTCATCTCATATGTTGTCATGACAGTGGCAAACATATTTGGTGTGTGTTGATACTGCCTGTATCATACTAATATCACAGATGCAGCCAGATTGCCTATATTCCATAGTCTTTTGGACAGCTGTTGGAACACAGGATGTGTATGTCATTTGTGACATCTGTGACTTAAATAATGGACAGGAAAGGGCCTAGCAGACAGCTCTGATGTATTGACCTGATCACCAGACCTGAGATATAGGTCACTTAACACATTTCTGCATATTTACATGACACTTATGTGTTCCACTGGTTTACCCACTTGGTGATATAGGTGTTTATGCCCACATCTGACAATGTTGAGTGAATACCTCAATGTGGATTTGTGTCAAATGTCTTGGCCTGGTCAAGTTCCACAGAATGATAGTGTTGTCACCATGCATGTCCTCAATGACTTCTTTGAGGACATCTAACAGATGTAATAGACACGGATGTAGCATTAACAACTCACATATGTCTGTTGCACACAGCTGGGATATTACTAGTGTCCATTTAGAAAAGGTCCATGATGACATGCTGTTCTACCTCACAGATGAGGAGAGTCAGGATGTGTCTATATATGTATGCATCAGGTGCTGCCTCCTCCCCTAATTCAGATGGATGCATGTTGATGTACACCCTTCTATGGGAACATCGTCTGTGTGGTGGGTGTATTGAAGTGTATATCCAACCATGTCAAGTAGGTGTGTACTGTGAGTTATGCTATAGGAGATCTGTGATGTTGTCACAGCCCATTAATTCTGTGTGATAGGCCTGGATGAAAGTAACACAGTGCATGCTGCTTATCTTGAACTGACCTAGGAATGGACACAATCTCCCACTCAAGTATCATTGAAAAACTCTCCCAGCTGGGGATTAACCCTTACATGAATAGATGGTTAAATGATTGTCTCATCAACAGAACACATACTGTGAAAGTTAGTGAATCAACCTCTACCAGTACAGCTGCCACCACTGGCATACCCCAAGAATCTGTGCTTGGCCCTTAATTGTTTGGAATCTATTTCTCTACAGTCCATGATAAAGTATACAGTCTTTGCCTTACCAAGTTTGCTGATTATTGCATATTGGGTACAATCATTGAGTCCACCAGTGATGATAACATACTGCATGAGGGACTAACACAGACAAATGATTGTTCCAAAACCACATAGTCTACACCTAACTGCAAATGTAATTATTTTGACCTTCTGTAAAGTGTAATTCCCTGCTAATCACAGCAGTGACATTTCCCCTATGCTGAAACCCAGTGATGCAGGATATGGCAACACATGTAGATACCAATCTGAACTTCGATCACCAAGTGTCCATGGTGGTATGGAAAGGCTACATCATGTGCCTCATAAGTCAGGCCATCATATCCAGATCTGAGGATGATATGACAGCACTGTACTTGAACCTCATCAGAACACTAATACAGTATAATGCTCCCTTTTCCATGTACCTCACTAGACACCTGCAGCAGCTGGACAGACCACAGGGATTTCTTAACAAGAAAATATAGGGCCTACAAACCATGCCATGATGTTTCTGGATAGACTGAAAGCCCTGTCACAGTAATCTCTGTCATATAGGATGAGAAGACTTCTGCAAGGCTTACATGCCAGTCTCTAACCCTACCCTGATGGGAGTTCTGCACATCTGCAAATAAGGTATAGCTGATGACATCAGCAGAGTCTGGTGAGGAGAAAATGGTAATAGCAGTATCCCACATGCTGGTGTAAAATGTTCTCTCTAATGTCAAGCAAGTGCCCAAACACACACACACCCTAGTTGACTGCAATGGGATTAGAACCCTTACTCATCTAAGTATACCAACTAGAGAACTCTGTAATTAAGGCAACCACCATAGCTCAAGTCTCACTTGGGCCATGTCAGACAACACTTTATAGCTGACTTCAGCAGTGTCTGATGAAAAAATCATAATAGCAGTGTCCCAAATGCTGGTGTAAAATGCTTTCTCTAATGTCAATTAACTACACACACACACACACACACACACACACACACACACACACACACACACACACACACACACACACACACACCTCCCAGGTGACTGCAGTGAGAAAAGAACCCCCACTTATCTAAGTACAAACACTAGAGAACTCAGGACCTTATGCAAGCACCACAGCCCAAGTCTTACTTTTACATGGCTGTAGGCCAACTTATAGTCGATGACATCAGCACTGGATGTTGGAGAGAAGATATTGAGTGGCCTGTAAAAACTGAATATGTAGGCTTGTGCAAGCATCAAAATACTGTCAAACCATGGAACTGGAGTGGTAACTGTCAGGTACAGATCTATGCTCTTCTGGCTAGATAGACATACACACAAGCACACACTTCCCAGTTGACTGCAGTGAGAACAGAATGCTTATCTATCAAAGTACAGAGACTAGAGAACTCAGGACCTTACACAAGTGCCATAGCAGAAGTCTGACTTTTATAAGGCAGTAGGCCAACTTATAGTGGATGACATCTGCACTGGATGCTGAAAAGAAGATGTTGGGAGACCTGCATGAAATGAATGTGTAGGCTTGTGCAGGTGCCAAGAATTCAAAATCTGTATGTTACCAGACTGATGAGTGTGCAATGAGAAGTATGTGTTCCAATGTGCAGGTATTATTTAAGAGACAGCTTTGCAAACTGTATGCAAACAGGTGTCCACATTACTACAAGTATTTGAAAATCTGAATTTGTATTGCCATTCTAAAGATGTTGATGGTATATCACAGAACCGTTATCAATTTATGTAGTGTAGCTGAGTATTTGTTAACAAGTACTTTGAGACCAGTATTGCAGTGCATGGGGGAGGTAATACATGGCTGCATTGTACATATGTGACATATTCTTATATAGGGCCTTCCTTTTTTATTTCTGCATGTAGTTTCATGGCATGAAGAATAAATGGACAGTATACAAAAGTAATGCATATTATTATTGACTTTGCATAGCTCAACGACAAGCAGCTGGTTTGCATGATGGTTGGCAAAGTGTTTGCGCATGCAAGATACACATTTCTACTGCTTTCCTTATTTGCAAATAGTTAAGCAGTGCACAAATGCGAGGCTCATGTTAAAATTACGACAGTTAGTATTGAGTGGATGAAACACAGCTTCTGCTTAGCTGACCCTGTGGCAGCAGGTGTAAGTGCATTGACACATTTCTTTATGACCACAGATGATACTGGGTTCAAATCAAGGTGTATGTAATACCTTTAAAGAGATAGTAATAATGCAATGAAATTATTTTCTTTATACTACATTTTCCATGTGTTACAGTGTTTTATCTTAGGGTGGTATTTTTAAGCAGCATTGTGTGAAGATAAACTGCACCACTGAAGAGCCATTCATCATTGCTTGGCATTGGTGTGCAATGCCACACTCTGCACAAACACAGAGGTCAAAAAGTGAAGGGCTCCTTTGGTTTTCTTGGTACTTATGTATGTTGCATGTGATTCTATTTTTGACCAGATTATAGGTGTTAAAATGGAGTAGACAGGTAAGTGATGCAATAGGGAACAAGCAGAAGTAAGAACAAAGGGAAAGGCATACATCAATGTGCAGGAGGGAAGGAGGAAAGAGCCATAGCTATCCATTTCTTTAACAGTGTAAACTGAAAATATTTACAGAATATTAGCTGAATTTGGATTGTGACCTCCACAAACAGTAGTGACAACAATGCAATAATGTTGTATAACCATTTGGACCAAATCAAGTGTATCAAGAAGATACATGTAAAATGGAGAGCTACGTATGGGACGATATGTTTCTTGTGGGACAGGTGACCATTTTTATTTTTGTTAATTCACTTAGAGAGGAATGCTGAATAAGGGAAATTGGTATTTCTGGGTCAGGTAAGTTGGGTGGGTGAGGAAGCAAATACAATCAAACAGGACAAACAAGACAGGACAAAGGGATGGTGAAGGACACAAAAGGTTGGGAGACACCATGTTTGGGGTGAGGGAGGGGATAATATAAGCTCGTGCTCATTAACTCATTACAATTGAGTGACAGCTCCAGCTGCATCTGCAGTTAACTCCGACTGATGCCTCTAGGCATCAAATATTGCTTGTTTATATTTGCATCAATAATTCCAAAACCATGCTATGTACAAGGTTTTAAAATATTTCATCTTAAAGTTTACACAGTGGGAAACTCAACTGCATTAATATTTGACCTCTGTGTAGTGCAGGTAAATAGATATGAACTGTTGTTATTATGATATTACTTTATATAGATGTAAATTTCTCATTTTTCTAAATATCTCAATAACCAAGTTGGTTTAAGACTTAGAACTTAAAGAATACTACCACTATAAAATAGTTTATGCTGACGGGTTTGCCATTTATACTTTTTGTGACAACCCTCCACTGGCCCAGTAATCAAGGAGCCTCAATCCTTACCACTAGCACCAGTGGGAGACATTCATTGGGAAGGATGACAAGTACACACACAGTAAAGTGCAATTTTGCTTAAGTCACACAGAGGCCACAGTCAGTCTGGGGCTGGCTTTTCCCTCTTTCTCCATCCAGCACTCTCTCTGTCCAACCAGTGCTTCATGTCCCTGCCAAAATAACTGACACACACACAGTCCTGGAGCTTTGAGTTATACAAACACACACACACACACACACACACACACACACACACCTGGGAAAGGCTGGCACAGATTCAGTATTTATGCCCCCTTCTGCCCAGACTATAATGTAGCTATTACTGCCACCAGCCACATCCTTATCAGCTACTTTAAGGCCCTTAACAGAGGGCGTCTAATCTTACTGTGTAATGTTACTATCAATACAAATGGTAGATTGACTAACAACAAGGCTATTGAGTATCTCACAATGTCACCAAATAAATATACAAGTACTCTCAGAACTTAAATATGTCTCACAAATATTGGCCATAATGAAAGGTTTAAATATATTTACTAATAAATAATAAACATGAAAATACTCAGTAAGTAATCACAGTAACATCAGAGTTCAAAATCACAGGAAATATTTTAAAAATTGCAGGACGGCCTCAAATAAATAAAAAACAATATCTAAACTATGCTTCAATATATTCCTGACTGAATCCAAGAGAATGACTACACTCTAGTTAACTTATTTACAGAGCAAGCAAGACAGATGTTATGAAAGAATCTTCTTATCAGGTCAAAGACAAAATGCAGAATGCTATCTGTCTCTCTCTCAGAGACTTCTCAAATTAATATCCAAATATTACTACTGGGATACTTGCAGAATTACATCATTTTTTGTCATTTGACTTCAGTTCCCAGGCCCAAAATGATGCATGCCAGCTGGTAGCATTTAGCATCTACCTGTAAAAAGGGCTTTTCTTAGATCTAAGGCAGATCCTGGAAGTCATAATACAATAAACACTTCAAAGACAATACACAAAACTTCTAGTTCTAGATATTATGTCAGTTACTGCACTGAAACTGAAATATAACATCATTTTATTATGTGGTCATAAAGTAATTTAAATTTTCAGCTATTTTTCTGAAATTAACCACCTGTGTTCCAGTTTCCATTGTTAAAATATATACATCTAAACAGTTACAATAGTGTATATACATTTTTGTTCTAATACAGCAGGGTGCACTGTGGGCACACCTCTAAGCCAAGTACTTTAGAAAATATTTCTTCGGTTTACATCTGTACAAACCATCTTATATAACATAGAGTTCTAATACATTTGTAACACAATCATATGAATCGTGCTGATATTCACAATTGACATATAATTATTTACAAAATTCCTGACAGCTGTGCTGGCAGTATCTCTTTTTTGTTACAGTTTAAATAAATCATGTTAATATTTACACATGACATATAATTATTTACAACATTCCAGATAGCTGGGCTGGCAGTATCTCTTTTTGTTACACTTCTATATAAATCATATTAATATTTACCAATGACAGATATCTAAACTGTGCTTCACTAAATTCCTGACTGAATCTAAGAGAATTACTACACCCTAGTTAACTTACTTACAGAGCAATCAAGACAGATGTGGTGAATGGATCTTCTTGTCAGGTCAAAGACAAAATACAGAATGATATCTCTCTCTCTCACAGACTTCCTTGTCATCTGACTTCAGTTCACAGGCTCAAAACAACCATTGATGCCAGCTGGTAGCATTTAGCATCTACCTATAGAAGTACATAAAGAAGGTTTTTTCTTAGATCTAAGGCAGATCATAGAAGTCATAAAACAATAAACACTTCCAAGACAATAGAAAAAAAACTTCTAGTTCTAGACATTGTGTCTGTTACTGCACTGAAACTAAAAGATAACATTCTTTTACTACGTGGTCATAAGGTAATTAAAATGTCAGCTATTTTTTTCTGAAATTAACCTCCTGTGTTCCAGTTTCCATTGTTAAAACATATACCTCTAAACAGTTACAATAGCGTATCTACATTTCTATTCTAATCTAGCAGGGTACACTATGATTACACCTCTAAGCTCAGTACTTTACAAAATATTTATTTGGCACATGTCTGTGCAAAACATCTTATATGACATGCAGTTCTAATATATTTGTAACACAAGCATATGAATCATGCTGATATTCACAAATGACATATATAATTATTTACAAAATTCCAGACAACTGTGCTGGAAGTATCTCCCTTTTGTTACACTTATATATAAATCATGTTAATATTCACAAATGACATATAGTTATTTACAAAATTCCAGGTAAATGGGCTGGCAGTATCTCTTTTTGTTGCACTTCTATATAAATCATATTAATATTCACAAATGACATATAGTTACTTACAACATTCCATCTGGCTGGGCTGGAAGTATCTCCTTTCATGACACTTCTTTCATAACCCCTACGCTTCCAGAGATATGAACATTTGTTTGAAATGTGAGGACATAATTTGATTCTGTCACAAGGTTTAGGCTCTGCCCATTGTCCCTAAGCTGCATTGGAGTGAATAAGTTAAACATGGAGACAGTGAGATTCTAGTCCTCACCCACAGGACTGTCATCACTGTCCCCTTACTCTGCTGGTGTGCTTGGCGTTTCCTCCTCCTATGGAATATGAGGGAGAGAAGCCTCTCAATCCAGCATAGGTGTACACCAATGGTGTGGTGCCTGATCCTATCTATGAACTCTGTAATCTCCGGGCAGGTGATGAAATCCCCACCTCTGCCACTACTCCCAGTGGGTACCACAGCACCAGCTGCTGGGGCAGTACTACCCAAGGGCACAGGTAGTGCAGAGGCAGCAGTGCAGCCAGGTTGGGGCCCAGATGTGCTGGGCTTTGGTATTGGAGCCAGTGGAGGGGGGGCAGGCTGACCCACAGATGGGGGCCTACCTCACAGTGCTGTGAAGCATTTTGTGATCGATTACAGATGGATGACGTGGAGGCATTTTCATGACACATAAAAAATAAAAAGAGACGTGTTGGGGTGAGAGAAAAAAAAAGAGATAAAATTAGGTACTTCATATGTGACATACAATGTATTATCACAATTATACAACTATTTTATCTGAGCTATTATATTTAAGTATACATGCTATGAACTACAAACTATAATTACTGATTGCTCAAAGTAATCTTTGCAATGTGCATATTATTGCACGTATGCTTAGATCAAGTATACTGATTATAGTTAACAGCATTTATGCTACTTGTATAGAGTTTAATTTATGCACTGTAATATTATGAAAGAAATGTGGCATTGTATAATTGCTGCTTATGGTATTTTAACCCACCCTCTAATTATAGTATTAAAACTTCACTTGTAAAGCTGGTTTTTGCTACAGCTTTATTTAGGCAAACTTGCTTTTACAGCTAGAATATGCATACTCATTTTGCTACTACTGTATAGAACACAAAAAGCCTACCATTAATTTTAAATCTACAGTAATACTTCTGTTGTGCTGCATACATACCACTTGCTTTCCTCAGTCTCTCCAGACATTCAACATGAGTCTGTCAATTCAACTCAATTTTAGCATTAGCTGTGAAAAGAAAAGAAACGAAAAGAAGAGCATTGTGCATAATGCTCTTGCCTATATTTAGCTTTCTATGTATTAAAAATTCTCTTTATTAGCATACCTACACAACTGTGAGATGTCACCAGTTTGCAACTCATCCAACCACTGGCTGAGTGCATCCCTCTTGCTCCTTTGTAGGTCATTGAAGTTGTGCCTACACTGTTCTCCAGTATGTGGGATGCCAGTCACACTGGATACAGCCTTGGCTAGACTATTCCAAGCCCCAGACTAGCACTGGGATCCAGAATAGTCCCACTGCAGAAACCTTTGGCCGTGGCACTTTATTATAAGTCCAATACATATCTTGGATTCCTGGACACCACACCTCTGTGTCCTAAATGGGGCACCTTCCCCTCTAATGTCAGACATGTCTAATAACAAAACTAGAACAATGGAAAATTATTTTCTACCAGTTGCTGTTATCACATTTACTGGTAGTGAACAAACCAGAGAAATGATGGTAACCATTTTTGCGTGATGTTAAGTAGAGAGCAGCTTTGTCAAGCAGGTGGAAAGCAATTATTGAAACTGGAAGGTTAATCTGACACTAAGTTTGCAGACATGCACTAGAGGCATAAATTCCATGACCTAATACATTTTTTTTATTTATACAGTGATAAAATTGATTTCTAAAGTGTGGGATTTAACCCTGTGCATAAGGGGCAAAACATTTTCTTCCACAGTGGTGATTTCCCATCTTTGACACAGAAGAAGTGCTGCTTAGACATAGCCATGAATTATTCATAAGTACAGGTGGCAGTCTGAGATTTTAACCATGTATGTGTGTATCACCTGACAAGATTCTTGCATATAGATTTCTTTATGTATGTGTCTTATTTAATTGTGAAGGCCATCCAAGTCCACATAGCAGAATTATACAGTATACCCTCAGTCATACACCTGAAAACACAATAACGGTGGCTTATCCTTCATACATATAATTCATATAAGCTCCACTATCTAAAGTGTTATAAGTGGTATTGAATATAACGTTAAATGGAACAACAGTAAAAATGCCTGGACTGCCCTGTATTAGAACCCAGGATCATGTGTATGGCAGCGCTATACTTATACCTGTTGCCAAAAGAATGTTGAAATAGCATTTGTATATTTTTCTGTTCATTGCTATAAACTGGACTGTCACAACAGTAAAAATACATTGCATTTCCAGTATTTGAACCCAGGACCATCTGTATTACATTTCTACACTTACACCTGCTGCCATAGGAATATTTAAATGACAGTTGCATAATTCCTTATTCCTTCTTAGATTTTGTGTGTTAACCACAGTGCTATGCTTCTTAGCGTGTTTGCGCAGTGCCCAACAGAATTGATAGAATGTATCCATTTTAAATTATTGATTGCCTGCATCCTGTCTTCAGGTGTTCGATGACTGCAGGTGTTGGAGAACCTTGCAAACCGCTGTGCAACATTGTATGTCAGAAAGCAAAAATTGCAACAATGTATCATGTTTGACCTTTACACTGTCTACTCCCTGTATGCAGGTGTTCTGTCTGCTTCTTGTGTGGGCTAGTAGTAGTACAGGTTTGCTCACTGCTAGGCATCACACAAAGGAGATAAGCACTGGTAAGCCAATAATTCATTGTGTTTCTCTGTTTCCCTCATTTGCACTAAGCTGCTTGCTTCACAAAGACTGGCATTAAAACAAAAAAGGAAAATTGGTTGAAATGAAGAAATGCAATATATGAAATAAACACTACGATTTTTTTCTTGATACACATGACATATTTTTACATAGGTCTGGATTTGAATTCTCACTCAAATGAACCTTCAGAACACAGTAAGGGTGTCTTATACCTCTTTGCCACAAAACAGCTTTGCAGCAGGGAACTGAAATCATTCTGTATACAACCAACTGCAACACCATTGACAGTACTAACAAAACATATGACAGTTGTGTGTACATGTATTATTTTGAAATGTAGTTCACTGACTGATCACACAACCATTTCTGACTATTGTTTGCAAAAAATGCTGCTCTGTCTTATCTCTGTGTTTGTTGCTCATGCTTGTCTTATCTGAGCCAAAATCTGAGACGTGCAGTCTATAAAGCATTCTGATGTATCATTGCCCTTAAGCAAAGTTGCATTTCTGTTTTGGCATGAACAAGGATGTTTTTCTATTGTTACTCTCCTTGTTTTGCATCCAACCTTGCTTTGTGTGTGAATGTAATATGTTGCAACCATAAAGTTTCTTTTTTTATTTCAGTATCTTGACCATTTTATGTTTCTCTGGTGGGTAATAGTGAAATGGTACCTGTTATTTGTTATCTGGAAACAGGACTTTTAGTTATGTGATACTTAATGTATTATCTTTCTGTTGTGTTTTAGGTCACCTAGGACCATGGCAAATCACCCTTCAGTGACCCTGAGAATCATGGCATTGTGGAAGCTTTTAGATGATATGGTGCCTTTCTGCTTGACAGGAGATGTGGATACATCAAGCAAAATGCATATTTGGCATTCGATAATTGCTGATGTGAATGCAGTAGGCAGCCACAACAGGACATATGATCAGGTGTGCCATAGGACCACTAATATGATTTTATCTGCACAGAGGACAGCAGCTGCAGTGGCCCATGACTGGATGGGTCAGGAGGTGGGCCTGTTACAGAGCCACCACTAGCAGCAAATGAAGAGTTTCTGTCCACTGTCAGGGATCCAGACAGCTCCCAGGAAAGTACAGAACAGCATGTGTTTGACATTAGTGCTATTGTTTCAGGGAGAACAAGTACTTCCCAGGAAGAGCTTCCAGGTAAGCTTATGTAGGCTTAAGTATTTCAATTGTTAAATACTCTTGTATAGTAAAATACTAACATAAGTTCTGTTTAACAATAAATTTGTTTGGGGGTAGTTGTAGATTGCTACAGTTAACTAATTCTAATTGATTACACATGGGCTTAGGCTGGAGTTGTCATCCAATTTCTTGTTAAAAGTATCATTAATGGACATATAAAGAGCATAATTTTAACTCCTTTTATTACTGTTAATTGCGATGATGTTGTCCTTACCTTTTGCTTAATTTCTTCCAGGATCATCATCCATGGGAAGTATGGCATCACGTTTTTGTCAGTAGTGATGAGCAGTTCAAAGAATTTATATATTTTATCCATATGTGTGATGTGGGTATCAGGACTGTTGTGTGTGTATTGCCGTACTGTCTGTAGTAGTGGCACCGCTGTTAGTTAGCATACATTTGACAGTAGTAGTGTAGCTCTTACTTTCTTTCCTGTATTTGTTGCTTATTGTCATAGGTGATCCTGACAATGGAAGTGTAAGATGCTTACCACCCAATATCAGAGTATCAGCAGACTCTGATGATGATGGCCATCGTGTAAGCACAGGCATATTCTTAAAGGTCCTCCAGAGAAATGTTTAGGGTTATAGGTGTGGCACAGGTTGACATGTGTGACTGCCTCCACCATGTTGCCAATTCAGTGGATCAGAGAATGACACATTGGAACAAATGGTGTCTGTGATGGAATGTCTGCTGGGAGGGAGACGGCTTCCTTGTGGTTGTAGGTCAGGCACATCATCTGCTGGTAGCCAATGTGGCTGTGCCTGGTTATGCTCTCATAGTGGCACTACTTCTACTTCTCCATCAATGGTTGAGTTTTCCACACCCAGACATGGTAGACCATGGTGGGGTTGTGGTCTTGGAAGTCCTTGTAAGGAGAGCATGTCCACCAGACATCAGTCATGTTTACATAGCAGCAGTGTATCTGACTATGGGCATGGACATGCCAATGCTACTTCTGGCAGAACCAGTTCTCATGGTCAGGTATGACAATGATGAACTGTCCCCTCATCCATGCATGGCTTACACTTGTTCAACATATCAAGACATGGAGCTAGCACAGAACTTGGCTGTGTTCATGTAGACACTCACACACCAGTTTCACATAGAGGATCCATACAGACACATGCACAGCAGTTACATGGTTCAGCCATGAAGCTTAAAACTTATTTTGCCTCACTGACCATTTGTTACTTTATCCAAATGCCTGCTTGCTTTTTTTTCTTACTCACACACACACTCACCAACCTTTTCTGTCAGCCTAGGCTTAATGCCCCCCCCCCACAACACCATGTGCAAATGATAACTGTGCCATATCCTTGCTTTCTATATTTTGAATTCAGAGATGCATAACATTTGCGAATGATGCTCAGGGTGCATAGCAGACTTGGTGCTTAGTATTTCTGTGTTTGTGATATTTTTCTAATTGTACATTTGACATATTTTGGTCTTAGAAAGTTAGACAGTTGACAGAATCAAACATTTTTTGCATCAGTATTGTTAATGGTCTTGTGAGTGTTGTGATGTCTGAAGCTGAAATGTATCTCATTACTTTATAACATTTCTCTTTAATGATTTTCCAGTACAAAAGTATGATGCTAACTGAGGACATTTGGTGACCATCAGTACTTTTGAGAGGTATGCCTGTGTGAATCTTTGATGCCTGTGGCCTACTTCTTGATAGAGGGCACACATAGTCACATAAGTCTCTTCTGTCACATGTTAGTCATTTCTGTAAAAATCACCCACCTTTTAATTGTTTAAATTACCAAGTAACAACATGCAGGGATATGCCATTCTTTCATATTATTACACAATACACTTCAAGTTCAACAGAAACCATGTAAATCCAGCAGCTGCAACAGTTTTAGTTCAGGGCTGACTCTGTCTGATGCTAGCAGTACACAGCCATTACATGGGTAGGTAAAGGTTGTGAGTGTTGCCTGGCATCAGTGTAACTGTATGTATGTGCATAGGATGAAGGTTTTATCCTCTTATGTGTTGAGTGAACGTGCTATGCATTTCCTCTTAGCTAATACGAGGGCATATTTTGTACGCCTATATCTGCCTACATCTGTAGCAGCTGCTGGTTCCCCCCTCACACTCCTTACCTGTGTGTGGCTGTGTTGATCTTGCCATTTGTGATGGAATTTGTGCCCCTTTCCTTTGTTGATCCTGCTGAAGCTGCTTTCTCAGAATTATGTTGTGTAGCATGGCACAGATGGTGAATATTTCAGTACATGTATGTGGATTGTATTGCAGGGCTCCTCCAGATGTATCTAGGCACTGGAACTGCAACTCCAGCAGCCCAAACACATGCTGTATGATATTTCTGGTTTGAGCATGTGCCATATTATGGCATTCTTCAGTGGAGGTGTGGGCATTTCTGATGGGCGTCATCAGCCACAGTTCCAGTGCATAACCCGCATCCCCTGGTAAATGGCCCTGTGAGATATCCCCCCTAGAGAGCATCTGATAGAGTTGGGAGGTGTGCCAGATATGTGAGTTGTGGTAACTGCCTGGGTTGCCAGCACACACATTTAATATGATTTCCTTAGCATTACACATGACTTGGCAGTTAATAGAGTGAAAGCCCTTCCTATTTATATAGAGGCTTCCCTGTTTCCCAGGTGGCACTTTAATTCCTATATGTGTACAATCTATGGCACCCAGTACTTCAGGATAGTGAGCTACAGGTTAGAACTCCTGCATATTTGTGGATCTGTCCCCAGGAGTACGGGAAAATATATGAAAATATATGTGGTCACTGGTATGTTGTAACATAGCATTCAGGAATTGATGGAGGATCCTGGATGTTGATACCTGTAACACCTCCAGCATGTCCCCTGTTGGTTTCTGAAAGGTTCCTTTAGCTAAAATTCTCAATGCCACACATACCTTTGTCTCCGCAGGTTCTCCTTGGTTTACCCTGGCTATGAGTTGAGATCAACAGAGGTTGCAGATTCCCTGTAATGTGTGTCTATCCACCGTGTAACACTCTACAATTTCCACATCTTGCAGATTGTGATAAGTTAAATGGGGTCTGAAAATTCTTCTCCTTCTTGGCTATAGTCTGTTACGAGCAGCAGCAGAAGCAGCAGCATATACTTCATCCTGTTATGTATACACTTGAATTAAAGCAACAGCAGCCCCTAACATTGTTTCTGTGTAGACTCCTTTCCATGGCTGTATTCCAGTAGGATTTAGAAATTGCAGGGAAAACCAGCACTGAGTCTACATGGTTGCTTTATAGCTTGTTGAATAGCTCCTCCATCTTGGATTGGCTGATTAGCATACAATTCAGCTGCTTATCCTGTAATTAGCATGCCATGGTGTTTATCTTGTGTGGGTGGCTCTACACACTGTGGAGAGGTGCTTTCTAATTCAAGACAGAGCGCTATTGTGTGCATGCAGCAGCCCGACTTGCACACAGTGTAAACAGATGGAGTAGGATTTATTGAATCTGGCCAATACTCTTTTTTCATTGCTACAGAGTACCCAAGCATGTGTCGGGAGATCTCACCAAGAGCCAATCAACAATTTTAAGGAAGAAAGAGGTAGATGAAGAAGAATGCAGACTATGAATAATGTCTGTATATAACTAAACCTACATCATTAAGCAATGAATAAAAACACAAGTTTTCAGATGATGGAAGACTTGGAGCACAATTCAAGAATGACTTTCCTGTACTGTTTCAGGGAAACACATTGATGAACTTGTTAATAAATAATTGATTATGCACACTAATCATGAACTGGTAGAAATTTGCCCTGAAATTGATTGTTCTGCCTGCCTTTGATATTATTAAAATGTCTTTTAGTCTAGTTTTAAAATAAAATAAAAGCATCATTATCACATTATTAAGGTTTGTAAAATGGGAATAAGATGGAATTATTTATTGCCACATACCTAAGTCATGACAGTTACTGTATGGGGGGTCATTTACCATACAGTAAGTGTTTAATTTCTCAGATTTATACTTTTGGGTTCTCACGTCCAAGTCATAGGTGTGGGTAGCAGCATAGCAATCCAATTAAAATAAACTAAATTTGGGATAAGGTGCCTCCTATTTTCAAGAAACTACATCCAAAATAAATATTAATGTTCAAAAGTCAAGTACAAGGAAAATGTCTATACCAAGTAGTATATTTCACAACATTAGTGTTAAATAACTGAGTCCTCATGGCTGACGATATGACTACTCCTATACAAACACATGGTGAGTCTTCAGTCTCCTGAACTCAGTGATGTATTAACTGATGTGATCTGTGGTCTAAAAGATGTCTAAATCTGCTTTATTTTTTCAATGTCACAGTGGTATGCAAATATTTAAGCTTAATTGCACCTCCAGTTGTAAAAGGAAAGAACCAAAATCCTGTTTTCTACAGATTACATAAAGAAGTCAGAATCAAATAGAAAAGGACAACATTGAGAGATATAATGCAATAATGTAGCTAGAAGGTGCAGATGGCCAGAATGAGCAAATATACTACAATCATATAATTCAAACAAAAATCCTATAGAGAGAGGAAGAACTGCCAGTGTCTCCTCCACTAATGTTCATTCATGAAGGAGTCTCTCAAATAAGGCACATTTAATCCTAACTGTATAATGAAATTTTTGTCCTGTGCAGTAAAGCAAGAGTTTTAAGCATGCCTGACCTGTCCCCCAGTAGAAAAAAAAGCTATACTGGCAGCTCCATGGTACAGATGCATGGACACCTGACTGCACCTCTTGTATCCTGGGTTCTAATAGCTGACTACTGACAGGTATGACTATTGTCAGGTGAGCCAAATGACATGGTGGGACTGAGGTGTGGAAAAGGATGAATGGTGCCTATGGTAATTGGAACCAGGGAAGGATGCAGCACTGGTTGACAAAGGCAGCTATTTGGGGTCTGGTACAGTTGTCTAGGGACTGGTGCTGGTGCAACATTCAGTAAAAATTCCAAAACGTCTATTTTACTTTAAGGTTCAGAAACTAGTCTGTTCTGTGTGATGTGCATGTAAGCACCAATATGGTATGTGTCTGTGTAATGCTACAGTTAGGTGGTCTCTGTTATTAAGTAACCTGTTCAGAGTCAAACCCAGTACCCTAACTATGAGAGGCAGAACTCAATCTTCCACTCCAACTGCCAAGCCTCCTCCAAAGTTTTTTTTTTGTTTTGCTGTGGCATAGCACTGAGGGTCATAGTCTATCAATGTCAGACATAGAGTTTCATAATTCTGTGGTTTATAAATGTTGATGCAAAACCTGTTGTTCTGTTAACTTTTATTTGTCTCCAGTTTTGTAGAATATCTCAAGATTTTACCTCCTATTTATTTGCCCTGCCCTGTCTTTCAGAAAGTCACTTAAACAAACAGTGCTTTGTGGCAACTGTAAATTGGGCATGGCTCTCCAATGGTCCTACGGACTGCAAAGCTAGTACCTCCCCATGAATCAGAGTAATTAAAGTGTAAAGGAAGGAAACTGATTGTAGTAAATGGTAGCATTATCATATGAGCCATGCCTTTTGGTTTCCTTGCTTTCTTGAATGTTGACTATATGATTATTATTTAGGAGTGAATCTGAGTTTAACATTCATATTTTTATAGGTTAGTACTAAGCTAACTGCTCTTACGAGCCATTTTAAGCCTAGCCAATTATCACTTGTGAGACTCAAACCCTGCATCTGTAAGGCAAACACCTTAACCATTGGGCCACCCTCCCAACCCCTTTAGCTGTAAACACATTTTTATGTAGCTTGTTTCTAGCAGACACACAGTAGTGAAATGCAGTGTTTTTGGGCAGTTTATATAACAGTTAGTGTAGATGAGTACAGCTATGAGCTGTTAAAGGGATGCTCCCTGCAGTGTGTAAATTGATTGCCTCAGCCTTCTTCTGTCTATTATGTGGCTGTATTAAGTTACTTCACTAGAGAGAGTACTCCTGGGCTGCTCCTGAAAATGGACTCTTGTGTCCAGTGGGCTGTCACAGGCTGTTAGCAAATGGATTACACATTTGTATTTTGAATTCCAGCACCCATCATATAGACACTAATTAATACTTCACTATAGCCTGTTTGAGTATGAATCTCAGCACACACCATGTAGTTTATTTGGTTGCCAGATGCATTTTCACTAAATTTCATTTTCAGTGAAAAGATATTTACTGCTTAATGCAAAATCTGTCTACAGTGTGATAAGAGTTTTGTTTAGAAAATGGCTGTCAGGGTTTGTACTGTAAAATTTGAAATAAAAGCTTTAAATGAAATCTAAACCTCTGTGATAACTGTAAAAGTAAAGAAGAAAATAGTATATATACTGACAGGTTTGAATAGCATTTATGATAATTGCAAAGACACTGCCAAGAAATGGAATATTATTGCAGAGGGCTTAATTCATTACCCGGCACAGGGCTCCATTTGATCTTGATTCAGCTTTGTTGACTCTGGAGGTGTATGCTGCAACAAGTAATACCTGTACTGAGTGATATCAGGTGGTATACCTATTCTTGATGATAGGGAAGACATAAGGAGGTTAAAAATGAGGTGCAGGCATCGTGCATGCATGTAAGCCCCCCCCAAAAAAAGTAGCATGCTGTATGCTGTAATATTACTGTATGACTTTACATTTTTCAACAAAGCTGCTGCTGCCACATTTATTTTGTCTTTAACTGTTTAGCTTTGTTCACTGCACTAAAGAATTAATCCATTTATTAATAGGTCATGAGTGTGTAATATAGTTTAAACATGCTACATTTTAGTAGTCTAAACATGCTGCAATTTAGCAATATAATTTTTGAAATGCATTGTTTACAGCCTCCATAGGTTCATAGGTTCATAACTAGGCTAACAACCATCAGGGTCTTTACAAGCCTAGCTGTGCAACCCAACCCGGTTTTGTCCCAGAGTTCCTTGGATGCCTATATGGTGGGATATGTTATTAAGTGGGTGCCTAAGGGTTATGTGTACAGGGGGGTATGTTAGTTGATGATTAATTTACTTATTGTCAACCTCTATCCATCAGACATATGGGCAAGGCCAGGGGTGAATCTAAGATTTCCCCATCCAATGATCATTGTTTCTTTTGAACAGAGTCAGAGATAAGTCTGCTTCAAGTAGATGGGGAGTTTATTTCATAACATGTGACTCCTTTGAGACACATATCAGTCTGTCCAGCAAGTTCTGTTTATGTTGCAGACAAAGCTCAAGTCCTTGGATTTAGCGTTTCTCATGTTTTTCTTGCAGATGTGCAAGAGATCCATCAGAGCTGGATTCGAGGACACCTTATATACTAGGCATAGATTGTCTCTCAGTAACCTGCAGGAGACTGAGTACAGAGATAAGATTTTAAGGAGATCTGTGTAGGACAGGGGATTCATACCCTGTATTCTTCTGGTGAGGAACCTTTATGGGTGTTCCAACTGCTGCAAGTGCCTGGCTAGGTACATTACAAAGGGAGCATTATACTCAATGATGGGTCTGATGAAGCCTGAGTAAACTGGTATTATTACTTCCTCAGACCTGGATGCTATAGCCTTGTCTAAGAGTTGGGTGACATGGAATGATTTTTTTACTACCTTGGCTGCATGTTAGTCAAAAGCAGATTACTGTCTACATATGTTCCCAGATCCCTTACTGTCAGGCCAGCTCTTAGGAGTGTTTTTTCAATGAAGTAATTAATTTAGGTGCATTTCTTTGCACTGAGTTTTAATACATAGCTTTTGCACCAGTCATTTTTTTTAATTAGACATTCTTGTAGAATGTCGGTGTCGTAAAGGGATTCTATGATAGCTCCCATTTTACAGCCAACTGCAAACTTAGTGAGCCAAAGGCCTTTGACATTAGTCTTGGCTTCCAAGAAGTTGATGTTAAATAGGAGCAGGCCCAGTGCAGAGCCCTTGGGTAATCCACTGGTGAACAGTCTTTTAGTGGAGGTGGTCTCACTGATCCTGATTTCTTGGGTCCTATCTGTGAGCCATTGGCAATCCAGTGAGTTATGTAGGGATTTATGCCTAGTTCTGACAGCTTGTCAGCAATACCTGAGTGGGGTATTGCATCGAGCAGCTTGACCATGTCAAGGTAGGTGGTAAGCACCATTTTCCCTTGTCCATAACCATGTGACCCTCTCAAAGAAGTTTACCATGTTAAGTAGGTAAGACCTTCCTTTAACAAAGCCAAACTGGGACAGGTCCAGTGTCCTTTTTGATAATTTACATGATAATTAGTTCCATGGCTTTGCATATTAGACTTGTCAGTCTGATGGTTCTGTAATTCCCAGGGTTAGTTGATAGTCCACCCTTATGAAAGGAAATGACCATTGTGGTTCTCCATTCACCTGGCACTTAACCTGTTTTGAAGCTGTAGTTGGAGTGCCTCAAATAGTCCTGCTAGGTCATATTTTAGCCTATTAAAAAGGCAACCTGGAATATTGTCAGGGCCCGTTGAAGCAGTGCTGTTGGCCTTAGTGACCAACTCCAAGATCTGCTCTCTGTTGATAGTTTGGTGGGTATGCTAGAAAGAATTTCACAGGGGGTAGTGAGGGGAGTATGAGGTAAAGTTTGTGCTATAGTTATCAGCCAGTAGGAATATTATGCCATCATAATCAGTGAAGGTTGTGCCATTTACCACCAATTCTGCACACTGTTGAGTATTACTTTTAAGATTTCTGACATAGCTGAAGAAGGCCTTGTGATTGTCAGCCTGAAAGGCTATCCTGACCTCATAATTTCCCATGCTAGACTTTATTAGACATCGTAGCTTCTTATTTAGTGGAATCTGATTGGTCTTGTTTCTATGAGAGTTGCTCTTTCTGATTTTGGCTGTGACTCTTTTTCTTTTGTTAAATAGCCTGTTAAGGTAATGATTCTACCAGTGTAAAAAATGAAACAAACACCGGTGGAAACAATAAATCCAAACACCGGACCATAAATGAGTTTGTAGTTAAGCGCTTTCACTCACTTTAATCAACATGAGCTTCTTCAGAACAAACATTTTCCCAGTTCCAAATGCATTTATAAACTGTTATCAATTATGTCACATGACATTCTTAAAGGAATCTAACTTCATATAGAAAAATAAAAAATAAAACATAAAATAATTTCAATGAATATGTAGATGCAATAATCTAATGTGATGTATTATAATACATGCAGTGTTGAATAATAAATAAAACACATATTACTTGTACACTAAAAAAGTCAATAGGTAGTCCACCTGGTAAACTACCTATTTCTAGCCATTGTTAAAAAACATTTAATGTTAATGGTACCATTGAGGCCAGGAGTTTCATCAGCAACCAAAACTACTTGCCACAAACTTTCTCTACATTCTAAGAAAGTCTTATAGTCACCTGTAAACAAATCGAAATTCACCTTTTCTAGTATAAAAAAGAACATTTCTGGAAAAGTGGACATTCTGTTGCATGTACTGCCAAAGCATTGGTTCCGTCCCTTTTTCTAATGGCTAAAACATGCTCATATATTCTCTTATGTAAAGCTCTAATAGTTTTACCAACATAAAATCTGTCGCATGTGTCACAGGTAGCACAATAAACAACATTGGTGGTGTTACACGTGTAATGGTCCTTAGCCCAAAACCTTCTCCCTATGTGTTTAAATTCTATACTGGACACATTGCTCATGAATCTACATTGTTTACATTTTCCACAAGAAAAACTGCTAACAAGCCTAGATTTAGAGTTCCAAGCTATCATTTTGTTATTATTCTCTAAAATGTGCTTAATGCTGGTAGTCTTCTTGTAGGAAAAATGTGGTCTTACACCCAAAATCTTTGAGTTCAGTATTTCCCATGATAACCTTCCAATGATCTAATAAAATTCTCTTGATTCTACCAGTGTGGTTTACTTTTGATTTTAGATTTGGGCTTACTTCTGGTAGGTACGATATCCTCAATAATACCATTTACATATTTGTGCAGGGTTTCTGTAACAATTGCTGCATAGGTAGCTGTGTTGTCGGGGTTTGAGGGAGCTGTGAGTGTTGACAAACTGTCACTTAATAGGATGTAGTTACTTTAATATAGTTCCTAACTGTTATGGGTTTAGCTGGGTTTTCTGGGTTGAATGTTATTTTGAGGGAGAGAGCTTTGTGGTCTGACTTCAGCAATGAGGGTGTGATGGGGGGGGGGGTGCAATGCTTTCCCATGTCGATGAGTACTAGGTCCAAGATGTTTAGTCCTGTGGCTGGAGAGTGCACTATATGGTCCAGGGTGTTTGTGTTGATGAAGTCCAGGAAATGCTGTGTCTGTGAATTAGAGGCAGTGTATGTTTCCCAGCCTGTAGATGGGTAGTTAAAGTCTCCCATGAATAGGGAATTTGGTTAGATTTTGAGCACTTCTAGTAGGTCTAGATAAGAGATGTGAGGTTTGTGGGTTATAGAGGGTGACCTGTAGCTGCACAGTACATGGTAGTGGACCTTATCTATAGAGACTTGGATGTGGATGAACTCCAGAGCATCATCTTGTTTAGAGCAAGATACTTTGCATGAATTGATGAATATGTCTTCTATTGAGATTCACCCTACTGATAAAGGGGGTGGGATTGTTGTCATAGACAAAGCATTGTATCTTGAACATATGCATTTCTTATCAAACAAGAAGAATATGTCCCACTGCCTAGGGGTAACCAGTAAAAACCACAAAGTAAAACAATCTAATGAAGATTTATCATAAGTGCTTATCGTTTGTGGAATTCAAGGGACTTTATATCTTTTTAGCAGTGTTTTAATATTTTGATTAAAATATCTTATTTTTTCAAGTTTTTGAGTGCTATAGTCATGGAGGTGTAGCTTGTTTATCGTTTTACTATGCATTTATTATCAGGTGATATCCATACGTATTTATCTATTTCTAAATATCAAGTTAATGGGTTCATTGATAAGATTGCCTTTTTTATATTTGATCTTTTATTAACCAGAAGGATAATAGAAGACCTTCTTAAATATTTTACAGTTGAACACTCAGTTATACTTATTCTGTATGGACTTCCCAAAGTTTCTTAGAGTGATGAGGTTGCATAGTGATGATATTTATTTAGAACATGCCGTCTCAAGTTTGATAACAGATTTCTAAATAGGGATTATAGAGAAGAAGAAGTAGATGCTAGTATACTTGAGGTTCGGTCTGAGAGGAATGATAGGGGCAGACCTTTCTTTTTGGGACCAGAGAATTGGCACAGTCAATACAGAATAGATAGTCAAGAGTTACACCTACTTATTCCAGTAATATTAGTGTGATCCATGACATTATTAAGAAAAACTGGAATATTTTATGTGCATGTGATGAGCTTAGAGGGGTTATTAGTCAAACACCAAGATTCTCTTTTAGGAGTAATCTCTCATTGAAAAGGCAATTTTGTTACAGGAAACAGTCTGCTACATTGTCGCTGGCTTCACAACATAAGCATACTTTTTCTTGCAGGAATTGTAACGCTTATCACTACATATTTTAAGGTTATAATTATACCCATCCAGTTTGGGGATTTTCTATAGAATGTTATTTTTATACAGATTGCACTACTAGAAATTTGATTTTATTATGCTTTTTACACTGTTTGCAGTGCATTTTATGTTGGTAAGACATATTGGTCGTTTAAGGTGAGGATCCTTGAACATATTAGTGATATTAGGAACAGAAAGACCTGTACTACATTAGCTCGACATGTCAACGTACTGACATTCTACATACATTTGCATTTTTGGTACTTAAGGTTCTGTATGAAGATATCAGAGGAGGTGATTTTATAACAAGGCTTGAACTGGAGAGCAGACTTGGATTTTACATTTGATAACTAATAAACCCCCTGGGATTAATGAAGCGGTTTCTTTAAAATCATCTTTAAAAGCACGAGCACTTCACCACTGACGTTATATGTGTTTTGTTTCAAGTGTGTATATATATATATATATATATATATATATATATATGGTTTCACTTCATATTACCGAAATGCTGAAATATCGAATTTCAGCATTTCGACAGTATAAAGCTGAAACCATCACAATACCGACACTTCACAATCAAGAAACCAAAACATCGAACATACACAATGCAGCACACACCACACAAACCATAACACCCACACCACAAAACAATTAAATACAACAAAACATCACACAGACTCACACCTACACTAGACAAATGCAGGGGGCAAGCCCCCCTGCACCCCCCACACCCCCCTACATATATATATATATATATATATATATATATATATATATATATATATATATATATATACTAACTCCGGAATCGCACAAACAGTAAAGAAAAAAATAATCACACAGCCAACACACACAATCATACCTTCACCTTCCTACCCTAACCCACTTGTACAAGTTAAAAAAACACTCATGCACACTCACTCACCTTAAACTGCAGACACCATCCCAGCCAAACACTTCTGCAACATAACGGACATGCATAAGCACAAATTCGACATATTTGCGCTTATGCACTTTTGTTATTTTGAAGTTTCGACTTCATGGACATGAATTTCTGAAATCCGATATTTCAGCAATTCATGTTTATGAAGTGAAACTATATATATATATATATATATATATATATACATATATATATATATCTATATATATATATATATATATATATATATATATTTTTTTTTTTTTTAGTTGTTATATGTTTGTAAATTAGAGTGTATGTTTTATATGCATATGCATCATTTTACTAGTATGTATGATTTTTTTTTATGACGTTACATTTGGTTAAGTTATCTTTTACAGTGGTAGATCTATGACTGATTCTTCTTTTGATTGGCTGTTGTAGTTTTAAATGTCTTCCTTGGGGCATTGGAATGTGTCTGAAGAAACAATCAGTGTATCGCTTACATTTTCTGTGGATATTAAAGATTTTTGTATTTTGTATTTAGCCGTGTTGGTTGTTCATCTCTGTTTTGGATTATCATTGTTTCTTGGTGTCTACGACCTTTACCCAGCTTTGTATTTTTTTTTGTTAATTTGCATTATATTATTTAACCAAACTGGAGTTTTATTTGCTGCTAACATAGATTGAAACACCTCCACCTTTAGCTCCTGTTTGTGCTGCTGTTGGTCTAAATGTGTGGAATTCACAACTGAAAAGGAGATGAAATTTTGTCATGTCATATATTCTGGATTATTTAGAATGATGATAAGAGCTGTCTGATCTTCAGAATTAAGTATGTAGTTATTATTGCTGTGACAAAAGGAGATACTGCCAGAGCAGCTAGCTAAAATTTTGCAATGTCATTGGTTCATAGGTTCATAGGTTCATAGGTTGGTACTAGGCTATCGGCCCTAAGGCCTATGCAAGCCTAGCCATAACAATTCCCTGGAAATGTTTTCCCACAATATTTACTTCTCTGGGCCCCTGTCTAGCAGCGTGACTGACATGATCCCTGGGGTGAATTTCCTATCTCCCATCCAATCATCAAGGTTCCTTTTGAAGAGGGCCAATGAGGTGCTCTGCTTGACATGTATGGGCAGTCTATTCCAGAGTATGGGGAGTCTCTGGGTCAGGAACCTATCCTTCCAGCATGTTTTGTTCAATGTGATAATAAGGTTTAGATCCCTGGAGCATGTGGCTCTGAGGGATTGGGATTTCTTTAAGTGGAGCATGTCCAACAGCTCAGGGTTTGACATGGCCTTGTATGTTAAGCAGAGACCGCCTCTGAGTAGACGATATGCCACAGTGTATAGCTGGAGTTTTTTTAGACGGTCAGCATATGGCATCTGCTTTAGGCCTGTGATTCTTTTAGTGAGGTATTTCTGTAGCCTTTCCAGCTGTTGCAGATGTCTTGTGAGGTACATACCAAATGGGGCATTATACTCTATAATGGGTCTAATGAGGGATGAGTAGAGTGGGACAATGACCTCCTTTTTTCTGGATAAAAAGCCCTTAGTGATGAGGTGTGCCACGTAGAAGGATTTCCTGACTGTTGTGGCAATGAGGTTATTGAAAGTGAGACCACTGTCCACTTGTGTCCCTAAGTCTCTCATCACACTTTCAATGTTTAGTGTCCTGCCACCTATGTGGTAATTCATGGGTACATGTTTTTTTCCAAAGGGGATGATTAGACATTTTTGGCATTAAGCTTGAGCCCATGGCTCTGGCACCAGGCATCTGTTTCTGTAAGGCCCTTTTGTAGAATATCCACATCATTTGGGGATTCAATAATGGCTCCCAGTTTGCAGTCATCTGCAAACTTTGTTAGCCAGAGTCCCTTAATGTTGGCCTGTACGTCAGAGAAGTAGATGCCAAACAAGAGTGATTTTTACAAGATGCTTGTGTCACAAATGTTTTAGAAATGTCTGTATTGTGTATATCAAACTGCTCTGTACAGATGTTTGTGTTGAAAAGGTATTTATAAAAGTGCTGTGTTTAAAATATATCCACAATGTGCCCTACCAGAACAGAACAACAGTGTGCATGCACTACTGTAACTGTTTAAATGTATATATTTTAATAGTGGAAATTGAGATACAGGAGGTTAACCTCAGTCTAGTAAACTTTAGACAAATATCTGAAATTAAATTACTTTATTGCACGCAATAAAGAAGCTACGTCTCAAGTTTTCAATGCAGATAGAGACACAGAGTCTGTGCTGTGAAGCTTTCTATACTGTCCTTTGAGTGGACTATTTACTACATTTGAAGCATGAAAAAAAACAATTGTTTTATGACTTCCAGCATCTCCCAAAGATTTGAGGAAAAGCCCTTGTCTGTATATTCTTACAGGTAGATGCTAAATTCTGTCAGCTTCTAGCAATGGCAGCTTTGGCCTAGGAACTGGAAGTCAGATGACTAGAAATGATGCCATTCTGCAAGTTATCCCAGAATTAATATTTTAGATATTAATTTGAGAAGTCTCTTAGTGAGACAGAGCATTCTGTATTCGGTCCTGGACCTGACAAGAACTATTCATGACAACATCTGCCCTGCTCTAATGAAGTAAATTTCTATGGAACAGTATAAATCTCTTAGATACAGTCAAGAATATAGTGAAGCTTAGTTTAGATGTTTTCTTTATTTGTCTGAGCCTGTACTGCAATGTTATTTTAAATATTTCCTGTGGATTTGAACTCTGATGTCACTGTGAATATATATTTAGTATTGTCTTGTTCTTCTATTATTTATTATTAGATATATTTAAACCTTTCATTGTGTCTTATTTCTGTAGAGATATTTAAGTTTTGAGAGTACTTGCTATTTATTTGGTGACACTGTGTGGGTCACTCCTAACAGCCTTGCTCTTGGCCTAACTACCATTTATATTAGCATTAATATTACACGGTAAAATTGGACACCCTTTGTTAAGGGCCCTAAAGTAGCTGATAAGGAGTGACTGGTGGCAGTTGTAACTACCTTATAGTCTGGGCAGAAGGGGGCATCGCTAGTAAGTCTGCACCAACTTTTCCCAGGTGTGTGTGTGTGTGTGTGTGTGTGTGTGTGTGTGTGTGTGTGTAAATCAAACCTCAAGGAGTGTGTGTCAGCTTCTTGGGGAAGGGACACGAAGCACTGGTTGGACAAAGAGAGTGCTGGAGGTCTTGGCATAGTCACACAGCTGAGATCTTAATTCTATAGCTGTGCCAGTTGGGAGGGTTATTGGGGATCTAGAGAAAGAGGAAGAAGCCATCCTTGGAATGACTGTGGTCTCTGTATGCTCTTAAGGGAAATTGCACTCAGTGCAGAGAACTGTATCTGGAAATACTGTATGTACTTGTTATCCTTCCAGTGAACATCCCCCACTGTTGTCAGTAGTAAAGATTGAGGCTTTTTGGTTACTGGTCCAGTGGTGGATCATCACATTTGGTGGGCAGTGTTGGAATATCCACATCACATTTGGTTGGAAGTGGTTGGATCACCACATCACATACAGGGATTCAGTGGTGTTGATACTGAACTCCTGTAGCCTGTAAATAGTGGTCACTAAATAAGGTGTTTGAACTCTTAAGCAGCCACACAGTGAACATTCAGAGTTTCATATCACAATAGTTTTATTTATTTTAGGTTAGCTTAGTTAGTCAGGGAGAGCAGGCAAGGATGTCAGCAGATTATGGCAATCTGACAAGGAACCAGTTGGCTGAAATGTGCAAAGCCAAAGGACTGGGGCATGCCAACCTGACTAAAGGAAAAATGATTGCAGCCTTAACCACAGCTGCATTACAGACCAGCAACCATGAAGACAACCAGACTGGCTGTGGGGATGTGCAACTCTCAGAAAATGGACAGTTCAACTTTGCCGCAGAGGACTTAAAAATCCTTCTGGAATTAAAGAGACTTGAACTGGAGACCAAATGTTTAGAACCAGAATCAGCAGAGACACTGCAGCATTTGGAGGTCAAAGCAGAATCAGCAGAGAGACTGAGATGTCTGGAAACCAAAGAAAATGACAGGCAGAGGCAACATGAATTGGAGATGCTGATTCTTCACCAGGGTCATGGAGGTAATGGGAAGGGAGTAACTGAACCCCAGAAGCAATAAAGGTCAGTAAATTCCTTCCACAATTTACAGTGGTTGATAATTTTGATAGTTTTATTGATATGTTTTAAAGGGTATGTAAACAGTATAATGTTGACCAAGGGCTCTGAGTACAGTTCCTGACCCCCTTACTCCATGGTAAAGCTGTAACTGCTGTTTCTAAATTGTCTGATACTGATTGCTTAAATTATAACACAGTCAAAAATAGTTTATTATAGTGTTTTAAGTTAACATCTGAAGCTTATAGACAAAAGTTTTGTGAGCATAGGCTCAAGGCAGATGAAAGTGTTTGTGATTATGTTACTAAGTTAATCACGTATTTTCATAGGTGGGTAAGTGGGTGTCAGGTCACCACTTCTGAAAGGCTGGCAGAACTTTTGGTGAGTTAATAAGCCCTTAACACTTTGCGTGAGGACATGAGGATCTACTTGGCAGATAGAGAATGTAACACTGCAGATGGGTTAGGCAAAAAGGGAGACCTATACCTAGCAAGCAGGGCATCACTGCACAAGAAAGGGATACCCAGTGCTGCACACAGGTCTAAGGGAACCCATGGGGGGTGGCCTACACTGCCTCAACAGAGTCCACCAGTAACAGGGGAAGCCACTAGTTCAGGTACACAGCAAAGATTAAGGGTTAAATGTCTTACATGTAACCAGTGGGGCCATGTAGCATACATATGTCTACAGAGGGAAGGTGAGGAACAAACGTTAGGGTAGCCAGCAAGTGGGAATGACAGAATACCAGCAGTAAGTTATCTGGAGACAACAAGGGTACCAAACTACCACCAGAGATTATATCATGTCTTAGTAGATGGAAAACAGGCCATTGCTAAGAGAGACACAGCCTCTTACCTAACCATTGTGAAGCCTGCAATGGTTAAATAGGATCACTACTTTCTCTGGCAGTCTACTCCAGTCAGAGCTTTAGGAGGGACCCATTCCAAATACTTTTAGCTGGGGTTTGTCTTGCCTGGGAGGGAGGAAAATTAAACAAACAAGTAGGTGTGTTTGAGGATATCACTGCAGCTGTCCTGATAGGGAATAATTTTGATAATGCAGAACCCTGTATGCTTGCAGTTACACACAATCAGGCTTGGAGACAAGCATATGGGTCTGGAAGACTGATGAGACCCAGACAGACTGCACACTTGAAGCCAGGACTGGTGAGGTAGTTACTTCAGAGGGAGAGATACTCTGTAGCAGTGAGACTGAAGATGAGCCACAGCTGCTGATCAGTACTGATGTTCCCTTGGACAGAGTAACTGCAAGGGCAGAGGTGAGTTGTAGTACCCAGGCTGATAGCGAGGCACTGCTATCAGAGGATAACAGACTTCCTGTGGAAGGAGAGTTGGGAGGTGTTACAAAGAGAGAACTGAGACAGGCTCACCTCTCAGACCCTACATTACAAGGCTTAAGGGAGGTGCCCAGGAAGGTGCCTGTTTCTCAAAGAAAAGAGGAATCTGTATACTGGGACAAATGGCTACTGTATAGAGAGTGGATCCCTTGAGGGAGGGCTAGAAGTTGAGGTAATACAGCAGTTGTTAGCACCCAGAGCCTACCATCTGGCACTTTAGCTATAGCCCATAATATTCCCTTTGCAGGTCATATGGGCATAAAGCGTACAAAGACACGTATTATGCAGAACTTTTATAGGCCTGGGATTTCCAGGGATGTAACAGGGTACAGCAGGACCTATGAACAGTACTAAAAATTAGGCAAGGCAGGAGACAAGGTCAAAGCTCCTTTGATGCCTCTGTCTGTGATTGAGGAGCCATTTTAGATGGTAGCTATGGATATTGTGGGGCCTCTGAGTACCCCAAGTTCCACAAGGAAGAAGTATATCCTAGTGGTAGTAGATTATGCTACCAGATACGCTGAGGCGGTGGCTCTGTCCTCCATCGAGGCAGAAAAGGTGGCAAATGCTTTGCTAGAGATTTTCAGCAGGGTGAGTTTCCCAAAAGAAATACTGAGTGACACAGCACTGCCAATTTCATGTCAGACATGCTGCTTTGTCTGTGGGACTGCAGTGGAGTGAAGCATCTAAAGACCATCCCCTACCACACCCAGACTAATAGTCTTATGGAGAGGTTAAACTCTACACTAATGACAATGCTATGGGCATTTGCAGACCAGTTTAAGATGAAGTGTGACATATATTTGCCACGTCTGTTGTTTGCTTACAGAGGGGTGTCTCAGGAACCCACAGGTTTTTCACCCTTTGAGTTGCTATATGGGCATAGGGTCAGGATACCTGTAGATTTGATCTGCAATGAGTGGGAGGGTGTGTGTGAATTCCACATGGAGTCTGTTGTGGCATATGTCCTAAACCTCAGGATAAGGCTCAGGGAACTCATGTGCTTGGCCCAGGAGAACCTGGCAAAAGTCCAGCAGCAAAAAAGGTCTGGTATGACAGGAATGCTCAAGCTAGAGAGTATGCTGTGTGGCAGCAGGTTATGGTTCTCATTCCTGTCAGACACAATAAGCTGCAAACAGCTTGGAAGGGACTGTCCAAAGTGGTAAGGAAGGTCAGTGATGTTAAGTACATGGTAGAACTGCTAGGCAGGAGGCAGGGGCACAAACTGTACCATTTTAAAATGATGAAACCTTACTGTGATAGAGAGGCCCTTGTTCTGAGTATTTGCAGTGGATGGCAGGAGGAGTCTGAGGGGGATCTGGTGGCTGATCTTCTCAGTGAGGCTCAGACTGACACCTCAGTGGAAGGGGTAGCAATATCAAAGCAGCTATCCCCTACCCAGATTTGAGAAATCTGAGCAGTGCTGCAGGAGTTTGTGGGCATGTTCACTGGGAAACCAGGGTGTACCCATCTGATGCAGCACCTTGTGGATACAGGACCCCAAAGGCCTATTAAGCAGGCCCCTTACAGGGTGCCTGAGAGAGTCAAACAGACTCTGAGGTAGGAGATACAGGAAATGTTGCAACTGGGGGTAATCCAGGAGTTCAACAGTCCCTGAGCCTCCACAGTGGTGCTGGTACGAAAGAAGGATAGCAGCAACAGGTTCGATGTGGACTACAGGAAATTAAATAGTCACACAGAGTCAGATGCTTACCCCATGCTTAGGACAGATGAAGCCCTAGAGCAGCTGGGTGGGGCTAAGTATCTTACCACTATCGATCTTAATAAGGGCTATTGGTAAGTGACCTTGACTGCCAATGCTAAAGAGAGGTCAGCCTTTGTGACAGTTTTCGGCTTGAATAAGTTCATGAAGATCCCCTTTGGGATAAAAAATGCCCCAGTGACTTTTCAGAGGCTGGTAGGTCATACCCTAGCAGGAGCAGGAGATTCTGCCCTTTTGTACCCGGATGAATTTTCCATCTACAACCATTCCTGGCAAGAGCACCTTCAGCATGTCAGGGAGGTACTTGGCATACTACAGAGAGCAGGGTTGACCATTAAGCCCGGTAAGTGTCAGGTGGGTATGGAAGAGGTCTCCTATTGGGGACATAGAGTAGAGATTGGTAAGATCAGACCAGAACCTGCCAAAGTGGAAGCCATTCAGGCATGGCCTGCTCCTGTTACCAAAAAGCAAGTGAGGGCATTCTTAGGGACAGCAGGGTACTACATAAAGTTTGTCCCCAATTATAGTACCATAGCTGCTTCCCTCACAGACCTGACAAGGAAAAACAGACCAGATAAGGCAGTGTGGACCCCAGCATGTGAGCAGACATTCCAGAAGCTTAAAGGAGCTTTGGGAGGATCCCCTGTGTTAGTCAGTCCATATTACAGCAAAGAATTTGTTGTACAGATGGATGCTTCAAACCATTGGTTGGGGGCTGTACTCAGCCAGGTTTCATCAAAGGGAGAAGAGCACCCAGTAGTATATCTCAGTCATAGGTTCCAACCCAGGGAGGAATGCTATGCATCTGTAGAAAAGGAATATCTAGCCATAGTATGAGCAGTGCAGAAACCTCAGCCTAATCTGCTTGGAAGAAAAGTTTCCCATAATTACAGACCACAATCCCTTAACATGACTACATCATCAAGCCACCCAGCAAAATGCCAAGTTACTAAGGTGGAATCTAGGGTTCCAGGCATATGATATGACATATCGTAGTGGGGTCAGCAATGCCAATGCAGCTGGAATCTCAAGACAGAGAATGGAGTAATGTATTCCCAGATAGGCTCATTCCCTTCAAGCAACATTTCTCAAGGGTCACTTAAAAAACTAGCTTGAGTCTTCGAAGGGTGGAGGAAGTGTGACAAAATTACTTATTGCCAGCACAGCTAGCTGGAGTTTTGTAAATAATTATATGTCATTGGTGAATATCAAAATGAGTTTTTACAAGATGCTTGTGTTACAAATGTATTAGAAGTGCATGTCATGTGTGTATTAAACTGCTCTGTACAGATGTTTGTGTTTAAAAGGTATTTGTAAAAGTGTTGTTTTTAAAATGTACCCACAGTGTGCCCTGCTGGAAGAGAACAGAAATGTACATGCACTATTGTAACTGATTAAATGTTTATATTTTAACAGTGGAAACTGTGATACAGGAGATTAACCTCAGTCTAGTAAACTTTAGAAAAGTATCTGAAATTAAATTACTTTATAGGACGAAATAAAGAGAGTACCTTTCAAGTTCTCAATGTAGCTAAAGACACTGAGTCTGTGCTAGGAAGCTTTCTGTATTGGCCTTGGAGTGGACAAATTGTTACTTATGAAGCATGAAAGAATACAATTGCTTTATGGCTTCCAGCATCTGCCAAAGATCTGAAGAAAAGCCCAACGATCTGAGGAAAAGTCCTTGTCTGTAGAGTTTAACAGGTAGATGCTAAATCCTGACATCTTCTAGCAATGGGGTGTTGACCTGGGAGCTAGAAGTCAGGTGACCAGAAATTATGTCATTCTGCAGTAATATTTTAGATACTAATTTGAGAAGTCTCTTAGTGAGGCAGAACATTCTGTATTCAGTCTTGGACCTGTCAAGAACCATTCACCAAACATCTACCTTGCTCTAATGAACTAAGTTTCTAGGGAGCAGTATAACTCTCTTAGATACAGTCAGGATGTTTTTCTTTGTTTGTGTGAGCCTGTACTGCAATGCTATTTTAAATATTTCTTGTTATTTTGAACTCTGATGCCACTGTGAGTATTTATTTAGTATTGTCTTGTTCTTTTGTTATTTATTATTAAATATATTTAAACCTTTCATTGTGACTGATTTGTGTAGAGGTATTTGTTTTGAGAGTACTTGCATATTTATTTGATGACACTGTGTGAGCCACTCCTAATAGCCTTGCTCTTGGTCAAACTTCCATTTTTATTAGTATTAATATTACACAGTAAATTGGACACCCTTTGTTACGGGCCCTAAAGCGGCTGATAAGAAGTGACTGGTGGCAGTTGTAACTACCTTATAGTCTGGGCAGAAGGGGGCATAGGAAGTAAACCTGTTCCAGACTTTCCCAGTGGTGTGTGTGTGTGTGTGTGTGTGTGTGTGTGTGTGTGTGTGTGTGTGTGTGTGTGTGTGTGTGTAAATCAAACCTTAAGGAGTGTGTGTGCCAGCTACATGGGCAGGGAGATGAAGCACTGATTGGACAGAGAGGTTGTTGGAGGTATTGGCATGGTCACTTAGCTGAGATCTCAACTCTATAGCTGTGCCAGTCGGAAGTGTTATTGACGATCTGGAGAAAGAGGGAGAAACCAGCCCCAGGCTGACTACAGTCTCTGTGTGCTCTTAAGGGAAATTGCACTCAATGCAGAAAACTGCAACTGGAAGTACTGTGTGTACCTGTCATCCTCCCAGTAAACATCCCCCACTGTTGTCAGTGGTGAGGATTGAGGATCCTTGATCACTGGTCCAGTGGTGGGTCATCACAATTGCATATTACTGTGATACAGTGTTCTCTAAAATATTGTAAATGATGTCACTATTTATTTAAAACTGTTACTCTGGCGGTTATCGCAGAAGACTAAAGTGCAGTAGTGTTAATGAGCTGTTTCTTGTGGCAGGGGTGCAGGGCTTGAATCTTTTCCCCTTTCATTTACCTACTGTTGGCATTGTTTGCCAGCTACTTCCTATTGCACAGCTGATCTAGGTCAGGAAATATTATGGCAATATCACCAGCATACAGATTTTTGAGTGTAACATATGCAATTTATTCTTCCAGGACAGCAAGCTCTGCATTTACAGATGAAGCACTGAAATGCAAAGTTGTTTGTCAGCAGTAATCTACATATTAGTAATAATTCTCTTTGATGTGGAATTATTCAGATGACTTTATTTCTTCAGAGATTATGTATATTGGCTTATTAACCAACCATTTACATATATTATTAATTATACTGTCATAAGTACTCTTCTATTTAAATTGTGCTACACATGGCTAGATCATTTGGTATGATGCTATTGATCTTCATACAGTTACATGGAGTTCATCCAAAGCTACCAATAATGTATTTCTTCATGACAATAGGGGTGTTCAAAGTGAACAAACTGGGTACAACTGCAGGTGAGGATGGGGGGGTTCTTTGTGGACGAAAGTACATTATACTTTTATCATCTGCTCATTTTTTAACAGTCTTTAATCTGGATTTGCAGGACTAGCACATGTGTGTGAGATCAAGCTGAAATATTTTGGCTTCTGTATGTTTGTGTGAAACAAATTTGAAACATGACTTTGGACATTATTATTGTTATAGACATCTGAGAATGAATCAGGCCTGACTGTAGCTATAATTTCTGGATTTGGGGGATGTCTTGGATAAAAATGCACACACAGTCTGTCAATGATCAGATGCATTTTCAATCAATGTGACATTCAATGCATTTTCAATGAATGTGAATTTCAAGGGAAAAGTTAACTGTCATTCATGCTAAATCTGTTTTCAGTGTTAGACTGTTTTGTTTTGTTTAGCAAATGGCCATCAGGGTTTGTATTGTAAAATTTGAAATATAGGTTTTAAAATCATCATTGTAAAAGTAAAGAAGTAAACAGTATGCACACTGACAGATTTGAACGATAATCAGATAGAGACAACAAAGTAATGGGACACTTGAATGGCTGCAGGAGGTGTCCTGGTACATTACCCTATCTAGGGCCCCATTTTACCATGTGCTGGCACTGATGTGGATGTGTAGAAATTCAAGCTCTTCTTCCATTTTGATGAGACTTGAGCTGATATTTAAACAGCATTTGCACGCGTCTATATTACAAGATTGAATGCTTAGGTGATTGAACACCTAAACATCAAAATTGTAATATCAAACCCAAAAATGTCTAACAGCACAGGAAAACATGTCGGTCGGCCATGGGAAAAAAAATAACTTTACACCCAAATTAATTGGTATATGAGCATAAACATATGCATAAACATATACAGCATAAACATGCTTGCCCAAAGGTTCCTTGACTTTGTTAACACAAATGTTCTGGAGTAGATATCTGCACCCCCACAAAGGGCTCTAACATCCTTGATATAGTGCTCACCAACATGGGGGATCACTGCACCACCTCATGTGTGGGGCCCTTCTTGGTAAAGTCCGATCATAAATCAGTGTTGTTCAAAGTAACCCCCATACTGAAGTGTACATAAATGTCCTGTGTAAACAGCTATATAAATGCATAGACTCAGCTGTACCAGCACAGATCAAATCAGGATCTTCATGAAAAAATAAGCCACCCTGGTGGACATCCAGCATAAATAGGTTATACAATAAGAGAAATAAACTGCTGTCAAAAAACAAGAGGGAATGGTCCCAGCAAAGGAAGAACTCCCTCCAAATCATTAACAAGCAGATTAGATATCCTGTAAAGTCCTCTGAAGCTAATTAAGAAACTAAATTAGCTTCCCTAGCTACCATTCTTCAGCTATGTCTGACATTTAAAAGGAAAGGCACAGCTTTGTGTTGAGCTAGCTGTGGATAGTATCACTTATGCTAAACTTGAGGACATTGCCAACCTGCTAGTGAACAGGTTTGGCAAAAACTTCATCCCCGCTGTCTCCATCAACCATACCCCATAAAATACCTGTCACCAGTCATCTGACTAGTATATCCAGAGATCAGGTTATAGCCACACTCTCCAAGGCCAAAAACGCAACCTCTGTGGGACCAAACAACATCCCAGGTTGCTTATTAAATTGTCTAAAACAGGACTTAGCAGAACCACTAAACATGGTCTTCAGTCTCAGTCTAATCACTGGCTTTGTTCCAGTTGAGAGGAAAACAGCAACTGTAATTCCATAAGCCTTCCCAGCCTTACCTGCAAGACCATTGAGAGAATCATCATGGACCTTATCAAGAAGGATATAGGTGAACTTCATACTCTTGACCCAACCCAGATTGGCTTAGTTAAGGGCATATCTTGCTGTTAAACCTGGTGGACTTCTTTGAGAATGCCACCAAGGCCCTGGATGAAAGTAAAACAATTCACACTGCCTATGTCGACCTAGTCAAGGCCTTTGGCACAATCCCTCACTTAGGCATCATGTAGAAACATACCCAGCTGGGAATTAACCCTTATGTCACTTGATAGGTTGCCAGCTGGCTCATAAACAGAACACATCCAGTCAAAAGCGAGGATGCCAACTCTATTAGCAGACCTGTTACCAGTAGTGTTCCACAGGCATCTGTGCTAGGCCCCCTACTGTCTGGTATCTATTTTTCAGAAGTTCAGGCAAAAATAGATGGCCTATGGCTTACCAACTTTTGCTGATGACTGCAAACTGGGTGCAATCATCAAATCCCCCAAAGATGTCATCATACTAAAAAATGGGCTTATACAGACAAAGTTTGGTGTTAAAGCCATGGACTTAAACTAAAAGCAACAGAGTGCATTATCATTTCCTTCAAAAAAGGAGAAACTCCTGCTAGTTACAACATTAATAATACCCCCCTCCATGTTCAAACCCAGTGGTGAGACATTTAGGAACACAAGTTGACAGCAGCCTTAATTTTGATCATCAGATGTCCAAAGTAGTAAGGAAGGCTTTCTACATTGCACACCTCATAAGCAAGGCTATAGCATCTGAAGCTAAGGAGATTATAACTCCCCTGTACTTGGCTCTCATCAGACTATCTGCAGCTTTAAGCCATGTCTTAGTAACTGCACAGATGTGTGATTTCTAAAGGATGAGGACATCTTGGAGGGTGTGGAGTTTCTTGTTTAGGTTCCTAGTATTGAGCAGTAACACCTTTGGAATCCCTTGGGTTGGTTTGCTATGTCTGAAGGTTTGTCAACTTGGCATTGCTTAAAAAGTGCACTATGATGGAGGCAAGGTTTTATTAAATATTCAAAAGTTAAGAATGGACAGGTGCAGACCATCCTTGGCAAAGCAATGTAGTCTATCAACTATATCCTCCCATGTTTAAAATTACTGCACCTCTTTGGAATGTCAGAAGCTAAGTCAGTCATTCAAATCAGTCATCTACTATTCATATTATGACATCATCCTTGATGAAAGTAGAATACTGCTCTATGCTAGGCTCATAGCAGCTGGAACACATACTCTGAAAACTCCATAATGGCTCTTCCTCTCTCTTCATATAGTCCAGGGAGGTGTATCTCAGGTCATTTGCACCCATATGGACTACGACAGAGTCATACTGGTACCTGTGGTCCAATGACCTGAGTGTGTAAGTGATTTGGCAGATCCTGGCCCCGGATGGACAACTGATTGCAACTTTCCTTATTCAGCCTTGTGAATTGGATATCTATGCATCTCACAATGGAGTCTCCTGTGACTAAAATATTGGGTTATGTGGTGGCTTGCCTTATAGGCTTTGAAGCTGAGGCACCATGCTGTGTAGTTGTATGTGTTCTAGTGAGTGTTGTTTTGATGAAGTGCTTTGGGGGCTAAGAATATCTGTTGTGGGCCAAATGTCAGAGAGGTCTTTGGGGTTTAAGAAGATTACTTTTAAGTGCCTCAGCATATGTGGGTCTGTGTGTTTGATTCATACTATGTGGGAGGTGTGTGTAGTGTGTGTGTGTGTATTTCTGTCAGTCTGGTTGGTATAATGTGTGTTTGTATGTCATAGTTTTGCCGCCAGTAACATTACATAAATCAGCCTCTCACGTACCTTATTAGTTTGTTTGAAAATAAGCTAGTTGTCAGAAAACATAAGGCAATTGCTACATTGCTTCAGGATGCCCATATTCACCAAGCTGGCTGTGGATATAGCAGGAAAGTTCATGTCCATGGTTTCTGGCCCTATTTGGGTGGTCAGTAAGTTGTTGTAGGTGTGAAGAATGGTAACAGTAGTATCTACTCCTAAGTACATGAGACTCTACGTGTCCCAGTGCAAACTTGTTTCTCCTTGTCAAGAGTGCAGGACTGCAACAATTAAGTACTATCAACAAATACAAATTATTAAATTACACAACAACACTGCCAGGAAGGCTTCTCAAAAATACAGTTCTCAGCAATCAGCAAATAATGCAATATTACATACCTTTAAAATGATTTAAAGTACAAAATCAACAAATAAAGCAAAAATAAAGCAGTAGCACTCAAATGCAATTAATTGAAGCACAAAACAATAAATTCAATCTCTTGTCCACCAAGAATGGATCAGGATTGATTCAGGATCTTCATAGCTCAGTGAGAATGTCAAGCTCTGGTAGCCCTGAGAAAATGAACAGGAGACAATTTGTAGTAAAGAAGTTTTACTCAGAGTAATACTGGTTTGTGGGTGGTCACTTAGTATAATGGATATATGGAAAAGAATGGGTGGGAATTGGGGAAAACTAAATAGCTTAGATAGACAACAGCAATGAAATAGGGAAGGTGGGGACTTTGGAAGTTAGATCAACATAGGAAGTGGAAGCCAGAGACACTTTTTTTAAATACACAATAGGGAAAAGGTGGAAGGGTTGAGGGAAAATTCAAGCTGCAAGAACCAGACTAGCTAGAGAGAGAAATCCAATCAAAGCCAGTATTGGAGCTATTTGACTTCAGAAACTGTAGTAAGTCACAGTTCAATTAGTCCTATGATTCTAAGCTACAAGTCAATGAGCCCAGGTAGTTTACAGTGTCAGAAACATTAGTTTTTACAGTTAGGGGCAGGGAACAACTGTAACAAATAAATAGGGAGCAGTACTATATGTATCAAAAAGGGCTAGGGCATACGTAAAGCACAGGGGAAAAACAACAAAGAAAACAGAAAGGTACAGGAATGCAACTTTAAGAAGGTACATGATAAGCAGAATATAAAACTAGCAGCAAAACTGGAATGTAAACTACTGCAAAGCACTGAAGAACAAATCCTGCAGAAGGATTCATAATACTGCCACTACCACAATCCCACTAGGCACCAAACTATGCAGAAATTTAACAGCAACACTCGTTACAGAAAAAAATGCAGTGATAACTGACTAACTGCAGCTAAAATCTGGCAGTAGTTTACAGGTCTGTCACAACTGTGAATAAGACTATAAGATAAAGGCCACAGACAGAGTTCAAAATACAAATAGCTAGACTTTACAAGTAATTCAACTTCTGGAGGAAAGTGTTGAGATATTGATTATGCAGCCATACTTACAGCTGAGAGATGACATTTTATCCCTTTACTGTCTAGCTTTAAGACCTGCATGTTAAAGTGGTTTAACTTTCCTGCAGAAGTAATAGTTCCGTCTTCCACAGTTCCTGAAATGTTTGGTGGTCTGAATGAGCCTGCCATATATTTGCAGAAAAGGAATTTGTTATATTCTGCTCTGGAGATATTCTGCTAACAACTGAAAGGTTATGTGCATGGACTTGTCATTTAATGCTATTAATAGTGCTATAGATGTAAAGGACTGGTGTTTCCTTTTCTTTGAGTATTTGTTTCTTCCCAATACATGGAAAATAAGGCTGTTCTACCTTAAGAGGATATCTAGAAACACCCTTAAACGAGGCATGCATTCTTCACTTCCACCTTCAGAGTCTGCATCTCTAACTACTTTGTCTGTATACAGCGCCTGACCCATCTTCAGGATCTGAACCTGTATACCTACCTCACAGTGAAAGCCATTACTTGGTAGAACCTCCTAACCAACAAGAACAAGGGCTGTTACAAGGTAAAAATTGCTTCTAAATAATTCTATATATGCTGAAGATTCCCAGATTTCTGACAGTATGGCAACAATTGTCATCCTCAGAGGCCTCAGTTCTTCACTTTCCATTTGCATTACAGTCTAGTAAGGTCTCCAGGTGTTGCTGCAGTTTCACTTTACTTATGCCTCTAGGCATCTAATATAGTCTGTTCATATTTGAATTAATAATTCCAAAGCCATGCCACTTACAAGCTATTGAAAAATTGCATCTTAAAACTTACGTAATGGTTAACATAATTGCACTATTTGACCTATAGATATTTATAAGTTTCGCATTTCTTTATGTCTTAGCAACCAAGTAATTAACAGAACTGCTTAGCCTCATTTCAACGGTCACAGAGAGATGCACACCATATTGCTGACAGTATTTGTACAATTACATAAGTTCATTCTTTCAGTACCAAAAACAACAGGGTTCCAGGTTTGTCAGCCGTTACTGGAACATAGATAACTAAGAGGTAGAAACATAATTCTCAGCTAAATATATCCAAAGTCTGCACAGAACCTGTCACATTGGACAAGCATATTTTAGAGGCCATGCAGTTTGAGTATTGAGGCAGATCTGTCTCTCTTCCCATGCCTGCTCCGTTAAAGCTTGAATGGTTATGGAATAACTTAGTCACCTTAGTAAAAAAGTATTTTGTTTTTTTCCATGTAACCTTGTTGTTTTCCATTAGGTGTGTTAGAGGATACTATGTAACTATCTATTGATGTACTACTTGATAAGATGGGCATGTAACATATCAGATAAGCTCTTGTTAGCAGCAGTATTACTTTGTTTCTTTATTCAGTCAGCACGGGTAGGAAGTGTAATTTAGTACTATGTTATTTATTGAGTGGTCCTAAGTTGATCATTTCTTCATTAACTCATTGTAGAGTCAGAATTGCACTCTACATTGTGAATGTTATGTTCTGCATTCACTCTTGTAGTCACTTAATATTGATTCTGTTGCTGCATTTATTGTTTATGCATATACTTTTTGCTTTCGTTTTGGTTTCTGTTGCATACCTTTCAGCTGGTCATCTGCTGCTTTCCATTGCTATTGGCCCAAACCATAGTGTCTCCAGTACTACCCCTGAGGACAAGATTACTTCAGCCTCAGGCAGGTTGAGAAGAGGATTAGGAAATGAGGAGCAGAACCCAAAGCAGCTGTCTTGAAAATAGAAGATTTTTAGGATGCCATAACTAGGCACATCTGCTAACATCATATAAATCATCACACACAACATCTGTAACATCCAGTCCTACCCTTCAATGATGAATTTCTATTGGCAATCTGTATTGTTTTCAACACATGCTCCCAAATCACAAACGGAAGTTACACCACTGCTTGTCGTTTTGGGCAAATTGACAAAATTCAGGTCATTCACATTCCACTCCCTCCCTTTTTTTTCCAATGGCCGAGCTACTAATTGATTTGAGTTGTTCACATCTAGTCAGCAGAGCCAAGGATTTATTACTGCTCTTAATATGTGCGTGATAAATTCTTTAGATTAAGGCTCTTGGTTTTCATATTTTACTTTGCAGTGTACTCTTCATTGTAATGTTTTATATCCTTGCTCTAACATGCTTATTGTATATTATTCATCTTCTATAAAAAATAAAAGAGGATTCTAGCTCTACATCTAACAGAGATGGTGCATTTAGTTAATATCAGTCACTCAGTTATGATGATATGGGGAAAAGAACATATCACACTCAATAATTTTTTCATTTTAAATGATGACAAAAGCATTACATTTAAACATTAACTACCTTTGCCACCTTAGAAAGAAGTCTTGTTCCTGAAGTAATATAAATGCAAATACAAATACTGAATTTTATGCAAGGGATGCTTATATTAGTTACAATAGACTACTTGGAAAATGGGCAAGATATATATAAGTAGCGTCTGTTCATAATATCAGAAAGGACACAGGATTTGTATTTTTTATCTGGGAATCAATGCAGGACAATAAGAAGTGATGGAAATATTAAATGAATCTGATAGCTGAGTTACCTTACTTAAATGATAATAGTAGCCTTAGTGCCCGAATAATATATTTATGTCCAGTGTCTAGAGCCACTGACTTTTGTGCAGTGATGTTAAACATTTTAGTGAGAGATTTTTCAGTACCTTGCAGATACCTTAAGACTCTTTACCTAAGGCCCCTTTCAGGCAGCTCTTTTATAATATGTATCAAAATATTAACTTTCAAGTTAGCATTAAAGATACAGGCACACTTAGAGAATGTTCAGCTCTAGAAAATGTAACACTCTACAGGCCACAGATTTCTATGCTTTTTGATATGGCCTATATTTTTGCTAATTAGTTAGGGACGTTTGACATTGTGTATATTGTTGTCAAATCTCCTGTCATAATAAACTTCATACAGCTATGTACAAACTCAGGGGAATTTAAGACTAACAAGGAGTCTGGAAGAGTTCCATTGCTTTTTATTATTTTGGAATATAAAATGTCTTATATTTTGCTTTCATTTGGCTATGTTCACAGTTCAGGTTGTACAGATGGTGATTACATATTATTGAAGGAAAATAACATTTTCTGAGAGGGAATATAAGTAATCATCATTTCTTGGAAAATGCAGAGTGCTACATGGTACAGAAAAAAGAAGAGACATTGTGTAACTCTTTAAAAAACTTGAAACATTTTTTTACATCTTGTTTATTTATTTTTGCATTTAATTGCATTTGATGACCTAGACAGTCCAACTGGGCAGAGTCCATTTTCAGTACAGGCCTGGGGATTTTAATTGCATTTATTGTTTAGGACTACACACTCAAGTGTGTTAGCCTTTTCTGTGTTTATTTACTGTATTATTGCATTGTTTAGCCTGTTTCAACAAAAAAAAATACTATCTTGTTTGCTCGTTTCCCACCTTTTCTAGCCAGTCCATATCCCAGGCTTTGCTTGTCTCAGGACTTTATTTTCTGTGTTCAGAGCTATCCAGACCTTGTTGTGGTAGAGGGAAGTCCTACTGCTTAACAGTGAGAGTGATGAGCATTGCACTGCCTATCTAACCCTAGAGGAATGGTTTCCAGCTCTGAAATTGTAATTTTATTAGCCTTTTTGGGCTGATTTCTATCCCTTTCAACTTTCTGGCTTAAAAACGCATGTGTTTGCACATTTTTCGCATCGTGCAACACTGCAAGGCTACAGTTAAACTATTCCAGGTGCAAGAATCAAATTTTCCCTTAGAACTAGCTGGTTTCTCAGTAGTAGCACTAAAATCTGAACCCCTGTGACTAACACTTGCTCTAGAACCTGCTGGAAAGCACTAGGAAACCTGAAACAGATACAAGCACTCAACTCTCCTTGTCAATAAGGAGAAATTAATTGTAGGCACTAAACAACCTATAATTGCAAAGTACCTTGCAAAGGTAAGGGAAAACAGCTCTTAAACTTTAACAAAAAAAGCACCTAAACAGGCATGTCCAAGGGTCAGCTTCCAGTGATTTCTTCTGTCCACCTGATGAATCTGGGCATACTGGGGTAATGAGGCAACTGCCTCATGTACACAGACAATCCTCTCCTCCTACCACCCAACACTACAACCTGCGAGAGATGCACTTACATAGCCAAACTGGAAGCAAAGCTCTCTCCGGCCAAGACTGAGATAGACAGCCAAGAGGAGAAGGTTAACACCTGCACTACACCTCAAGCAACTCATAGCCTTTCAAAACCCACTCCATCAACTCCCACACATAGCAACACTAAACCCACATATGCGGAGGTCCTTAACATTAACTTGCCCAAACAACAAGGACCTCCGAAGCTGAAACACAAATACGAGTCACAACCAAAGTGACACATAGCTTACAACACCAGTGTGCCACTCAACAACAGACCCTAAGGCACGACAATGTACCCAACCCATTAGTCATAGGTGACTCTATAGTCAGGCACACTGATGTCCTACTCACCAGGCTGAACAAGGAGAAAATAACAGTCAGCTGCCTGTCGGGTGCCAGGATCCACCACATAATGCATGCACTCAAGTCACTCCACAACAAGTACAAATACGGCTTTGTCATTGTCCATGCTGGAGTGAATGACTTGACACATACCTCCCTGGACTACATGAAGAGAGACATGGAAGAGCTCTTGGATCATGCGGCCCAGGCAGGTATGACCCTAGCCCTGAGTAGCATCCTGCCTTCGTCCAGAATGATACCACAGTATAAGGACAAAATGATTGACTTCAACAGTTGGCTAAGCTTCTAGTGTCATTCAAAGGGGATCCAGTATTTGTCTGCCTGGGAAGACATGATCGACAAACCATGGTGCTTTGCCAGATATGGTCTGCACCTGTCACCCCTGGGATTCAGGTTACTGGCTAAAGCTCTTGCCACCCCTATAGTGCCTTTTTTAGGCAAGGTTCAATGGATAAAACCCCCACCTTAACAGATACAAGCATGCAAAATCTGAAGGTAATGCTACTCAATGCTAGAAGTCTAAACCTCAAAATGCACTCTCTCGAGGCACTCCTAAAAATGGAGAACATCGATATCTGTGCAGTAACTGAGACCTGGTTGAAGGCTCCAGAGAGCACCCCTGCAATACCAGGCTACAACTCTTACCACACTTTTCGGCCACAAAACCAAGACCGAAACACTAAAGGTGGAAGAGTGTCCATATTCACCAAGGATATTCACACCTCCAGGCTATTTGTCCAACACAATGCATCTGAATTTCTCCAGGTGCAGCTAACACTAGGTAAGACTGCAATCCAAATTGTAGCTTGCTACAGATCCCCCACCATGCCCCAAGATTCTCACTACACTTTTCTAAACATACAGGAAAATATTAAGATACAACCAAACACCCTAATACTGGGTGATTTCAACTACCCTGCCATTAACTGGGAAAACTACTTGAGTACCAACTCCTTTTCCCAACAGTTCTTGGAATTCATAAATTCCAATGCCCTGGATCAACTAATCCATTGTCCCACCAGGGGCTCCAATATCCTAGACCTGGTCATTACCAACATGGGAGATAGATGCTCCACACCAGTGGTCACCCCCTCATTGGTCAGGTCTAACCATAAGCAAATCACCCTTGACATCCACATCCCACCCCACCCCCACCCCCCAGTAAGGAAACCTCCTTAAAAAACTTCTCCAAAGCCAACTTCATGCTACTGATATCAGAAGTGACAAACTTCACGACACCCATGTAGACGGGATCTGAAAGTTCGACTGCAGAATCCTACACTAAGGCACTGTATGAGCACATCAACTCATGCATGAATCGTGCCATCTCAAATAGAACCAAGATGCTCTTCTCCAAAAAAGGAAGCCAATCTGGTGGTCCCCTGCTATAAACAAACTAAACAACAGAAGGAAGAAACTGTTGCAGAAAAGAGGAATATCCCAGAATGCAAAAAACTCCCTCACCAGCCTCAGTAAGAAGCTGAGATCCCTCATAAAATCCTCAAAAGCTAGTTACAAAAATAAAATTGCCAAAGATTCCAAAGACAACCACAAGGCATTCTATAGTTATGTCAAGAATCTAAATAGCAATGCTTAGATCTGCTCTGAGGTACAACAGAATGACATTAAATATACTGATCCCAAGGATATTGCCAATATCCTGGCAGATCGATTTAGTGCCAACTTCACCCGCCTCTCAGGATCCATTTCAATACTAAATGATTGCCAAATTCCAGTAATCATGGCCACATAGGTAGAAACCGCACTCTCCAAAGCTAAGAATACAGCATCCATGAGACCAGATGACATCGCAGGCTATGTACTACATGAACTACAAAATGAACTGGCACCTCACCTAAGTGTCATGTTTAATCATAGCCTCACCTCAGGCTTCATGCCCACTGAGTGGCGCACAGCTACAGTTATCCCACTCCACAAGGGGGGGGGGGGATCCACCTTGGATCCCGGGAACTAGCGTCCCATCAGTCTGACAGGCTTGATCTGCAAGGTCATGGAACACATTATCATGGAACTTATAAACAAAGACATTGGCAACCTACAAACACTGGACCCCACCCAGTTTGGTATTGTGAAGGGCCGATCTTGTCTCCTGAATCTGATTGCCTTATTTGAATCAGTTTCCAGAGCTGTGGACGAGGGTAAGGCAGTCCACACAGCCTATCTGGACCTCGCCAAGGCCTTCGACACCATCCCCCACTCTGGAATCATAGATAAACTTACTAAGCTGAGCATAAATCCCTACGTCACTCGATGGGTTGCCAACTGGCTTACTGACAGAACCCAGACTGTAAAAGTAGATGACTCCAAATCCATCTCCAGACAAGTGACAAGCGGAGTACCTCAGGGTTCAGTCTTAGGACCACTCTTGTTTGGCATCTACTTCTCTGAAGTACAGGCCAGCACTAAGGGACTCTGGCTAACAAAGTTCGCAGATGACTGCAAACTGGGAGCCATTATTGAATCCCCAAATTATGTTGATATTCTACAAAAGGGGCATACAGAAACAGATGCCTGGTGCTAGGGCCATGAGCTCAAGCTTAATGCCAAGAAATGTATAGTTATCCCCTTTGGAAAAAAACATGTACCCATGAATTACCACATAGGTGGCAGGACACTAAACATCGAAAGTGTGATGAGAGATTTAGGGACACAGGTGGACAGTGGTCTCACTTTCGATAACCACATCGCCGCAACAGTCAGGAAATCCTTCTATGTGGCACACCTCATCACTAAGGGCTTTTCATCCAGAAAAAAGGAGGTCATTGTCCCACTGTACTCATCCCTCATTAGACCCATTATAGAGTATAATGCCCCGTTTGGTATGTACCTCACAAGACATCTGCAACAGCTGGAAAGGCCACAGAAATACCTCACTAAAAGAATCACAGGCATAAAGCAGATGCCATATGCTGAACATCTAAAAAAACTCCAGCTATACTCGGTGGCATATCGTCTACTCAGAGGCGATCTCTGCTTAACATACAAGGCCATGTCAAACCCTGAGCTGTTGGACATGCTCCACTTACAGAAATCCCAATCCCTCAGAGCCACACACTCTGGGGATCTAAACCTTGTCATCACAATGAAAAAAACATGCTGGAGGGATAGATTCCTAACCCAGAGACTCCTCATACTCTGGAATAGACTGCCCATACATGTCAAGTGGAGCACCTCATTGGCCCTCTTCAAAAGGAACTTTGATGATTGGATGGGAGATCGAAAATTCACCCCAGGGATCATGTCAGTCGCCCTGCTAGACAGTAGTCCAGAGAAGTAAATATTGTGGGAAGAAATATCCAGGGAATTGTTATGGCTAGGCTTGCATAGGCCCTAGGGCCAAAAGCCTAGTACCAACCTATGGACCTATGATAACAGCTCCAGCAGTGTTTTACAATTAAGATTGATGTAACAGACATTTAGTTTACCGTGCAGTCACATCACATTTGACGGATATTGAAAATTAACAAAAGGTAAATGCAGTAACAAAACTAACTACATTATATTTCATATAAGAAGCTCAAAAGAATGCAATGTTTTTTTTTTTTTATAATTAGTTTAGTTGTCTAAAGGGCTAACTGGAACAAATGAATATTGTAGCCTAGAAAGTATGAATTGAGCAGCAATAGGTGGGAATTATATTAGGGGGAAAAAGAGGCAGAGAGGAGATTAAAACATACATACATACATACATACATACATACATAAATATATAAACTGGAGAGATTGGATGGCATGTTGAGGCTGTTATAATTAAGTAAGGAATGGGTGAGAAAATCTTAAGGGAGGTAGGAATTGAGGGGACAATGTTACCATCCTGTGAAATGGCAGTCAGTTATAGTAAAAGGTACATTTTGCGAATGGTATGAGATATGACTTATGTTCTGTCTTGAGAGCAGAAACAGGTCTGTCATATTTGCAAGTATGATTTTAGTGTGGATTTGAAATGACCTAGCTGTGGAATTTAACTGAAACTGGGACAGAGTTCCAGTTTTTGGTAACATAGACACCAAATAATGGTTATTGTCAGATTTGTGTACTATATGTTTTTGAGAGTAAGAAATTAGTTCTTTTTTGGCTGGGGGAGGGGCATTGTGGCCAATTCTGGTTTGTGGGACATGTTTGGACAGAAGATAGATTTTTGTGCTATTTTTATTTGAGAGAGTTAGTCGTTAGGCACTTATAGCTATCTCTTCAAGTGCATTGCAATGATATATTTTGTTGGATAGATTCTAAGTGAATTTTGTGCTTATAACACTGATATATATTTGTAATTTGGTTGTATGCAGATCAGTAAATATTGTGGAAACATAGATGAAGCTGGGTAACAGGGCAAAGCAGAGCACACTGGTTAAATTTAACCTTTAGTAAGGTAGGGTTTAACATTATATAGTAAGGTAAGTTTTTGGTGTCTGATTTTGTAACAATATTTTTATTATGATGCCAGATCTGAGTTCTTCATCTACAGTAAGTTCTAATAATTTGACTTTTTCCACAACTTCAAAGTCCATGTAAACATTTATTAGGCTGTGACTTTTGTTCTATTGGTGTTTAGAAGCAGGTTTGACTTGGCTGGAAAGTTTTCTAGGTTTGTGAGAGAGAGAGTTGATGTTTTGAGCTAAGTTTTGTAAGTGAATTTCTGGAAATCATGAGGGTAGTATAATCACAGCATAAATTTACTATGGCTAGATATGTGATTTTATACATATTATTGACAAACAAGTTAAAAAGAACTTGGCCTAATATAATGCATTGGATTATGCCTTCTGTAACTGGCTGGGGGATACAGACACAGACTGTGTCTGATTTGACAGGTCGTAATGAAGCTATTGCATGGTTGTTATGCTGAGACTTAGATTTGAGAATGTACATATGAGGATTTGATTTAAAACTGTGGCAGAGGCCTTTAACAGATATAGGAGGAGGAAACCTATAGCTGGCTCATAAGGCACTAGGTGCAGACCCCTGAAATGGTGTCCATCTCAGCTCGGGGCTGAGGATATAAAAATGAAAAGTGTAGCAAGCTGCTTGCTCCAAATAAAAAGCAGCTTGCTACAGATAAATCAGTAGTGATTCTGCATTTCAGATATGACTACAAATGCAGAATCAGAATTAATTTATGAAGCTAGTTCTGTAAATCCTCTACAACTGACACCCACCAATCATACCCCCTGACAACTTGTACCCTAGGCAAATATTCCCTTTGCCCCATCCTAGTTACAACTCTGCAAGAAGAAGCATTTGGCAATATTACCAATGTTAAAAGTGTTGTGGATAAAGTTTATAAAATCTGAAGGTTTCCCAATGGTGTCCTTCAAGAAAAGCCTGCTGAGTATGTAAGAAGAGGTTGTTCTACTTTAGGTGATCAAGGATTTGTGTATGGAAACATCTTTCTGAGTATTTCTCAAAAGGGAGTAGCAGTAGTAGTGCAATATTTCTGCTGCTGGATAGCTCTTTGTGCAGAGACTCTGAATAAAATGTCCGGAGTCTTGCGAAATATAACTCCTCAACTAATCAAATTATTAGTAACAGTATAATAGTATCAGTGTTTTCAACCTGTAAAGTAATATAATCTGGTATGTCTGTGATGATAATGTTCCTCTGAAGTTATTTAAGTTTTAGAAGTGAGTTAGTGGGTACAGGTAAAAATCTAAAAAACAGACTGTTGATATGGGAGGATTATGATTTGGAATAAAGTGAAGATCAGCAACAAAACTACCTACTTTAAAATAATAATATTTACATTTGCAGGTTATATTATAGTGGTACACATCAGGCAGTGGCAGATTTTGATTTGCTTATCTGGTTTTAAGATGTGAGAAATATTTGACAGTGGGTATTTGGAGTTTCTATTGATGTTTTTATTATCTGAGAAATCAATCAAAAATCGGTTTCTGATACCCCATTTTGCATTGTTACATAATTGACAGTATTGACTTGACTTTTATTGATTTTTTTTTTGTTATATTTTTTCCATGCATGGTCCCTTGGTCCTTTTGTTAGCATGAGCATCTTTATTTCTGCAGTTGGCCAGGACATTGTTTATAATTTGATCTTTTTACAAAAGGGAATAGTGAAAGAGTTTATAACATGATACATAAAACCTTATGCAGCAACTGACTGTGTTGACAGCAGATGTTGAAACTATATGCATATGTTCAATATCCCTTTCATATCTGTTTACAGTGTCTATATAGTTCCAAAAAAAAAACTGACCACAATCCCCAGAGATTACAGTATAAATCACAACACTACAGAAGGAGGTAGAAAAGTCAGTCATAAAGGTATCTTCTCCTCCTTCATCTTCTAGCAACTGACATACATGACCTCCATTGCATGCTACTCATTATTTTCATAGCACTTGCCAAGATCCAGCCCATATTTCCTACTTTAGTGTCTGTTAACTACATCTGGCTTATGATTTCTAGAATCCAGAACTTTCGCACTTTAGGCACCTCCACCCCGCAGACCTCCTCCATCAACATGATCAGTTTTTCCCAACACTCCCTTACTTTACTTTACACCAAAACCATACTTACAGGATTTGCATTTCCAAGTCCACAACTACACTTCCCTCTCTTTCTGGTTAAGCAAACATGTTGAGGTGAAATGCCACCCATAAAAGATCCTCATCTGCTGGTTCCTAGATTTTAACCTTTACCTCAACTATTTCATCTACCATGTATCAACTTTTTAGTTTTTACTGTTTTTTCTCCCACGCATCCCTATAGATAGTGCTTGCTGTACCTTTCTGAACTCTACCTGACTTATTCTTTCAGGACAGTCCCATTGTATCACTTCTTTGTTTATTCATTTTCATTATGACTGTCTTCTACTTTTCGTATCTAAAACATTTTTGATACCCAAAATAAAACTCCTACACTGCGTCCTTCAAGGATCCCATCATTACTTTGTATTTACTAATAAAATAGTTGGTCCCACCACTGTACAACCCTTTCTCTCCATTCTTCTTTTTTTCTTTTCCCAACACTCTGGAGAACTTGTGGGTGATACCATATGTTTGCCTTATGCTGATGACTCATTCAGTCTTATCAGCACAGAGTTGAAATCCAGCATAAACCCTTCTTTTGAGTTTTCCCACCTAGTTCATGTCCTACTCTGTTTCTCTTCTAATGTATGCTAAGTGAAAGGCTAAGACATATATTGGGATATCCAAGAGGTTACAACCCCCAGAGCACACTAGAACCTTTATCATGATTACTGAAATTCTCCTAACCTTCTCTTTCTACACCATACTGTTGACAGCATCCTGAATTATTTTAAGTACCTGATAAGCTCCAGAGATTGGGGATTTTTTTAACAGATATAAATGTATGGTATGATCATCTTTTTTACCATCTGTATTTTACCTTAGATCCTATGCTCACCTACACTGTCAAAGAGTTATCCATATACTTTGACTTCCAAAATCTCAAGGTTTTCAAATGTCATCTAGGAATTTATACACCTTTAAACCTAGGTATCCTGGATAACTCCCCTCCTTCATGCCCACAATCACCTTGCTATTACTTGTATTCCCCTTAGTATCGGGGACCTTTTCCTGCTAAATGTTAGATATGACCCTTCAACAAACTCATTAAAGATCTCCAGTACCCTGTATATAATTTCATTAATATCATTTCTAGCATAAATCATATGCAAAGAGATAGAAGGTATTTTGTATTCCTTCACTCTCTTTTATTCTGTTGTATGAACATCCGGACCTCAAACTCATTTCTTCTATTACCAGTATGAAAAGTTCTAGGACAGGGGCATCTTTCCTATTACCATTTTTTCTTGGTACCATCTCCAAAAGGCCACCACTGACAAATATTCTAAAGGATGTCAGGCAGTACAACTTTGTTATCCAATCTGTAAAGATATCCCCACATCTTCTCACACTGAGTTTAAACAGAAAATCACACCATAAAGAAATGAGGGGCTTCTTGGTGTCAGAGGATCACCTGCATCTTTACTGATATTCCCCTGACCCAAACTCTCAGTAAAGGCTGCCAACCATCACCAATTGTCAGTTATTGATCTGTTTTTTTATGAAGCCATACAGGCTTATGTGTATCAATGAAGGAATAACCTTGCCCAATGTAATAGTTCAACATTTTACCTACATTTGTATATCCAGATTTGTTAGAGAAATGGGTCTGAAGTTACTTACCTCTATTATTTCATCCCTAAATTTTACTAAAAGAATTATAACTGCTTGGTTGGCCTGCCTTGGTGGTTAACTGTCATGCTTTACTCAGTTAGAAAAAGCTGTCAAAACCTGCCACAGTTTCCTCCCAACCCACTTATATGATTAACATGGGAATCTGTGTATTCCCAGCAGCTTATTAGCATTTGATTGTCTAATTTCTTCTCTACTACCACTTCAGGTCTCACCTGAAAATAGGCCTCTGTCTTGGTGGGAATAGCCCAGTCAACAAAGGGTAAATATATATAAAGAAACGTTTTTATTAATGATGGTCTAAACTCCCATTTATCTAGCTTTAAAGTAGGGCAGGAAGCATTGAGCTCCACATAGCAGTTCAGGAAAGCTTACCTTATGTCACCATTCTTTCCACTCACTCCTTCCTGCATGCCTCTAAATGCTTTAATGGTTTGTCTAGCATCCCACTGTCTAAATAACAAAAGAATACATCTCAGGTTTCCTGCTCTCTTGAACCACTGGTGATATTCTATACTCACAATCTGCTTCCACCTTTCTCAGGTCTGACATAGTAATCTCTGTCGGTGGTCTAGCATTCTAGCTCCCGTCTCTGACAATTTCCCATTGTGATGTTTAGTTTCAATAATTCACAGGTAAGTACTAGGCAACCAGTCTGGATGTAGACCATTACAAGTCTAGCCAAATAATCCTATGCAGAAGTTTCCTCTAGCCTCAAGGAGGGCAAGACAAGATAGACAGAAGGAGAATTTGAGACGGCTCATTCACATTTAATTATCTAGATATATCTCCACCCTTTGCTATCTACAGCTTTACGTTTACCAAGTCTTTTTCTATGAATCAGTTAATATCTTCTCATTTTACTCCTCTTACCTTCCCTCCAATAGCTGCCATGCAGCCCTTCCATCACAGCTGACTCAGTTGTTCCTTGCCTAAGCTCTTCCTCTCTAGCACATCTTCAATATGATCTTTAATCTCCTGCTTTTTCCTTTCTCCACTCCACTTATAGTGCACCCACCAACATCGACTAACACTCTAATACTATCTTTGTATGATATGATAATATTAGGAAATTTACTTCAGTGATGTCTATGTACGTTTCTACGGTTCTAACTGCTCATTCATTGCATCCCACTGCCCTGCTTCTTTGTGTTTCCTGAGAAGAAAATTGCCACTTCAACCTAATGTTTAGCACCAACAATCATTCCGTCCTGTGCTATCCAACAACTCCTTTAGATACCTCTGTTTTTATATGGTACTCAGCCTTATTATATAACTTATTCTTTCTCAATTTCATCACCATGGTAATGTCTTCCATTAGTAAGGCCACTTCAGCTGTATGTAGAACTTTATCCCATTCATTTAATAGCTCTTGAAGGGCTCTGTATCATCTTCATTTGGAGAGTAGATATTGTCTATCATCCATGAGCACTTATCAACCCAATGCAGATCACCATCCCAATCACTTAGGCTTCTGCTCTGACTTAGAAAATTACATAAGAACTCCTTTATTTCCTATTCCCTGCCTTGTGATCTATAAGCATCTTGTTATATCCCTTAGCTCATAATTGCAAGAATTCATTGATCTGGATTTTTGCTTCTTGAATACAAACTATATGTACCTGTTCCATCCTTATTCTCTGCATAATCCTTTCTTTACTGACGGGGTTTGTACTTCCCATTACATTTCATAATAAACCTCAAGCCATCTCCCCAGTACACAACATTTCCCATTTGACTGAATGATTCTAGTTATAACCATCATGCTGATCCCCTCATTCTGGAAATCTACAGGCATCTTCTGGGTTAGAAGATCACTCTTGGGGGAGTGGAAACACTATCAATGCCTAGGCTAATGGCTCTAGTGGCTGACTGATACCACAGGAAGAACACCCATACATTCAAACTCCTCCCTCCCTCATTGTACATAATTGTATCTGTAAAAACATATCAGCCACCATACCAGCATGCATAATTCCTATCTTCCTTGACAGTATAAGGTAATTAAGAATTAGAAATGATTCATTGTACAACATCTTAGCTAACCTCAACACATAGTAGTTATTCAAAGAGCTAAACATTTACAGATAAAATTATGCATCATATACAGGACTAAAGGACTTAGTTGGACAGTTAACTATACCTCATAGAGCATGTCTTTCTGTAAGCATAGTTGCTAGCTTGATGTTTTTTTGTACGTAAACATTGAAGTTATTAAAGAAAATCACCAGCTGAAACTTAGACTGATCATAACATGCATTTTTTACCTGCTTTACTTTGCACACTATGTGGAAGATGAATAAAAAAATAATAATAATAACACCAATGATGGTATTTTGCTGAAGATTGTACATTCACAGTAGAAGGAAGCTAGAACCTAAGGGTAACATATGAGCAGGCAATGTGGCAGGAGAATGTGATAAGGGTTTATAAGTCTGTAATATCATCCTTGACATCTGTGTAAGAAAGCAGTGATGGGGAGGACAGGATGAGATCAGAAGGAACACAACTTGTCAATCAGCAGCCTATCAAAATAAAACAAAAAGAAAAACATTTTTTTGCGGGCTGGGGGGGGGGGGCAAGCCGCCCTGCACCACCTGCATCTTCTGCTAATTATATATAGCAACTCAGAGGTCACACTACAGTGGGGAGAGGGCAATTCCTCGATCTCCACTGTATTACAATCTTCAACAGTAAAAAAGATGGCCCCCAGGATTCACTAATTCTCTGTGTAAAACTAGATTAGTCTTACATGGAAGAGCCAGTCTAACAGTAAGATGGCAGTGCGCCATGCATATTAATGAGGGCATGCTGCCTCAACTCTAAGGCTAACACGGAGCATGCACGAGTGCAGGGAGCATGTCGGACTGCCGAGCAGTCCGAAAATCCACACCCCTGCAAGTCTGACACTCGGGAAATGTCTACTTACATGAGCGGGTCTGCTCAAATGAGTACATACCCAACGCTACACTCCCCCACATTCTAAACCCCTGTACAATTATAAAATGTAAAATTTTTTTTTTTTATTATTTCCGATATAGCTGCCCGTATTTGCGCGGGTTTGCCCATTGCTTAGGTACAGTTAGCAGTTTAGACACTGAAGAGGATAATAAGAAACTTATATGCAAATTAAGCGAAATAGCGATAGCGTAGTGGTAGATCCTTCACACAAAGAGGAGGCATTCCCGGTTCTAGTCCCACCACTCCTTCTATTTTCTGTTGGAAATCTGTATATAAAAATAATTCCTGACATTTATCATTTAAATTTTTGTAAAAAGCATTAAAATGGCCTATGTAGTAGTGAACAAATTTATATATATATATATATATATATATATATATATATATGAAGGTGAAATGGTTATGCATACTGATGGATGCGTAAGTAATGTATCTTAAGTAATGTGAAGCACTGCTAAGCAAAGTTTACCAGTATTAAGCATATTTAAATGTAATTGCTCGTAGCATTAACTAGTGCAATGGCTTTGAGCGTAGCTGCACATCATGCCAACTAGCGCAAACAGAACATGTTAGCTCAGAGTTGCGCTCTGCACTAACCAGCACAACATCGGGCAACGTCGAGCAATGCAGAGCAACGTCGGGCAAAGTTGAGCAAAGTCGGCTAAACACAGCCACACCTCCTAACCGGTCTGGCCAGTAGTAAAATAAAAAGCAATGACAGGGCTCGAACTCGGGATACAGTGCATCATAATCACAGTACTGAACCACTAAGCCATGACAGCATTTCATAACCATGCACTTTCAACACACACATACATATCAATGGAAGTTTACCCATTGCTAAGCAGGTGTGCCTTCAGCTGAGTTTTTTCAAAACTGGCCAATCACAAATAAGTGCGGTAAATGAGGCATATTTAAGCTCCATAGGTGGGAATATTTGCCATAACTGGTTGTAGCTCCCATCTGCAGGCAGCATGGCCGGTGCTGGAGAGGGCTCTCAATTTCAAGCGCAATGTTGAGGCATTGAGGAGTCAAAAGTAATGGTTTGGATCCTTGTCCATAATCATGAGGACAGTCTCCTGCGGAGCCAGTACCAAGGCACCCAATACAAAGCAGAAGCCTGGAACCGTCTAGCTCATGAACTCACCAGTGCCACAGGCATCTCTTGGACAGGTGAGCAAGTCAGACACCACTACTTAGACCTGAAGAGACGCAAGGAGGGATCAACTGGACCAATGGATCCAGTAGGCCCGTGGGATGGAAAATGCCTCACTACAGAGTAAGTAGCCATGGAATTAAGTATGTAAGAATTGCTATTCTAGTCTATACTATGGATAGGTATGTCTCAATATCACTTCATTTACTTCATAGCTGCAGGAGTCCATGCTGCGAACCAGCAAGCCTATGCAGATAGGCTGCTAAGGCTGCGCCACCAGGCAGTTTAGTAATTATTCTGCATGTAGTTATATAAAATAAATGGGAGTGCTTGAAAAAAAGTGTTTTAACCCAATAAATAAAGGTATAATAATTCTTTAATAATTATTCTGCATGTACTGTTATATAAAATAAATGAGAGAGCCTCTAGAAAAGTGTTTTAAGTCATTAATAAAGGTATAATTCCTGGAGTGTGTCTGTGTCATTTTCTTTGATATGTTGTTGTACTCTTGCATTATAGATATAGTACTGTTGTATTAAGCGCTGTTAACCCACACTTGGGTAGGCCCATATAAAGTGGATGAAGGGAGTGCGAGTAGCTGCTAAGTCCTCAACTGTTGGTTCATTCCCAGCATGTACAGGTTAATCTGGCACATGAGTAGCTTGGTATTATGTTCCCCAGAAATGTCAGTGTGCTGCCAGAAGTGTAGGGAGCTGTTAACATCTAACTGATAATTTCACCTGAACATATCTAGATAATTATAGGAAAGTAGAGCTGTCAGTGTGCCATCTCAGCAGTAGTGTGTCTGAGCAACTCACAAAATATGTAGCAGTAACATCTGCATTCCGGACAGTGTGTATGTCAGATACAGCTCATGTATATAAAGATCTAGCAAAACCCATTTCACAATGTAAGGACAATTGGATAGTGTAATAATACATGTAGGGGACATATAAATGTAGTTAATAGGAATGTAGTGTAAACTAGAAGGATATATAAGTTGTTAATGGAGCTATCTTTTTCCACCCTACTGTATGTGCATAAAAAATGTAATTCCACACCTCAATGGGTATGTCTAATCTCAAAACATTTGATGGGACATATGTCCTATTGGTTTATAAATATCTGCATTTATTCCGATGCTTGTGCCCTGTTCAAATACCACAATATTGGTGGCCTGTTGCGATCAATTAAACCTGCATGCTGTTGTAATGTCTACTGTTGTTCTATATATGCAAGTGTTATGCTTGCTGTTCAACTGTTGGAACTCTGGTGTGTTGGGTTAATGGGAATACTTCTGCATGTTGTTATAACTAATTGGGAATGCTTTTGACTGTTACTAACCCATATTTTCATTAAATCCTCTAAAACATAGAACGTATGGGAAGGCCGGTCCCAGCGGACCCACCTGTCCCACCTCAGCTGGTGATGGCACCTGGCACCAGCAGGTCCAGTGCCCAGCCTGGGACCTCCTCCTCCTCCATTGTTCCTGTGCCACCTACGGGTGGAAGCACTGCAGGGGATGGGGCTCGTCCCCCCGTGCAAGCGTGGGCAGAGGAGGGCCACCTATCACCCTCCGAACGGTCCGGGCTGTGGTGTGTAGAGAGATTGAGCGTTCTGTCGCTGATCCTCTACGCCAGCTTGAGGCACAAGTGGCATGACTCATGGGTGAGCCTGCCCCTCCTACGCAGCCCCCAGCAGAGCCACCCTCTGGGCTGTGAAGGTGCAGTGGTGACTGCCCATGTGTGGGGATCTCAGTTCCACTGTTGCCATCTGTGGGCTCATGGGCTTGCAATTTCCAAACATCCTTCCCCGTCAATGGTGTTCACCCACCACATGTGTCATATTCTGCCCCTGTATGCATCTTGTTTGTCTTGTCTGTTTACTTCCCCAACCTACCTCCCCAAATGTACCTACTTCCCCTACCCCACATTCCACTCTCACCTGAAAAAAAAAACAAAGGGAAATCTGCTCCCCCAAAAAAATTACACCCCATACATAGCTGCCCATTTTGCACACATGTCCGCTGGACACATAAAATGTAATTTAATTGGCAGTACAACATACTTTGTTGTCTTCACCCCTCTCTCAGGGATGGAAGGTTTCATATATCCCTCCAAATTTATTGCATATGCACAGCTGTTGCTGTTAAAGAAATGGGCAACTATGGACTTTCCCTACACCTGTCCTGCACATCCCGAGCTGTTTTCCCTACTGTCTTTTCCTCTTTGTGCCCCTTTTTCACCACTTTCTTATCTCCCCATTTTCTTTTCTTTCAAAGAAATGAGCATGGGGGTTAGCAGGAGTAAGCACTTTTAAGCAGTAGTTAGCAGGTTTGCACGAGTGTGCACTTGTGTGCGTTTAGCTAAGCATTGCTAAGCATCGTGCAAACCCACGCAAACCCACTTACAACTGCTTAAAAGTGCCTTAGTCACTCTGTATGTGAGGGCCCTTGTTCTGCTCAGCAGCAAAATAAAACACCTCTGTCAGTCTCGAACCCAGGACCTTGTACACACTACACCACTAAGCCACGGTAGATATACTACAAGTTGGTGCTGAAATAAATATATCATGCATCAGAGTGAGTGAATGTAAAGGAAAAATAGGAATGCCATAACACACAACTTGTTCTGTGGATCTTTACCAGCAGGTGTTGTGGAATTGCATTACATGACTGTGATAAGAGAAGCAGCCATTCTAGCAGGAAATAATGTTACAGCAGCACTTTACAACCCCCACACATTATCATAGCAGGACAAACACTGGCATATCTGATTAGGGCAGAGGCCATACCTCCCAACTGTGCCTAATTTTCAGGGATGTTCCTGATTTTGAAACAAATTTTAGCTGTGTCCCTCTGAATCCCTCTGAAAAGTACTGACATTGGCCAGAAAGGTGGTGAATTACACTTAATGAATAATGACAATAAGTAAGAGTTAGACACTGCTTGTACTTCAGAAAAGGTATATTAATCCATATGCTCTGGTTCTCTCAAAATCTCAACTTAATGGCACTAATATTTTAAAGGTGTACCTCACTTTTACCTACTTTTCCCTGAGTCTGTTCAAATATGTACCTGAGTGTTTGAGAGGCCTGGCAGAGGCAGAAACACATCAGCTTTTCTGCTGTTACACACTGTGCAAATAGCTTTGGAAGGAGTTCCAGAAGCATACCCTTATGTAGGAGTACAACACTGAAATACAAAAGGATGTAGCCATGTATTGGTAGCAACCAACTGTAACAATGCCATTGTTCCAGTGCTGAAAAGACCGGTGTGGTGCACAGACAAAGAATAACAGGCTAACCTCTGGCTACCATGTGGATAGGTCCACAGCTGGGAGCTATGCAGACAGACTACTTGCCTTGATAAACTAACAGGTACACAGCAACCCTTTAAGTCCATCAAGATAAAATTCACACAATAATACATAATGCTCTCTGTACTTCTGCACCCCTACCCAAATTTAGAATATACCTGTGTGTTCAGGTCTACCAAGGATGTAGGTTGGCATACTCAGAAAATTGTCCAGTTTTCTTGAGCAGCCTGTGCTAATGTCAACACTAAAAAAGCACAAACTGTTCATAAGTGAGTAAATTAATATTCACAGTATAGCAGTTCACAAACAATTCGTGTGCCAAAGGAATACATCTCAATAACTAGTTTTGTATGGCTGTTAATTGTACAATTAAGTACATACTCCCATGTATCTTGGGTTAGCATTTTGAGGGGTAAGTACAATTCTACACTGACAAGTGTGTACTGGAAGCAGCACCTTTCAGGTCTGAGTACAACATTTAAATCACTGGCTACACCCCTGGCTTCAGATATAAGAACTATACCAACCTTCTGCCTTAAACAATGATGTCCACAGCAAACAATCATGATCCCCATCTTGGAAAGCTGAAAGGGCCACACCTACCTGAGTTAGCAATTTATAGCATTGGGTTGCTATGACAATGATTACTGCAATTACCACACAGCAGGCTGCATACAATTAGCAAATGGTGGCCTCCAATTGGTGCAGAGGCCATCACGTGCACATGTGCAAATACCTATAAAAGCAGGCTGTAATTGCTGCCAACAAACTCAATCACTCTATTGCAGAGACTGACAGAGAGAGAGAGACAGCAAAAAGCAAACGGAAAAAGAAAAAGAAATAATACCAACTCATACAAAGGAAAGCTATGTAACAGATATGTATTTACTGGCATGTAGTAGATGGTTTTGAAGAGTACTCTACATAATGTGAACCATTCATATGTGGCAGCAGTACGTATCTATGCATAGATGTCCTGCTTAACTACTGTCATGGACAATTCAGTGTGTACCTGTGGGCAGTAGGACATAACTGTGAAATGTGTAGCTCAGCATTAAATGTCAAACATCTGATCCATGTTATCTGTGTTCTGTACAGTAGTGTGGCCAATGGCTGTTTGGGGGATTAGCGCAAACATTTATATAAACATGGGTGTGACAGAGTAACATATGCATGGTAGTCATATTAAAGTGTAGCTTAGCATTGGCAACTGCTGTACCAGGCTAGTATGCTGATCTAGCATTTGGAGCTATATATACCCCCTCTAATGTTACTGTGTGTTCATATGTGACACCTGTTCATGTTGCAACAAGGCCCAACAGTTCATCTGTGAGGTCCAGGGATTTACAACAGTGTGGACCTTGTGTGTGTATGGCACACACATATGAAGAGATATATATGTGTCATATATATTAACATCTGTATATGTGCATAGAGCAAAGGACATATTGCAACTGTTTGTGAAGGGTGGACATATATATATGTTGGTGAAGGTTGTTATGTGCATATTTGTATGTAGGTTTTAGTGTGTGACAAACAAGACAGCATACAGTGCTGGTATATGACATGTGGTGGTTAAACACTGTGGGTGTTTTGTTCAGTTTGCAATGTTGCAGCCAGTGAGGCCTGCTAAAGCTACCTGGGCTGTGAACACTTTCGATGCATTTCTCACAAGACTGTGCAATATTATTACATTACTGTATACCTCACATCCTTTGTATAATTGATATTCCCACCATGAAAGGTGGATTGTATATGTGCCTATATGTATATGTATATGTACACCAATGTATGTGTATATGTATGAATGTATATATATATATATATATATATATATATATATATATATATATACAGAGAGAGAGAGAGAGTCATATATACTCATACACACCCACATCTACTTGTTGCAATAGATTCTATGTAAAGTTGACTGAGTGTGATGGTCAAAGTGTTGGTGAATATGTCAAAGATGTGTATTTGTGGGCTAGCTTAGTGGGAAACTGTTTCTGTCATGGTATTATGGGTCCTTCCTTTGATCCCAGCAAAAGCTGTGTATGCTGTTGCTAGGCAGATAAAGCACTATGGCATACAGTCTGATGTCCCTTGGTGTTAACTGGGGTGTGTCATTGGAGGCTAAAGCACTACATGTATGCTTATTGATTGGTACTGATTTTGAATCCAAATCCTGTATGTACTGTAGTACTACTTGAAGCTCTGTGCCTAAACAGCAAAGTATGGTGCATGTCCACATTGCTTGGAACCACTGTTTTGTGTGGTCCCTGCAGTCATCACAGATTACATTCCTCACGCTTAAGGTTTTGTAAGTACTGACACACAGTACTGTATGGTACACACGTAAAGCTTATCTGGGTTGCCATACCTTTGTGTCTTGTAATTATGTCTGATGTGTGTGTGGGTATGCCTGTAACATGTCCTCTGTCATATGTGTGTTACAACATATAACTGTGTATCTAGCACATTTATAGCTTACTACAGCAGTATGCCACCTATATTCACAATTGTGCACATATTTTGGCCACGGGTTTGCCATCAACAAGTTGTGTGGTATAATGGTAATACTTTAACTGGACCTTACAAACATTGCGATGGATGACATATTTCTTTATGCATTGGCTTGATCTATATCTGCTGTGGCTAGGTGGTGCATTGTGTTGCATACATTGTGCCAGGTACTCTTGTATAGTCTTATATAGTGATTTTATTTTGTTGCTGTGCAGAACATGGTTTATTACATAGAGCGTGCCTGGCACTTTCAAGCAGTTGTGGGGGTGAGCACTAAGTGGTAGTAAAAGCGTTTAATCTCAGTCAGCTAATAGGTTGCTATATATGGCAGTTCAGTGATATCTGTACTGTATAATGTTAAATGTGCCATATGACTTGCTCAGACATATTTTTTCTTTATGTCTTCCAGGGATCATGGCACACCATTGAAATCCTAGCTACAGTAGTGCTGAAGATAAGATTCTTACCAGCTGTATGATTCAGCACTACAGCCTACTATTCTCCAGAACCAGCCAAGACCAGCAGGAGTGTACTACAATGTGGCAAGAAGTTGTCCAGAGGGTAAATGAGGTAGGCCTGCATAACCAGACATATGAGCAGGTACGCCACCACTGCAGTGATCTATTTAGACATATCCATCAGCGTGCTTCTGATGTCGGAGACAACAGCTTGCAACAGGTGGTGGGGTTAACATCCATCCCCCCTCACCAGCGTGGAGGAGCTGCTCCTGAGCCTGGTGGCACCTGCCCAACAACAACAGCAGCAGACATTTACCATGATGGAGGTTGGAACCACCCAGCAAGAACACATGGAGCATGCAGGTAACATGGCATATCTGTAGATTACTGTTACCTCTATTGGTAGATCATGCATATGTGAGATGTGTACTGTGTAGTTAGAAGATGTGGAGCCTGTTGTTGTGTAATACTGATCACTTGGAACATAATCTGTAGACCTGTGAATGTAAACTGTTGTTCTACTGTAAGATTGCAAACCCACAGTAGCAATGCCACAGTTGTCACCACTGACAAACTGTCTCATATCTATGTAGGTCCCTCTGGTGTGACAGCAAGGCAGTTATGCTGGTGAGTGTGTTCTACATTTATTATTGCAATTAAAAAGTGCATGTCATAGTTAAGGTATAGGCCATGTACACATGTAACACACCTACCCATAATGCATGCTGTGCATGTTTGCTGTGAGACCACGCACATCTCACTAATGTGATTAGCTGCCTCAAACACATGCAATACACAGACCATCTCAAACAAATGTGGCTACACTGTAGTGACCATTGGATAGGAAGAGTCTATGCACAACATGCACATAACATACACAACTATGTCATACACAGAACATGTTAACATGCTACACATGAAGGATTCACAAACCCTCTATAAAGTCACACTCCAGTATCCCAAATGTCATCCACACAGCACACATAATATACCTGAGGGGTGGAGGCCTATCATGGGGCAGTGAAACACTCTGCAACACACAACACATTCATGTTAGGGAATGCTCCTTATTGGCCTCCTTACAAACCCATGTAACAACTGGTTGTGAAATGGTGAATGTAGCCATGGTAGTGCAGTTCTGGTACAGCATGATAGGTGCTGGTTTGGGATGCATTTTAGCCTTGAGTGACCACATGATGCTTCATGATGATGACTTATGGTACTACACCCCATCCAGTTATTGTAACCACAGTACTACACATAGCTTTCATTGCTATACACCTCAATGCTGTGTGTGTGCAAACATATGCACCTCCAAACAATATGCATACCAATCACCATTTGCACAACTGAAACATATATGTCTTGTAATTCTATTGACTGGCTAGGTCACATGACATACATTGGGTATGTGTGATGTTTAAATTTGCAGTTGTGTTTTAGCATGCCATTTTATGGATGACACTGGCATGTCCACAATATGATCTACACTCACCATAACTACTGTACATTGGGTATGTGGACCAATGGTATTCCATCAGTTGTACATGCACCACTGATCTTGTGTGTATATACATCATGCATGAGCTAAAACTGTGTCCACAAGTATTTGCTAAAGACACAGAGGCTCTAATCAGAATTGGATATCTATGTGACACACAGATACACATCCAGCCATGGTATGTAGACCTGTGAGTGATGGTGCACAATACATTACAGAGTTTTGAATACTTGCACAGCAATGTTGCGTCCATGTATGCATTGCATTCCAGGGGGAGGCCAATCACCGAACAAGAAAACACATGCATCAAAGCCATGTATTGTCTACACTTGCACTGCATGCTGTTGAGCAACACATGTCCTGCATGCTGACATGTGTGATATGACTGTTTTGCTTGTGATACTATACCCCACCATCAACTGCTATTGAGTATGTTCTGAGATTGCTGGTGGTGTGTGTGTGTGTGTGTGTGTGTGTGTGTGTGTGTGTGTGTGTGTGTGTGTGTGTGTGTGTGTGTGTGTGTGTGTGTCTGCTTTAGTGAGGAGTGTATTTGTGTGTGTGCATGTGTGCATGTGCATGTGTGCATGTGGTCTGGCATCATGTACAGGTCTTAAAGTGTGTTTCCTGTTTTCCTCTCACAGGTGCTGAGGTGGGGCTGGTTCAGTGCAGTAGGGAACCTGATGTCACTGACACAAATAGCGATAATGAGGATAGGTGTGGTGAGGCACAGGCAGGTTTGTCAGGGACTGTTGTTGGGCCACCATTTGACAGTACACAAGTCTCCACCCCATCCATGCATACGGTCATACTGCCTGTACATTCATCATCACCAATGCCTTTAGCAGAGGGACAGTATACCGTCGGCACTGGCCAGGACAGTGTGGTATCTATGGCACATGCATCAGGACACAGCAGCCATAGCCAGATGTCTGGAATGGTACCACATAGGCAGATGCCCAGGGGTTCTCATCAGAGCACTGGTGGTCATCATGCCCCTGGCAGACGTGCCACAACTCTTACCACCACACGCATGTTCCAGGCTGTCATGGAGGCACAGGCACGTATTGTGCGGTACACCAGACAGGGACTAAGGGCACAGAGAGCTCATAACACCTCTGTTACCTCACGCCTTTTAAACTTGGTTGACTTTTTCGAAACAGTCACCAAAGCCATTGATGAGGGAAAGGCAGTCCATACAGCCTACCTCGATCTGGTGAAGGCCTTCGATACAATACCCCACTCGGGTATCATCGAAAAACTCATCAGCTTAAATGTTAACCCATACATCACAAGATGGGTTGCAAACTGGCTGAGTGACAGAACCCACAGGGTCAGAGTTGCTGGCGCCATGTCAGACTCAAAGCCTGTCACAAGTGGTGTCCCACAGGGCTCAGTCCTGGGCCCACTCTTGTTTGGCGTCTACTTTTCCGAAGTACAAGCAAACACAGGAGGGTTATGGCTGACAAAGTTTGCAGATGACTGCAAACTGGGCGCCATAGTCGAAAACACATCTGACACAGATATCCTTCAGAAGGGTCTCACAGGAACGGATAACTGGTGCCAGAGCCATGGCCTAAAGTTAAATGCCAAAAAATGCATAGTCATACCCTTCGGGAAAAACAAGGTTACCCCTAGCTACCATATAGGTGGCAATCCACTGAGCACAGAAGAAGTTATCAGGGACCTGGGGACCCAAGTTGACAGTAGCCTGTCATTCGACACCCATGTAGCTAAAGTAGTTAGGAAGACCTTCTACATTGCCCACCTTATCATGAAGGGATTCACATCTAGATCAAGGGAGGTCATAGTCTCCCTATACTCATCACTCATCAGACCAATGATTGAGTACAATGCCCCATTCGGAATGTATCTGATCCGACACTTGCAGCAGCTGGAGAGGCCCCAAAAGTTCCTCACCAAAAGGATAAAGGGTCTCAAAAATCTGTCCTATGCTGCCCGACTGAAAGAACTCCAGCTCTATTCAGTCGCCACTTGCTCAGAGGTGACCTTTGCCTGACATACAAGGCCATGTCAAACCCAGATTTGATGAATATGCTTCACCTCAAAAAATCTAGATCCATCAGAGCCACAAGGGCGGGAGACTTAAACCTCAACACGGCTATTAATAGGACATGCTGGATGGATAGATTCATCACCCAAAGACTCCCTATGCTGTGGAACAAAATCCCGGTATATGTGAGGCAGAGCACCTCGCTGGCCTTGTTCAAGAGAAATCTTGACCAATGGATGGGAGATCGCAGATATACCCCAGGGATTACCTCAGTGTCACTGCTCGACAGAGGCACAGCAAAATAATGGGTATAGTTCCCCATACTAAAGGGGTGGCGCAAGCCACAAAACTATGGGCTAGGCTTGTAAATGCCCTCGGGCAGATAGCCTAGTATGAACCTATGAACCTATGAACCTATGTAAATGACAGTATCCATGACTTAGCAGGTGCCATATGTAATTACACTGAGGTTATTGATAGACGTTGGGGTGAGACATTAGATGTCCTCCACAATGTCATGTCCATGTGTCAGGACAGTGTGGGACGGTTGAGATGTCAACGTGGATGTATGCCAGCAACATCATCAGCTGGCAGTCACCATGGATGTCCAAGTCATAGCCACTCCCGTAGTGCCAGTACTAGCCCCAGCAATGTTGGGGGGGCTGTCCATAGACCGACCTAGAAGACCACGTGTACATGGCTCTGGCCAGTCCCAGCAGGGACCTGGATCCAGTGGACATATGCCAACCTCTGAGGATAGTACCCAGTCTGGATTAGTACCTGATACTGTCTGAAGCACCCCTGCCAGGCACAGGTCCAGTATCCATGGCCAGAGACTGTGATCTGTACAGCCTGCCAGGTACAGACTATAGCTGTCCCACAAATCCCCGTATATGGCAGCCACATGATGGAACTGTATGCCTGCAGACACACACACATAAACTAGACACCTAGGGCAAACACATACCCGTACACATTACATCCTCATTGGCCCATAACAGTACTCTTGGCCCTCACACACACATGTCGATTGTATGGCTCAATGTAGGCCTCTGGCAAACCAACAACACACCCTGTGCATATGATGAAACCTGTGCCACCTCCTGTCATCTGTAACATTGATTCAGGAACAGGCTAACATGGTGCTGATGCACAGTGTGACTTTATTACAGTATAGCAATATTTTAATGTGTAGCATGTTGTCAGCAGTAAAGTGTAATGATATCCTTGAAGGTGTAGCTGAGCAGGCATGATGCATTAAAGCTATAATTATCAATGTAGTATTGTTTACACCAGTGTTTATTCCAATTGTGTATTGTCTGCCCATGTGCCACTTGGCTGATGTGCATAGTTTTGTCAGCATGTGTTATAGAGTGGACAGTAAGTGTGGGATGTGTGCAGCACAGATTTGCAGGTGTACATTTGTGAACATGATTGAGGTGCACTGTCTGCATGTGCGTGCATATTGGACACATGGGCAGGGTGACATGCCCTGTATTAGACAGTGTTAACACTCCATAGTTTCCATTGGTGGCCAGTATGCATTGTACTACACACATTTTGGAACTTGAGTGCACGTGTGTGTATGACACAGTTTGACACTGTGCTGTGAGTGATACTGTTGTTACTATCTGTCGTTGGTTTGCATTCTGGTAGTATACATAACCTCAACAGCCTGCCCATAAACAATTGTTAGATGATGGTGTGATAACTGACACACAGATGTAGGACACACAGTAACATTTTCAGCCTTCAAGTACTATTCTATGCCAGTAACAAGTGGTATTCACCTGCACTCAGTCCTGGGACCACTCCTGTTTGGCATATGACTTTCTTAGGTACAATCAAACACAGTAGGGATATGTCTGGCCACGTTTGGCAATGCATACGGTGGGCTATAATGCATTTTCCAGATGACACACACATCCTCCAAAAGGGTATCATACAGACAGATACCTGGTGTCAAACCCATGCTGTAAAGCTATAAGCCAAATAAATCATAGTCATCCACTTTTACAAAACATAGTATCCCCAGAGTACCACATAGGTAGTAATGCCCAAAATGTGGAACAAGTACCGATGTATACATATAGCCATGTGTTAAGTCATCTCTCCTTTGATAATCCCATTTCGAAAGGGTTTTGGAAATCCCTCTGTGGATCACATAAGCAATAAGGGGTCTGCATACATATCCACAAAGGTTGTTGCACACCTATAATAAATAGCCATCTTTGACAGACTTTGCTGCTTTTGAACAGGTTTCAAATATACCTCAGGCATAAACCCTCACTCACACTATTCAATAGAAACCGTAATAAGTGTATGTGAAACGGATGACATAGGCCAGGGATCACTGCAGTGGCTAGGCTTGTCACAAGCATACAGATGTGATCTAAGGTCTGGAAAGTGGCAGCACACTCTGGCAAAGAAAACAGATGTGTTCATGGAGAAAGCAGGGTTCCCATCTATGAAATAATTGAGGTCACATGTATGTATATGTATTTGCCACACAGCTACCTGACATGTGCAATGCACATACTGTTGTCATTGTGATATGTCATACAGTAGTAAAGGCAGAACTCATGACACATTGACCAACAGTGTCATACATACACAGTCACCAAGTGCAGGATTCAAAGCCCTACCTAACTCCTTTATGATATTACAGCAGTACACATCTACATGACGCGCTATACAAATGACTGGGAGATCTTCTTTCCTCAGGTATATTTGTAGGATGGTGACATCATCAGACTTGACAAAGATGAGTATACCACTTTTAAGGTGTTTTAGTAGTCTTCAAAAAGGCTGCTTTTCACCACGGAGACACACACACTCTTATACAGTTGGCAAATGCACGATTCAAACCCCTATCTAACTACTTTATGATACTAGAGCAATACACATTTACACGACACACTATACACATTACTGGGAGTTCTTCTTTTCACAGGTATATTTGTAGGATGGTGACATCATCAGACTTGACAAAGATGAGTATACCACTTTTAAGTTGTTTCAGTAGTCTTCAAAAAGGCTGCTCCTCTCCAAGGAGACACACACAGTTGGCAAGTGCAGGATTCATACCCCTACCTAACTACGCTATGATACTACAGCAGTACACATTTACACGATGCGCTAAACACATTACTGAGAGCTCTCCTTTCCACATGTATATTTGTAAGATGGTGACATCATCAGACTTGACAAAGATATGTATACCACTTTTAAGGTGTTTTAGTAGTCTCCAAAAAGGTTGCTCCTCTCCAAGGAGACACAAACGTGCAGGATTCAAATTCCTACCTAACTACTTTATGATACTACAGCAGTACGCATTTACATGATGCACTATACACATTACTGGAAGTTCTTATTTCCACAGGTATATTTGTAGGATGGTGACATCATCAGACTTGACAAAGTGGGTTACATTAGGTGGGATACATAGAAGGAATTTCTAAACACTTTGGCAATGTGATCTTTAAAGGAGAGTTTACTATCTACCTGGGTCCCCAGGTCCATAATTACCTTCTCCATACATACTGGATTACCACCTATGTGGTAATTTGTGGGCACTATGTTTTATCCAAAGGTAATGACTATGCAATATTTGGCATTCTGCTTGAGGGCATTGTTTTGACACCAGGTATCAGTCTCTGTAAGACCCTTCTGGAGGATGTCTGTGTCAGCAGTAGAGTTGATTATGAACCACAGTTAGCAGTCATCTGCAAACTTGGTCAGCCATACTCTTCCCGTGCTTGCCTGAACCTCTGAGCAGTATCTACTGAACAGGTGGGGTCCCAGGACCAAGACCTGTGGGATGCCACTTGTGACTGGTTTAGAGTCGGACATGGCACCCGCAACTCTGACCATGTGTGTTTGATCTGTGAGCCATTTGGCCACCCATCCTGTGACATAGGGTTAATGTTCAAACTGGTAAGCTTGTCCATGATGCCAGAGTGGGGAATGGTGTCAAAGGCCTTCGTGAGGTCCAGGTGGGCTGTGTGGACTACTTTCACCTCCATCTATGTCCTTGGTAACTGTTTCAAAGAAGTCAACTAGGTTTAGAAGGCAGGATCTGCCTTTAACAAAGCCAAATTGGGTAGAGTCCAGTGTCTGGATGTTCCCAGTGTCTCTGTTTATGGGTTCCATGATAATTTGCTCCATTGCTTTACAGACCATGCTGAGTAGGCCTATAGGGCAATAGTTTCCATGTTCTGTTGTGGCACCACCTTTGTGGAGCTGGATGACTGTTGCTGTATGCCATTCTTTGGGTACATAGCCTGTGGTAAGGTTGAGTCTGGACAGTGAAACGTAGGTGAGGGTGTAGTTCCTTTTGGGGCTGGTGTAAGATGCAGCCTGGGACACCATCCAGTCCCACTGATCCTGTGTTCTTAGCTTTGGAGAGGGCTGTTTTTACCTGCATGTCCATGAAGTCTGGGGCTCTGCATTCTTCTGGGATGGACACAGGCCCTTTTGGGGGTGAGGGGAGGGTGAAGGTTGCACTGAACTTGTCCACCAGGATGTGGGCAATGTCAGTTGGATCAGTGTATTTTTTGCCATTTTGCAGTAGCTGACAGCATATTTGAGAGTTGCCACCTAAATGTTTGGTATAGCTATTGAAGGCTTTGTGGTTGTTATTCTTAGATTCCTTGGCAATTTGTCTTTAGAAACTAGCCTTGGATTATTTTATGAGTGATCATTGTTTCTTCCTAATAATGATCAGTGATGCCTTTCCTTTTCTGAAGTTTGCTCTATCATGTGTTAGTTTCCTCCTCCTGTTGTATAGCTTATTTATGGGCAATGACCACCAGATTGGTTTCTTCTTTTTGGAGGAGTGCATCTTGGTTTTATTTGGGATGTCTCGATCCATGCATCCCTGTAGATGCTCATAGAATGCACTTGTAAATGATTCTGCAGATTGTATAGCATTATCCTATAGCAAGGGGGCTTTGGAACTTTCCACTTTGGTCTTGAGAAGTGTGCAGTCTGCTTTTGAAAATTTCTTCACAGCAGTTTCCTTGACTGGGGGGGGGGGGGTGTGGATGTCCAGTGTGATTACTTTATGGTCTGATATTACCAGTGAGGGGTTTATCTCTGGTGTGGAACACTGGTACCCCATGTTGGTGATGATCAGGTCCAGTATGTTGTCACCTCTAGTGGGCATAGTGACCAGCTGTTCCAGGGCATTTACATTTTTAAACTCTAGGAAGCATTGGGCAAAGGATGTTGTACACGAGTAATTCTCCCAGTCAATGTTTGGGTAGTTAGAATCTCCTCATATAATAGTGTTTGGTAGGACCTTTATATTTTCCAGTGTACTTAGGAATACTGAGTGAGTTTCCTGAGACAAGGTAGGTGATCTGTAGCAGGCTACAATCTGATAAGCAGCTTTGCCCAATGTTAGTTGCACTTGCATGGTCTCCAAGGCCTCATGCTGTGCCACTAACCTGAAGGTGTGGGTATCCATAAGGTAAATGGATACACCCCTTCCTTTTGTATTTCACTAAGGGTTTTGGGGCCGAAGATCAGAGGGATTGTGAGTGTTTTACGTGGAGCATGTCCAACAGCTCTGTGTTTGACATAGCTTTGTATGTTAGGCAGAGATCACCTCTGAGTAGGCAATATGCGAGACAGTACATCTGGAGCATTTTGAGACGGTCTGTGTATGGCATGTATTTCAGGCTGCTAATCCACTTTGTGAGGTATTTCTGCAGGTTTTCCAGTTGTTGTAGATGTCTTGTGAGGTACATAGCAAAAGGGGCATTGTACTCTATTATGGATCTAGTGAGTGATGAGTAGAGGGGAACAATGTCCTCTTCTATTCTGCATGAGACACCTTTTGTGATGAGGTGTGCCATGTAGAAGGATTTCCTGACTACTGTGGGGATGTGAATATCACAGGTGTGACCACTGTCCACCAGTGACCCAAGGTCTCTCATTACACTTTCAGTGTTAAGTATACTACCGCCAATGTTGTAGTTCATGGCTACAGAGTTTTTACCAAAGGGGATGACAATGTACTTTTTAGCATTGAGCTTGAGGCCATGGCTTTGACATCAGGCATCTGTCTCAGTGAGGCCCTTTTGTAGGAAGTCCACATCTTTAGCAGTTTCAATTATGGCTCCTAGTTTGCAGTCATCTGGAAACTTCATTAGCCAGACACTTTCCATGTTAACGTTTACTTCAGGGAAGTAGATACCAAACAGGACAGGACCCAGGACTGAACCCTGTGGTATTGCACTCATCACTGGTCCAAAGTCGTACTTGGAGTCTGCTACTTTCACAGTGTGTGTTCTGTCAGTGAGCCAGTTGGCAACCCATCTTGTGACATAGCGATTTATACCTAGTTTAGTGGGTTTATCTATAATTCCAGAGTGGGAGATGGTGTTGAAAGCCATGGCAAGATCTACATAGACCCTTGTCTATGGTTCTGGTGACTGCTTCAATAATGACTATCAGGTTTAGGAGACATTTTCTGCCTTTTACAAACCCAGCATGACTGTGGTCCAGAGTTTGGAGATTATCAATGTCTTTTTTTATAAATTATATGATGATACATTCCATGGCCTTGCAGAGCGGGCTCATCAGGCAGATGGGGCGCTAGTTCCTGGGGTCCATGGTAAGTGCTTATAAAGTGCAATTGTGAAGGATTCAGTAGTCGTAACTGTATTGTCCATCTGCATGGGTGTCCTGCAGTTCAGCACTTCTGTCTTAAGAAACATGAAGTTGGATTTGGAGACATTTTTAACATGGTTTCCTTAATGGGGGTGTGGGTCCAGGATGTGGATATGTAAGGTAATTAGCTTATGGTCAGATGGGACCAATGAGGTGCTGACTTCAGGTGTGGAACACCGGTCACGCAGGACAAACCAAACCCCGTAACCAACACAAATAACCACAAAGTGAGCTAAATGTTAGTCATTGCCAGAAGTCTCAGCCTCCAGAAGCACACACTCGAGGCACTTCTCATTATGGAGAATATTGATATCTGTGCAGTAACAGAAACCTGGTTCAAGGCTCCAGACAGCACACCAGCAATACCAGGATACTACTCATTCCATACCTTCCAGCATCAGAACCTGAATCATAGCACATAGGGTGAGGATGTATCCATATTCATCAAGGATACCTACACCTCTCTCTACATGCTCTCTACAGGACATGTACCCATAGAATGTTGCACAGCAACGTTCTTCACACTCCACAGGGGTGGGGCCATAAAAACCCCTTGGCATTAATGCTCTATGAGCTTGATGAATGTGTTCTGCAAGGCAATGGAGCCAATCATAATGGAAGTCAACAATACAGAGATTGGGAACCTTCACACAGTTGAGCACACCCAGTTTGGCTTCGTCAAACGCAGACCATGCCTCCTGAACTGAGAGGATTTCTTTGACAGTTATCCAGGCTACAGATGATTGAAATGAGCTCAGCACAGCCTACCTATACCTCGCTAAGGCCTTTGACACCATTCCCCAATCAGGTATCATAGATGAACTCACCAACCTGTCCATGAATCCATACATCACAAGATGAATTGCAAAGTGGCTCACAGATAGATCCCACACATTAAGAGTTGCTGGCTACATGTCAGACTCTACACCAGTAACAACTGGTGAACCCCAGGGTTCAGTCCTGAGGTCCCTCCTGTTTGGTATAGACTTCTCAAATGTACATGCCAACACAGGAGGGTTGTGGTTGACTAAGTTTGCTGGGAACTCTAAAGTGTTTGCCATAATAGATTCCCCGGAAGACAGACATATTCTCCAGAAGGGACTTTATGAGACAGATGTGTGGTGTCAGAATCATGGCCTCAAGCTCACTGTGGAGGAATGCATAGTGATCCTCTTTGTTGAAAACAAAATACCCACAAACTACCACATAGGTGTTACCCCCTTAAAAATGACAAGGTGATAAGGGATCTGGGGACACAAGTAGATAGTCATCTTTCCTTTGACAACCATGTTGCCAAAGTGATTGGGAGATCCTATGTGACCCACCTAATCAACAAAGGGTTTGCATCAGGATCCAAAGAGGTAGTGTTGGCACTCTACTCTTACGTCATCAGACCCATCATTGAGTACAGTGCACCATTTTGGATGTACTCGACTTAGCATATCCAGCAGCTGTAGAGACCACATAGGTACCTCACCAAGAGGATTACTGGCCTCAAACAGTTGTGTTATGCAACACAACTGGCAAAACTGAATCTATTCTTCATTGCGTACTGCCTACTCAGAGGCACACTCTGCCTAACATACAGAGCCATGTCCAACACATAACTGTTGAACATGCTCCATCTACAGATAACAACATTGAGTCGCCCTACTCATTCCAAGGATATGAACCTCATCACAATGATGAATACAACATGCTGGTGGGATAGAATACCATCCCAGACACTTACCTCACTGTGGAACAGAGTCGCAATGTACATCAGACAGAACCTCTCGCTGACACTCTTCAATTAGAACCTTGATGAGTGGATGGGAAACGGACAACTCATGCCAGGCATCACATCAGCAGCCCACTAGAAAGGAGCTTAGGGTACTAACTATTAGAACTAGGCCTTGGGAGACTACCCAATGGTGTGGTGAAAGCTGCACTACTTGCGTAGGCTGATTTATGCCTTCATGGAGATAGGTTCATAGGTATGTGGTAGACTATGTGACAGGTACATGTCTACAGATAGTAGATGTGTACTTCATTGTACAGTCATGTTGTACAGCAGGCACATGGACCACGTACAGTGGGAGAGATGTACACCTCATGTCTTTTGTGCCATTGGGTTGTGTGCTGGGTGGGACAGTCCTGGATGGCTCCCTGTCATGGTCACCCTCTTACACACATCTTTGCCCATCCATCTTTGGCTTATTATACTGTGTTCCCCCTACATATATATATATATATATATATATATATATATATATATATATATGCATTTACATAGGTAGGTAATAGGCTATCTGCCTGAAGGCATATATTAGTATGGCCAGAGTGTGCAGCTATCACCACCCATGGAGTTAGCTCCCTAGGCCTCTGTGTAGTAGAGCTGATGAAGTGATCCATAGTGTGACAGTTCAGTTTCACATACACTCATCAAGGCTCCTCTGGTAGAGTGTCAGTGAGGAACTTGGCTTAATGTCGGTTGGGAGCCTGTTCCAAAGCAAGGGAAGTCTGTGAGTTAGTATTGTATCCCTCCAACATGTTCTATTTAATGTTGTGATGATGATATCCCTAGAACATGTGGTACAGTGAGTTTGGGTTTACTTCAGATAGCGCATGTACATCAGTTCTGCATTGGACATGGACCTCTCTGTTGGGCAGAGATCTCCTGAGTAGACAGTATGCAACAGAGTACAGATTGAGTTAAATTCAGTCTTGTTGCATGGGGCAACTGTTTGAGGCCAGTAATCCTCTTGTTGAGGTACTTCAGTGGCCTTTCCAGCTGCTGAATGTGCCTAGTCAGATTCATCACAAGTGTGTTGTGGTACTCTCTGATGGGTCTGATGACTGATGAGTAGAGGGAATCTCCTTTGACCTACATGCAAAGACCTTGGCAGTTTGTGGGAACACATAGCATGAATTTCTAACCACTTTGTGAATGTGTTTCTGGAAGTAGCGATGACTATCCACATGTGTCCATAGATCCCATTATTATCACCTCCATATTTAGGGTGTTGGCACCTATGTGGTATTTGTATGACTGTAGCTCGAGGCCATAATTTTGACACCACATCTGTCTGACTGAGACCCTTTTTAAGGATGTCTGTTGTCCCAAACATCGATTATGACAACTTTTTTGCAATCATCCACAAACTTTGCTAAACATAGCCCTTGTGTGTTTGACTGCATTTCTGAAAAGTATACACCAGACAGGAGGGGGTCCCTGAACTGAGCCATGGCTGACAGCAGTTGTTACCAGCTTGAACAGGAGACCACATTTCTTACCTTGTGGGATCTATCTGTGCCCCAGTTGGCAATCCATCAGATGACATACATATTTATGCACATGTTGTTGATTTTGTGGATACGACATGTGTCTGGGATGTTGGAAAAGGGCTTTTCAAGGTCTATGTGGGATGTGTGTAGCTCATTTCATTGATGTATGTCCTGGGTGACTGCCTTGAAAACAGTCTAGTAGGTTTGGAAACCATGATCTGCCCCTGACCAAACCAAAATGGGTAGGGCTGGGTGTTTGTAGGCTCCCAATAGCTCTGTTTATGAGTTCCATCATGATGGACTCCATGGCATTGCAGATCAGGCTTAATAGGCTTATAAGACAATAGTTCCCATGGTCTGTTGTGCACCAACACTTGTGGAGTGTGCCAAACGTTGCTGTAACCCATTCAACAGTTTCATATCCTGTACCGAGGGTGAGTCTCAACAGACTGTTCAGGTGCAGGGTCTGTTTGTTTTGGAGTTCACATATGACACAGCTAGGGAAACCATATCATCCTATAGACGCCGTGTTTTTAGGTTTGGAAAGAGCTGTTTAACCATTGTATATGTGATTTCTGGGTTTTCACAATCTCCAGGTATGATAATGGGCCCTTTTGTCGGTGAGAGGGGGGTAAATATGTATGAACCTGTCTGACAAGATGTTGGCAATGTCCATCATGTACATGTATTCATTTACAGTTTGCACTGACTCAGAACATATATGAGTTTACATTGATATTTATGACATAGCTAAAGAAAGCTTTATGGTTCTCTATGGACTCTTTGACAATATTTTTTGCCAGAACATGGATTGGATAATGTTAGGAGTGCTCATTGTTTATTGATGATACCGATCGGAGATTTATTGATCTTCTTTGAATTTTCACTTTCTTTGAACAACATAAGTACTTGTACATATTTTGATTATGATAGGAATCCAATATATATTATATGGGTCTGTTTTCATACAACTGTGTGCGCAAGGCAGGATTGGTGAATAGTGACAAGTTTCTGGGGTAAGAACTGCAACTGCCAGATATGTGTGGCCCACTGCTGTACTCAGACATGGCCTAAGTGTGTGAGTATGCCCAGTAAGACCTTTCAGTATGTTGTTGACTGACATTTGCTTTGTTTATTTGTGTGTGAGCACGCCCAGTATGACCTTTCAGTATGTTGCTGACTGAAATTTGCTTTGTTTATTTGTGTGTGAGCATGCCCAGTATGGACATGTACACTGTATGTGTGTGAAATATCAAGTTGGTTTTTACTTCAGGGCTCACCTTTGTGCTGTTCGTCAACAGGAAGCACACTGTGCCTGCAGGGCTTCCATGACTCACTTTGCATAGACTTATCAACATTTCTACATACATGGGGGACAGCTATTATTTGTACATTTCTACCCTGGGGGCACACCTGATTGTTACTGTGGGTGTACATAGGATGAGGGGTTCACCTGACACTTATACACATTTGCTAGGCCTGCACTGCTATGTCAGGTACTCCATTTCTGTCTGTAAGTTGCCTATCGTACTGGCTTGAGGCATAGTACTGTACAACAGATCTTAGTTTCCAATTTCACATATATTAGTTTGTGACTTCATAGCCTACCCAACCCACATCACACTGCCTGGCCTACTGTTAACTGTCTGCATAGGCCTGGGGGGAAGTTACTCATATGCATCTTCAGAGGGCATGATACAGCATTTGTAAAAACAGCAAACAGAATGAGATAAGGCTCCAGGCTTTAAAATGTTTATTATCCAAGTGCACAGAACAACACAAGCGCTTTCACCAAATGTTTTAAAGCCTGGAGCCTTATCTCATTCTGTTTGCTGTTTTTACAAGTTTGTTTCCTCTTTTGAGGTACCTGGCTATAGTTGGAACTTTTTTACTTACTATTCATGATACAGCATTTGTTTGTGTTTGTGTTAGTCTACAATTGTCCTGCTGTGTCTGGGCCAGTGAAATGCTGTCATGGCTTAGTGGTTCAGTACTGTGACTATAGTGCACAGTATCCTGAGTTTGAGCCCTGTCACTGCTTTTTATTTTCCTGCTGGGCAGACCAGACTGCTTATGGAACAGTAAAGCAGGTGTGAGCATGTTTACCTGACTTTGCTCAACTTTGCCCGACCTTGCCAAACATTGCCCAACATTGCTCAACGTTGCCCGACGTTGCTCTAGTTAGTGCGGTGCGCAGCTCCGTGCAATTGTGTTTAAATATACTAAATAGTGGTAAAATGTGCTTAGCACTGCTTTATATTGCTTAAAATAGGGCAATCATGCCTCAGGTGGTGCTGCAGGGCTGCCTATGTTGGATGCACATAGTACACTCCCTATACATGTTTGAAAACAGGTAGTGTCAAGTTAGGCATCCCTTTTATTGTATGTGTGAGTAAGAGAGAGGTGTCATTTCCAGGGTTCCTACTGAGTCAGTATATGTGCTATGCATTGCCTCTTTGCCAAGGCCAAGGCATACTGGGCATGCCTCCTTCTGCCTACTAGGGCAGGCTCAGGTTGTTCCTCCTCTGAGTCATGCTGTGCCTGTGCAGGCCTTATCAATGGTGGGGGGCTATTTGGCCCTGCCCCATGCTGTTCCTGCTGCAGCTGTTTTTGCAGGATCATATTGCATAGCATGGCACATACCATGACAATTTGGGTACATGTAGTTGGTGAGTACTGCAAGGCTCCACCAGATGTATCCAGGCACTGGAACCATGACTTGATCATTCCAAACACATGCTCAATAATGTTTCTTGTTTGTGCGTGTGCCTCATTATGGAGTTCTTGTTCGTGTGTGTGTGCATTTCTGATGGGTGTCATCAGCCACAGCTCCAGTGCGTATCCAGCATCCCCCACTAGGTGACCGTCAGGGATGTCCCCAATGGCAAATCTCTGGTACAGCTGCGTCAGATGCCAGATGTGGGAATCGTGATAGCTTCCAAGGCAGCCAACACACACATTCATTATTGTACCCTGCGATACAGAACGTCACAAAGATCGCTTATCCACACACCAAACGTCAGCTAAAATCCTTGACATGGGTTGAGCAAACCACTATCTGCAACTGTAATTCACAATAAAATGATTTTAATACAAACAACGTTAAGTGCTTTCACTCACAAACTGTGAGTTTCTTCAGAACGGTTCTGGAGTACAGGGTTCTGAAGAAGCTCTCAGTTTGTGAGTGAAAGCGCTTAACGTTGTTTGTATTAAAATCATTTTATTATGAATTACAGTTGCAGATAGTGGTTTGCTCAACCCATGTCAAGGATTTTAGCTGACGTTTGGTGTGTGGATAAGCGATCTTTGTGACGTTCTGTATCGCTGTGACATACTTTCCTTTGTGAACTGAACTTATTTTTCAGTTATTATTATGCCCTGGGCATCACTCATGACCTGGCAATTGATGGAGGGGAAGCTCTTTCGGTTGATGTAGACCCTACCCCACTCACCGGGTGGTGCTTTGATGTGTATGTGCATGCAGTCTATTGCACCCACTACCTCAGCGTATTCTGCTATTTGGTGGAAAAGACACATATTGCTGGCCAATGCCTCACAGGATTTGGGGAAATATATGTGGTCACTGACATGTGCTGACATGGCATCCAGGAATTGGTGCAGTACCCTGGATGCTGATGCCTGTGAAACCCCCATCATATCACCAGTTGGTCTCTGGAAGGTACCTGTCGCTAGTTTTCGTAGGCCGACACATACCTTGGTATCCACTGGGATGGGTTCCCCTCTGTTGGTTCTGTGTGTGAGGCATGGCTGGCACAGCTCAACAATTTGCTGCAGGAGGTCTCTGTCCACTCTATAGTGCTCCACTATTTCTAGCTCATGTAGCCCCTGGTAGGTTACCCTGGGTCTGTACACTCTTCTCCGTCTCCTCACTGTGGGTTGCTCAGCAGCATTCACAACATCACCACCCTCAGCACCTTGCACATGTTGGTTTATGATAGCAAGAGCAGCCCCTAACATTTTGTTTGACTTAAGCTTTTTAAGTTTTCACTCTTTGTATACTGCAGTGTTGCAGAATTCTTGGGAAAAAACAGGGTAGACTGCTGTTTGCAGAGTTTAACGTGCTGGGCTGGGCTGGGTTAGTCTACTGCCTGTGTAACTGGCTGATTCTGATATATTTCACCTGGCAGCTCTGCTAGTTCTCCTTGGTTAACTTCCTATTACTTCTTTTCCTTCCTTTTCCCTTTCTGTTTCCACAAGGGGCAGCACCTCGCAAACAAGCGCACACACGTGCACATGTGCGCACACGGTGTAAGCACATTTGCAAGAAATTTCAGATATATCCACGATGTACACCTTTGGTTTCTGGTTTTCAGCTAGGACAACTGTAGACACACCTCTTGCAATCCTGAGCAACTCAGGGCAAACACAAATGTTTGAAAAATATGTATTAGTAATATGCTTAGTGCATTCGAAGTTTAAAAAGGGTTAACACATTTATTCTATTTCACACTGCATAAATATGTACGAACTGCAGAAGCATTCCAATCTTGTAATGTCATGAAATATGTGCAGTTATGATCTTTGCTTATGCTTTGGAACTTTACAGGGAAGCATTCAATTTCTGCTAGTGTCAGGAAAATAATAATAGATGTATCACTTCTACTAATGTCATAACATTTAAACAAAGAGTTATTGATTTTCCACTTATGCTATGAGAAAATACACAGCTGCAGACGCTATTGATCATGAAGACAAAGGCTGCTTGAAAATATGAACTGCAATCAGCATTTACTTGTACCTAAGCTAGAAAAGTACCTTGAAATGTAACATATGTATTAGAACTGCACAATAGAAGCTTGTAGTGGGTTAAAGCCCCCAAGGTCAGGTTGTTTTTCTCAACTGTTTTTCATAAATCCAGTCATGTCAGCAGGAAATCCAAGTAACATTTTCAATGTAACACATAGTGAGCATTAAATCTGAACATGTCAGCAGAAAATCTGAGCAACATTTGCTGTAGAACAATACAGAAAGTTGTGTCTAACTACGTCAACCATGTAAAGTAACATTTTATAGAACAGTATAAGAGAAGCATACTGCCTGTTAGTAATTAGGCAAAATCCTGTATGTGCATGATTTTGTCTCCTTGCTACAAGTAATAAAATGTGCCATACCTGAACCTTATGTGAACTGGTCTTTGAAGTTTTTTCCTTTGACAGATTGGTCCTTCGGACAAGAAATCCTCACTTCGCCTTGGATCAGACGGGCCGAGTGGTTGAAACCGTATGGGGAAGAAACCAAATCAGTTCTTCTTGTTTGAAAAGCCCTCCGACTGAATTGTCATGCAAAAGAGGCTAGCCATTTTCTGATCTGTGACTGAAGGACGGGTTTTCACGAACCAGCTGATCAATCACGAAGGCTCAGGTAAGGTGAATCTACTTTTTTCTGTTTTAGATCAGGGACTAGATTTGTATTGTTTTTGTCAAGACTGTATTTTTACAAGTCAGGGACAGAAAAGAGTACTGTTTTGTCATAGATCAGGGAAAACAAAATAGGTAGGCAGTCATTCTGAAGAGACTATAACAAAATCCGTGGTACCACTTTAAAAATAAGAGAGGTTACGTAACGATCAAAAGGGTAGAACAAAATGGGTAATAATTGCACAAAAAGACCCAAAATCCACCGTTAACCGAAGACGCAAAATACATGCAGTCACAGCACACTGATAATATTAAATACTATTCAAAATGGGTTAATAAGTATGAATTTGACAGAAAATTAGAAAAATCCTCGCTTATCAAACTTGTCAAACAGCTTAAAACCGATTCCAAAGGTCGGGTAAAAAAGCAACGCCATTTAGGAATTCCTCAGGCACACAAGTGGATTGAGGAAGTAAACCATAGGGAACAAAAGAACAACAATTCAAAAGCAATGTTTTTAGATAAGAAGGACAAAAATTTAGTAATAGCGTCAGCCCCTCCGCCTCCCTTACCAGAATATGAAACAAGTGAGCAGGTTAGTCCACCCCCACAATATCCTGCTATCACTGAAAATAGAGACATTACAAAAGCAAAACCCTTTATTAGAGATCCCATTGGGACCAGGTCTTGAACACGGGCAGGTAACTCAAATGAAGGCATTGAGTTATACCAAACGATTAAGAATTCACGATCTATGAATGAAGAAGAAATATGCCCACTCATAGAAGTACCTAATCCTCAGGCAGGACAAGACGGTCAGGAACCAACTATTCTAGTGTATAGACCCTGGACTCCGGAAGATATCCAGAAAGCCACTGAGGGAATTCCCCATCCAAAAGTTAATTTTAGAAAGTTCTCAGGAGATTTACAAGGAATGAGGCTAAGTTATAATTTAAACGGAGAAGAGGTAGAAAAAGTAGTTAGACAAATTGTGGGGCCAGATTGGCACACGATTTGTGGCAACTGGAATCCCCATGACGCTGCACACAGACCCCTCCCACTTAGCAGCGCAGAACTAGACAACAGAGTAAAAGGTCTTACAGACCGCATCTCTGAGAAATGGAAGCCTAGGGCAGACTGGACTTGCATTAATCAATGCATCCAACAAGAAGGTGAAACTGTTGAACGATATTATGCCAGATTATTAGAATGTTTTAATAACCACTGTGGAATGCAGGTTCCTGAAGATCAAACACAAGATTCCCCATATGAACAGCAGTTAAAGAATGCATTTTTAAAAGGCAGTATTGCACCCATAAGCAGTTTTGTTGCAAAACACATGGTAGATCATCGTACAAGCAGGTTACAGTCATTACTTGAATATGCTAGGCATGCCGAAAGGCATTTTAATAGCAAAAAGAAAAAGAAAGCTCAAGTATTTTCTGTAGAAGATGGTGCAGAAGTTTATGTAGTACAGTCCGAGAAAAAGGGCAAGAAAAATGCCCAGGGAAACAAACAATCTGATTAGCAGTCAGAGGACTTTGAAGGGCGAAAGAAAAGGGGAGAATGTTTTAAATGTGGTAAAAAGGGACACCTGGCAAGGGATTGCAAGAAAAACAAGAAGGCAACCACGGAAGATAAGGAGGGTGAGGACTGACTATATGATAGTCAGGAATCACTAGAAGGGGATAATGGAGAAAGGACAAATGAGAATGTGATAGAAGGAGTAGAGGATGTGACAGAAGAAATGGAGGAAGTGCAGGAAGTTATAGACAGTGAAGAAAATGAAATATTAGACCTAGCTTTATTGAGCCTGGAGCTCTATTTAGCGGACACAAAGCCAGAAGTTACACTCTTGGTAGAAGGGAGGGAGGGAAGTCAAATTCTTGTGTGACTCAGGGGCATCACAAACCCTGATACATCCCTCCAAACTGCCAGAAAACTCAGATTCACCTGATTACATACTAGTAAAAGCAGCTAATGGACAGCTGTACCAGGAGCCCCTCTCCCGTAACATTGCAATAACTGATCCTGTTTCAAGATTGACTCAGAAAAGCAAAATTGTTGTTTCTGCAAAATGCCCAGTAAACCTCTTGGGCAGAGACCTTATGCTGCTATTCGGTATAACAGTAGTCCCAACCATGCAGGGTATGGAAGCACAGCGACAAATTGATACTTTTGCAGTGCAATCAGAGGGTGAAATGTTTTATTGCTACAGCCAGGACTTGGTTACGACTGGTCCAGGGACTATGACTGAAGAATTGATGAATGTAGCCATTAGCAGGTTCCCCTCCCTTGACATCGATAAGCAACACTTGTTGCACTGTACCCTGTATTATTGTAACATGCCAGGACCTGATGAGGAATATGAGCAAGAATTGTTTAAAAATCTTGCAAACAGATTGATATTACGTAACCTGTACTGGGACTCAGAAGGGAACAGGCTAGCCAGCTGTTCATTGCCCCAGGAGTTCTTTACACTTTATAAATCTAATAGATTACCACATGTTAGCTTAACCAAGAACAAAAATATAGAATGGGCAGACCTAGGAGAAAAAGTCACGAGATGGGAAAAAGACAGAATTAGAACTGTCAGAACAGGGAATACAAATACAGAAGATGAACTGGATAACTCAGACCCACCCAGCCGTACACTTGCAGTCTAGCAAGGACAGCTGATTAGCACTCCTATTAAAGGAGGAAGAGAATGCCTTACAGAATATACCGGAAACTCTCTGGTCAACAGGAAAGTCAGATGTAGGACTTATTCGTACAGCAGGGCCAGTTACTATCATGCCAAAGTCAGCATTTAGACCACAGAAAAGGCAGTATCCCTTAAGAAAAGATGCAGAGGTAGGAATCAAACCTATTATAGCAGCTTTACTTAGGGAAGGAGTGCTGGTGGAATCTCCTGATTCACCATGTAACACACCCTTATTTCCTGTTAAGAAAGCAAGTGAGGAATGGTGTATGGTCCAAGATTTACAAGCTGTAAATGATGCAGTAATACCAAGGGCACCTACAGTGCCAGACCCACACACCCTGTTGAATGATTTAAAACCTCAACAGAAATATTTTTCTGTGGTAGATATCAGCAATGCGTTCTTTTCCTTACTGATACACCCTGACAGCCAGTATTGGTTTGCATTCACATTTCAGAGGAAAAGGTATACATATACGCGACTACCACAGGGATATTGTGAAAGTCCAACAATATTCTCACAAGAAATGGCAAGCAACTTGGCGGGATTTACCCCACCAAGAGGCAGTCAGATTCCACTTTATGTTGATGACATCCTGCTGGCGCCCCCCACCCAGCAAGATTGCAAAGAATATGTTATAGCGCTATTACGATTTTTAGCCGCTGAAGGACATAAGGTAAACAAAAATAAACTGCAGCTTTGGAAAAAACAAGTCAAATACCTAGGATATGTAATATCCAAGGAGGGTAGAACATTAGATGAGGACAGAAAAGTAGCAATTTTGCAAGCACCAAAACCCACTACCAAGAAGGAAATGATGTCCTTCCTGGGTACAACTAATTTTTGCCAGAGTTGGATTCCAAACTATGCTTTGGAATCTGCACCTCTGACTGGCCTGATAAATAAAAAGCCTATGGCAGCACAGGATTTGTTACAATGGACACCAGAGGCAGAATCTGCTTTCTGCAAGCTGAAACAGTTAATAGCGTCCTCATTAGTTCTGGGATTACCAAACTACTATAAACGTTTTTTCCAAACTGTAGATTGTAAGCAAGGTTATATGACATCCGTGTTAACACAACAGCATGGGGACAAGAAATGCCCCATTGCTTATTATTCATCACAACTAGACCCAGTGGCACGGTCTTTACCTCACTGTGTACAAGCGGTAGTTGCAGCTGCAATGGCAGTACAGGCTTCAGCCTCAGTAGTTTTATTCCACCCTCTCACTTTGAGAGTGCCTCATGCAGTCACGATTACTTTACTGCAAGAGAAGGTAGCATATTTTTCCCCTGCTAGGCATCTTTCCTGTATGACTATATTGTTGAGCCAACCTCACATGACAATTGAATGATGCACGACTTTGAACCCTTCTACCTTGCTCCCAGCCCCTGCAGATGGCACACCACACCGCTGCCTGCAGGTGATTGAGCAAAAGACACTACCTAGAAAAGATCTCACGGATGTCCCCTTGGATGATGCCGAGGTGACATACTACGTGGATGGTTCGTGCAAAAGGGGTCCTGCAGGACAGAACCTTGTAGGATATGCAGTAGTTTCTGATACTGAGATTATAGAAGCAAAACCTTTACCACACAACCTATCTGCACAGGCAGCATAATTGATTGCCTTGACACGGGCATGTATCTTAGCAAAGGGTAAATGTGTAAACATTTTTACTGACAGCCAGTATGCTTTTTCTACTGTACATGTTTTTTGCGCAGCAGTGGAAAAACCGAGGAATGATAACATCTACTGGCAAACCTATCAATCATGCACAGTTTATTCTAGATCTTTTAGAATCTATTCAGTAACCTCAGAAAGTAGCTATTTGTAAATGCACAGCTCATACCAAGCAACAAGATAGGATTTCAAAAGGTAATGCAAGAGCTGATACAGCTGCAAAACAAGCAGCTTCAGAAGTATTTCTTTTAAATGAGGAACTACAACCCTCTGAGATTTTAGACTTAGAAATGTTAAAGACAATGCAGACACTCACTACGCAAGCTGAAAAACAAAGATGTGTAAAACGAGGAGCAATTCTCGAAAAGGGGCTGTACATCTCTAAAGAAGGGAAACCGATACTACCATCTAATTTGTTTAGATATGCAGCTTTGTTGAGCCATGGGCAATGCCATGTCTCAACAGGGGGGATGGTACAGCTGGTGAACCGAGTGCTCACAACATATGGATTTACAAACTATTCTAAAAAATTTTGTTTGATGTGCCAAATTTGTAACAAACATCATGCACAAGGGGCGTTAAAGCCCAAGCAAGGGAGTTTCCCTACACCACCATATCCGTTTCATACTATCTGTATGGATTTCATAGAATTGAACAAATGTGAAAATAAGAAATATTGTGTTGTCATTGTAGATATGTTTTCCAGATGGGTGGAAGCCTTTCCAACCAAAAAACCAGACCCAGCTATGGTAGCGAAAGTCCTTGTTAAAGAAATCATCCCTAGATTCGGCATTCCGGAAGGGATCTACAGTGACAACGGTACACACTTTGTAAAGCAAACCATACAAGAGTTAAGTAAGCATTTTGGTATTTCTTTAAAAAATCATTGTGCATACCATCCGCAATCTGCAGGGCTAGTTGTGAGGCATAATGGAATTTTAAAGAATAAGTTAAGAAAATGAATAGCAGAAACAGAAACAAATTGGGTGTACTGTCTGCCCCTGGCACTGTTGAGCATGAGAACTGTTCCGACTACAAGAGGATTGACTACTTTTGAAAAACTATTTGGAAGGGCTTATTATATACCCCAGTGGAAACCTCTCATGCCCGCAGACCAGGAAGCTGACTGTACACTAGCCGAATATATGAGAAATTTGTTGAATTCTAAACATCTGTTGCAGTCAAATTCTGTTTCAGATAAAGAACAAACCAAAACATTGGAAGTGGCAGTGATCCCTGGGGATTGGATCTGGGTGAAAACCATTAAAAAGAGGAATTGGACGTCACCAAGGTGGGAAGGTCTATACCAGGTGCTTCTTTTGACACCCACTGCAGTCAAAATCACAGAGCGAGTCTCGGGGATTCACCTGACACACTGCAAACTAGTTAAGAACTTTGAACTGGACAAAATCTTACCTCTCCATTGGGGCCCTCAGCACAAAGTCTGACTACAAAGGGGAGTCAGATCAAAAGGACTGATCCATCTCAACCCCAGTGAAGAAACCATCAGTGCTGTAGGTCCTATTAGGGCAGAGAGTAAGATCACATGATAAAAGCAAAAATGATAGAATCTAGAGAAATCCAAATAAAACTACTCAGAAGAGTTGGGGAAAATAGGAATGCAGAACAACCATTTCCTCAGAAGTATTGCATAATCATTCTGTTAACTATACTAGTGACAATAATCTTTTTGTTGTGGCCATTCCCTTTCCCAGCCGCACAAACTGAACTGAATAAACGTGAAGAGTTGCAAATAGACTGGCACCCAAACTTCAATACTTACCAGGCAATCAAATGTGTGTATGCTGAGACTTTCAATGTTTCAAATTGCTGGATTTGCACAGCTTTGCCAACAGCATACGGGGGGTTATTGTTAACTTCAGTCCCCCTAGGACTCAACGAGACCTGGGAAAACTTGGCTCATGATACATCAACTATTACAGCACAAGATAAAATAGCATTGCACTTGTCTGTTCAACAAAAGAGAACTGTGTGTTTTTACAAAAATGATACAGTTCAGGTGGGCTGGAGCAATTGCAATGTAACTGTTCCTTATAGAAGCTATACTAAAGCTAATAACACAGGTTTTTATTGTAATACAAACTATGATTCATTTTTAAATTGATGCACAAAACAATTGAGGAAGTAAGACATGATTCTGTTCTCTATAAAAAACTGTCTGTAATTGACAGAAAAATGTTTCACGCAGGACAAGTGTATATTCATAGTAAAGTTACTACTAAAGTAGAAGATTGTTATTTTGTATGTGGTAGAAAAGCATACAAGTGGTTACCTGAGAATTGGTCCGGCAGTTGTTTTTTGGGCTACCTAGTTCCGGCCATATGACACACAGCAGTTTTACCTCGAGGAAAAATTTGAAATGTTCGAGAAGCCGTCAAGAAGCCTGTCAATCCAGTAGGACAAATCAATGCACACTGGAAAAATCATCATGCTGTGGGCAATGGACTGACACACATGGACTTGAGTGATTCTGTTATATCGTGGGCAGGCATATTACCAGCATATGGAGCAGTAAAATCAATCTGGGAGCTGAGGAAACTGTCTAAACTTCTCGAAGTATTGAGCAATGCAACATTTTCTGCTCTAGAATTGGTGACTGATGAACTGAATGTCATGAGAACTGTAGCGCTTCAAAACTGCATGGCTCTCGACTTCACCCTAGTGGCGAGAGGAGGTACTTGCGCTTTAATCCAGGAGGAGTGCTGTTCATATATTCCTGACCATAAACACGAGATAGACAATCACCTTGAGGTAATTCAGCAAGTGTTAGCCATGACCAAACCAGGACCAAATCCATTGATGGACTTTTTCCAGAGATTGTTTGGGGGGTGGGGCAGTATCCTAATGAACATTCTGATTGCCATCTGTGTAGGAATGATCCTACTGGGTGTATGTGGTTGCTGCTGCATCCCCTGCATGAAAAGACTGATTAAAGACTTTATAGACATGTCAGTTTCAGAAACCTTATATCAAGGTGCTGAATTTGAAGAACTGTTGAAAAATTGAAAATGCTTTCATAAGTTTAAACTGAATGACTCTTTTAACTGCAAATCCTGAGTAGGAAGCGGTTAGGAGAAGAAAAACTGTTTATGCTTATTTTGAAAGTAGAATAAAGTATCAAAAGGGGGGAAATGTTAGAAAAATATGTATTAGTAATATGCTTAGTGCATTTGAGGTTTAAAAAGGGTTAACACATTTATTCTATTTCACACTGCATAAATCTGTATGAACTGCAGAAGCATTCCAATCTTGTAATATCATGAAATATGCGGAGTTATGATCTTTGCTTATGCTTTGGAAATTTACAGGGAAGCATTCAATTTCTGCTAGTGTCAGGAAAATAATAATAGATGTATCACTTAAACTAATGTCATAAGATTTAAACAAAGAGTTATTGATTTTCTGCTTATGCTATGAGAAAATACACAGCTGCAGAAGCTATTGATAATGAAGACAAAGGCTGCTTGAAAATATGAACTGCAATCTGCATTTACTTATACATAAGCTAGAAAAGTACCTTGAAATGTAACATGTATTAGAACTGCACAATAGAAGCTTGTAGTGCGCTAAAGCCCCCAAGGTCAGGTTGTTTTTCTCAAATGTTTTCATAAATCCAGTCATGTCAGCAGAAAATCAAGTAACATTTTCTATGTAACACATAGTGAGCATTAAATCTGAACATGTCAGCAGAAAATCTGAGTAACATTTGCTGTAGAACAATACAGAAAGTTGTGTCTAACTATGTCAACCATAGAAAGTAACATTTTATAGAACAGTATAAGAGAAGCATACTGCCTGTTAGTAATTAGGCAAAATCCTGTATGTGCATGTTTCTGTCTCCTTGCTGCAAGTAATAAAAGGTGCCATACCTGAACCTTATGTGAATTGGTCTTTGAAGTTTTTTCCTTTGATAACAAGCCACTGTGCTCCAATAAGCTTACAGTCTTTCAGACATACCCCCTCATGATATCACCTATCTTCTACTCTACTACTCCCCTACTCCTACACTTACACTCTAGGGACATGGCTCACATGCTGGGGAAAATTGTGATTCACTATCCTTATCCTCATTTGCAAAGGATTGCCTACTAATGCTTGGTTACATCTCTCACACTGAGCTCCCACCCCCCCTTAGCAGCCACTACTCAGTGGCCATGTTGTTTTCAGCCTGCCATTCACCTGCATGGCAGAACAAGCTTTTTAGTGAAAATTCCCATTTTTGGCTATTTTTCAATTTTTTAAATTTTATTTAAAGCAACAAATCTACTGCCAATCATTAGCGGACCGGAGTTCCTCTGTGGCGACCCCTAACAGGGAAAAGCCGAAAGACACAAACAACTGAACTTTGTAGGCATTTTTATGGATGGTATGCTAATCAGAATTTTAGATCTTATGCTATTGTGTTATGCTGCATTTTATATAACTGTTTTATTATTTTAATATAAGCTTTTTTTAGTGATAGTTAAAAAAGTTAATTTTTCTTTCAATATTGCAGACTATAATTGTTTTCATGCTGTTTCATTGGCTTTAACCTCTACACAGCATATTACTGCAATTGTTTTTCTTTTATTACTACTGTATGGCTTTACAATGTACTACATCTTTGCTGCTGGCCTTATGCCCCTTTATTTTGCCCAGACTGTATATATCTACTTTTTGACTCTATCCATGTCTTCATTTGCTTTGTAAGCATTAGAATGGTCACCATAACCACCTGGTGGGACACATGTCTGGATGCATACCTGTACTGGAGCAAAGAGCTTGACACAACTTTCTTGTGTGTAATTATTGGCGCTCCTGTTTTATTACAATACTCAGAGTCTCTATAAACTTCCATGGACAGGTAGCAGGGATGCACTTTGGTCCATTTTAGGGCTCTGACAACAATGTAAGGTTAATACATAGCAAGTTAGATATTATATCTCACTTGCTGTGCAATACTGACCTTGTGTTTAGTACCAAGACCTGGATGAATGGTAACTTTAGCCTTCACTTAGCATAGGCAAGCCATCTGGGTATCTCAGTTTTACACTGCTCTAGAAGGGGCAGGACTGTAAGTGAGTTTGCAGTCTGTAGTATAAACAGATTAAGGGTAATCAGAGTGGACATTAGAGAGCCCAGCTCCTACAAACATCTTTTATTGGCAAGAGGAAACTGTAGGTTCCTCCTTGTCTACTGTCCACCTAGTAGTTAGGGGCATTTTTTTCAGGATTTCACCAATATCCTCACTGACACAGTCTTAGATTACCAACACCTTGTCATGTTGGGGAACTTCAGTGTCTGTGTTGATGATGAAAATGTGTCTGTTGCATATGACTTTAATTCAATTATAAAAGGTTGCAGGTTTGCTCAGGTAGTTACCTTTGAAACACACATCTATACACATGTTGGATGTCCCCTTTCTTATGATTGCTGTTGTCAACGATCTGATGACGAATCCAGTTTTCTGGTCAAATCACTTCCTTTCACCCTTTTGATTGGCTTTAACAATTCCTTATCTCCCTAATCTTTAATTGATGCTAGTACATATTCCTAGAGGCATCAATAAAAATGTTTTCTCTAATACACTCCTTCAGTTCCTTGTTAAAAGTGGTGCCAATGCTATTAATGCTCTAGTTGGGAGAGTACAATACATCTGTTTCACAGACTGTAGACTCACTGGCCACAGTTTGTGAATGCTCAGCCTCTACTAAGAAGGAAGGACCTTGATTCAACTACTTTCTTTATACCATGTATTGAACTGGGCATTGCTGTTGATGGGTGAGTCTATGAAGTGAAAGGTTTGAGCTTGCTGAACATTATTCCAAATATCAAGTGGAGATTTTACATAAAAAAATTCCAAATTTCTATTGAGTGAAATCACCTCAGTGGCCAGTTGACCAGCTGGACTATTTTGTGTGGCAGAGAGGCTGTACAGGCTGGTCTGTCTATCTGGAAGAATGGTTTTATCAAGGTCCAAATGTAATTTGCTGCTTGATTCTTCATGGACAAGATTGCCTTCATTAGATCTGCCCTTCCAGCAGCAGAATGAAAGGATGGTGCAGTATGTCTCCCTCCCCCTTTTTTGTCTTGGTTGGTGTTCAGTATTATAGATTTTTGACTTCTCAAACCTTGTCTATAGTCTATGACCTACAACATGGGGACAAATACCATGCCCTAGTAGGATGACTTTGTATAACTTTGAAGTTCTGGGTCCAATAACCTATAGGATCTTGGTTGCATTGTTGAGGGATGACATTTTTCCTTTAGAAAAGCCCACCCCCACCACCCCCTGGTTATTGTTACCTTCAGAAATACATCTTTGGTTAAAAAGTATCTAATTAACTACCACCCTATCTCTAACCTTCTCTTTTTGGAAAATGTTATTTAGAAAGTTATTCATCTGCAACTGGAGACCTACTGTATCTCAAAGTTGATGAACTCATGGATCCATTCCAGTCAGGTTTTTGTATATGTCACACTACTGAAACTGCTCTTATAAGTGTAATAAAAGATCACATGTTAGCAAGAGTCCAGAGACACTATACTGTATCAGTCTTCTTGAAATTTAAATTAAAAACTAATTCAAAAAGTATTTAATATGAATAAGAATTAAGGAAAACAGGATGCAAGTAAAGCATCTTCCAGCATATATAGCTATAAGCATGACAACAAAAAAATCCCTGTGCTTATATGTCAGCATGATAATTTATGTTAAGAATATGCACTGTGTGATGAGTTTATAAGATAAATGTGCATAAATGTCTCAGCTACCAGTAAGTAAGTAAGAACATAGAAACATAGGGACAGTACTGGGCACATGACCATGGGGACCATAGGATGTCTAGTCATATGTACCTTTAAGCAGACATGATTATAAGTTCTTGCTACCCTTTTCATGCACTTAAATAGTACTAATCATCCAAATTAGTCAAGGATGTATAAAACAAACCTGGTATAAATTTATGTCTACCCACCCATTTATCAAGACTAGCATTAAAGTTATCCAAAATAATAGATTGACATGTTCTGGTAACATATTCTGTAAGCTCTGGAATATGTTAAGGTGGGAAAGTGTCCCCTCTAGTGAGTCTTGTTTATTTATTGGTATAGATTTAATTCCTTAGTGTGGGTGTTTGATTTTGCAAAGAAATAGGATTGCATAATTTATGGTATGAAAAGTGAGACACAGGTCACTTCAGAGTAGCCAGTAGATTGCTGAGTACAAGGAATGTCATGTTAATCTGTTGGGAGAGTTGAAGGATTAAAGCCTTTATTTTTTAAGCTAGAAATCTTAGGGGTCGTTACAGTTGACCAATGTGAATAGATTTATACATGCCATGTAAAACATTGGATGTGTTTTTGGATCTTGAAGATATTCCTCTAGAAATTTACTAGGCTAGATAGAAGGATTTCCTGATTATGATGGAAATATGATGACTGAATGAGAGACAGTGGCCATTATAAGTACCTGGGACTCTTATGACCATATCTGTCTGAAGAGGAGTGCCACTTATAACATATGAGGTAGGAGCAGCTTTTTGCTGACTCTTACTGCACTGCACTTTTTTTGCATTTATCTTGAATTTGTTTTTATTACACTAGGTATATGCCCTTGCTGGAGCAGCTATTATCAGTAGATGAGCAGATAACAGTGCCCAGCTTGCAGTCATAGGTAAACTTGTTCAACCACATTTCTGGGATATTGCCTTAGATGATTGCAAAATAAATGTCAAAAAGCAGAGAGATCATTGCCTATTCCTATAGTACCCCACTAGTTACAATTTTGTGTTCTGAGAAAGTACCAGCAACTTTCATAACCTAGGATCTGTTAGAGCGACAATTTGCAATCCAGTAGGCAATGAATGGGTTGACATTTAATATGCCTAACTTTTCAATAAAACTAGCATGGGGGAAAGTGCACAAAATCTCAGACAGGATGAAATAAACAGTGAGTATGAAGTGACCACTGTACACAGTCTCTAAAAACCTTCAAAGAAACTTATACGGTTCAAATAACAGGACCTGCCTTTTCAGGTAACCAAATTTATTGGTGTCTACATCAGGCTAAGATAGCTATGTTTGCATAAATGTGTTCCTATGTAATAAGTTCTATGGCTTCGCAAAACAGACTGATGAGGCTGCAGAATATATATTTACCCAGGTCTGTAGAGGGGTCACAGTGTTTTTTTCTGTAGTCATCAGGCACAAATAATGTGGATAAGGTGAGGCAGAACAGCTTACATAGAGGCTCAGACAGCGTACACTTGACACTGAGGAGAATGCAGTCTGATATGTCGTATAGTCCATGAAAGTATTCCTTTCAGACTTTAACATGGATTCTAACACTTATTCTAAGGTGATTTCTGGAGGAACTACATTTTTCAGAGACACTGGGAGCAAGAATGTGGGTAAGTGAGGTAAAGTTAGGTTAGTCAGTAATTTTCTGGCATACCTGAAGCAAGATTTGCAGTTTCCTTTAGCACCTATAACCAACCTAAGTCTGTTCTCTGCTTTTCATTTTCTAACAATATTCTTGAGTTGCTGGCATATTTCAATGTGTTCCTGAGTTATGGGGATGGCGATTTCATACACATTTTTATTTTCCTTCTTTTTTTTCATTTAATTTATTAATACGAGAGATCTGTCAGAAAGATTTATTCCTGAACTTAACATTATCTTTAGGTTTGATGGGTACTAACGCTCATATGCAGTGATTCAGGTTCTGGTAAAATTCAGCAGTAAATGTGGCACCCATCTCAGTTGGGTTCATTTGCTGGGGATTGATAGGAATTTTGCATATGTCTTCTAAAAGCTAAAGTGGGTTTGCCTTGGGTAAGTCTCTAAAGATGGTCTGATTGCAGGGTGGTACCATTAGGACAAGATGCAGGGTAGGGTACAGAGGTGTTGGGTTGGAAAGGACCAGGTCAATGGTATTAGAGTCACTTGTGGTAGCTTTACAATTTGCTCCAGCACACTGGTGTTAAAGTCAAGGAGACACTAAGCATAAATGAACTAGACATCTTTGAAGAAAAGCTTAAAAATGAATAATTAAAGTGAGTTGTTTTGAGTAGACACTGACAACGTTTTTTTTTTTTTTTTACATTCAAATCACAGAGTCTGAAGGTGAGCAATATGAAACAGTTATTATGTAAACTCCTTACTTCTTTGGTCTTCATGTAAGAAGAGTGTGAATGCAATAATTTAAAGTTCAGATTCAAATAGTTAATCAATATTCAGTTTTGAATTGTTGAACTTGTAAAGATGTTGGTATGGTGAAAATAATTCATACTTTGAATGCACATGTAAGATTTTGATCAGAAATAACTTGGTATTGATGGACTACTGAGTATATGAGGATATGCTTTTTGCATGAGTTGTTAATGAGGAGTTCACTGCAGTAAGTCAGATCACAGACAGTGTTGCCAGCAATGTGATTTCCAAGGAAGTTTCCAGTACTATTGCAATAACAGTTAATAAAGGGGTCTGCATAATTTCATCAAAGTCCCAATTCACATTGAACTTAAAGCAAAAAATACCATTACAGTGATAAATTACATCATCAAAAAGATTTCTCAGGGAAAAACTACTTGGACACCAAAGTGATCATAACAAAAGTTATATTATTTAAAACTCACCAAGGCGGGGGTCTTTGCCACAGACACCCCCAATCGTGGGGGTTATACCCCCCCACTCCTCCTAATTATATATTCCAACTCTGAGATCACATTACATTGGAGAAAAGAGCAAATTTGTTACAACAGCCAACTAATGACCTTCCCTGAAAAAAAAATCAGTGATGTAATCTTTCATTGAAATGGTAATTTTAGGTTCATAGGTATGTACTAGGCTATTGGCCCAAGGGCCTACATAAGCCTAGCCAGCAAGGTACCATAGCTTATGCCACCCCAGAAAGTTATTTTTCTGTGCCACTGTCCAGCAGTGACACAGAAGTGATCTCCGGGGTGTATTTCCTATTTCCCATCCAAGCATCAAGATTTTTCTTGAAGAGTGCTAATGAAGAACTTTGCTTGACATAGATGGGTAGCTTGTTCCAGAGTATAGGAAGTATCTGGGACAGGATTCTATCCCTCCAGCATGTCCTGTTTATTGTGGTGACAAGGTTTAGGTCCCTAGAGTGTGTAGCTTGGAGGGATTGGGATTTCTTTAGGTGTAGCATGTCCAACAGCTCTGGGTTTGACATAGCTTTATATGTTGGGCAGAGATCATCTCGGAGTAGGCGATTTGCTACAGAGTAAAGCTGGAGTTTTTTGAGGTGGTCAGTGTAGGGCATTTGTTTGAGGCCAGTAATCCTCTTTGTGAGGTACTACTGTGGCCTTTCCAGCTGCTGCAGATGTCTTGTGAGGTACATTCCAAAAGGGGCGTTGTACTCTATAATGGGTCTAATGAGTGACGAGTAGAGGGGAACAATGACCTCGTTTTTCCTGGATGAGAACCCTTTTATGATGAAGCATACCACATAGAAGGACTTCCTGACTACTGTGGTGATGTGACTATCAAAGGAGAGACTACTGTCCACCTGGGTCCCAAGGTCTCTTATCATGCATTCGGTGTTAAGTAGATTGCTGCCTATGTGGTAGTTCATGGGTACAGAGTTTTTACCAAAGGGGATGACACTGCACTTTTTGGCATTGAGCTTGAGGCCATGGCTCTGACACCAGGCATCTGTCTCAGTGAGGCCCTTCTGTAGCATGTCCACATCATTTGGGGACTTGACTATGGCTTCTAGTTTGCAGTCATCTGCGAACTTCATCAGCTAGAGGCCTTCTGTGTTAGCCTGTACTTCAGAGAAGTAGATACCAAGTTCAACAAATAGACATTTGGTGAATTGGAGCTTTGATGAAATGATAGGTTCCCTTAATAAAAAGTTAATTGAGAAAATGCATTTGATACAGAAAGAGATAAAACCTACTGAGTTGGTTAACATTCCTAATTGTTGGTGGTAAGCAAGATGAAGGGTGGTATTCACCAATGCTTTAAGACTATCTGTGCAGTCTGAGAATGAGTGCAGCAAAGGTGCAATTCATAGAGGCCTTATACCTAAGCTAATGTATGATGGCTGTGAATAATTCCAATCAAATGAAATCAGAATGATATGTAAATGAGGAATGATGTAAAGCAGCATAGGCTAATAAACCATCCCCTAGTCTATTTTTGATTAATAATGACATTTTTCATTTTTCTGCACCATCCATGAATAGGTTATGTAATGGGGAGCCTCACCAATCCTGTTTACTTTGCTATCGGAGAAAATGCTGTCACTTGCTGCTAGCCTTGCCATTTGCCATTGTGTGATGCTTGCCTTGGCTGATCCAAGAACACTTGCATTCAGAGGCATATACTGGCCAAGAATGTGGAGATATAGGCAGAGGATAACTCATTATAATTGTAATAATCAGGTGATACTTGATAGGTTTAGAATGGACAGGGATATTATAAGTATATTAGTAAGTATGTGTGACCCTTACAGGGGCACTGGAGGAATGTCAGGACTTCCTATCCAAGTGGATACTAAGATATGTATAAAACTCACTATACCTCCCATATGGACCTTTCAGAGAAAGACTGGGGACACAATGTGTATCTAACAGGCTTCTGCCTTAAGGATACTGCAACATCTGTTGGATGTATCCTTGGCTGTGCATCAGTGCATCTATTTCCCAGTGTCACCTCTGGACCAAGCCAGGACTATGAGTGCCTTTTATGGGGGGTCATATTTCCTTAAGGAACATGATGAATAGATTGCATCCATGTTGCAATTAGGGTCCTTTCTTGTTCATGGAGTGTATGGTACCACAGTAGGAAGGGCCACCATTCCCTCAATTTACAGGTAGTGTGTAGTGCCTGGGGTGCATCACTATTTCTGCCCAGCATCCTGGCAGTGCACATGATTTCCATTTCTAGCATACTAGGTCACTCTAACACCTCTTCCTGCATGTTAGGATGCCCAGTGGTCATCTTGATGCAAGTGGAAAAGTATTTGTATTTTTTGTCTATTTTATTTAAGAAGTCATTCTTGGCAAAATGTATTGTTCAATACTAAACCAATTTTCCTTTGTTTTGCACTCCCCTTTTCTCTCTCTCTCTCTTTTTTATCTTTCAAGTAATGTTGGATATACACTGGAGCCATGGTTCATGGCACCAGTGAGGAAATCCAAGTGGAGCTGCAGAAGAGTTTAACATCACATCCCTGTCCCAGACTTGTATTGTCATTGAGAAGGTCTTTGGCTTTCTGAAGAGTCATTTTATTTGCCTGGATGGGTCGGGGTATGCCCTTCAGTATGACCCAGCTACTGCATGCAGGAGGTTTATTAAATGTTGCATTCTACACAACATGATCATGTGCCACTCTAGTGGTGAAGTGACTTAGAGGTGATCTCTGCTTGACTTACAAAGCCATGTCTGACCCAGCTCTGTTAGAAATGCTATATCTAAAGACATCCCAATCACTCCACACCACACACTCCAGAGACCTCAACCTCATTACCATAATCAACAAAACATGCTGGAGGGACAGGTTCATAACCCAGGGACTGCCCATACTATGGAATAGACTTCCCATACATGTCAAGTAGAGCACCTCACTGGCCCCATTCAAGAGAAATTTTGATGAGTGGATGGGAAATAGAAAATTCTCCCTAGGGATCATTCCAGTGGCTTTACTCAACAGAGGCACTGGGAACTAAAGTCGGGTGGCACAATGCCAGGGTAAGCCTATGGGCTAGGCTTGTAAAGGCTCCAGGGCCATTAGCCTAGTACACACCTATGAACCTATGACTAGCCAACAGCATCCAGCATCAGTAGTAAGGGGCCCCATGCAACAGGCTCATGCATAGCATACAGCTGTGCAGATAAAGAGGTGGCATCTAGTCCAGAATTATGGACCAGGACATTTAGGTTTGTGTTCTCTTTCTTGTAAAAACACGGAGTATAAGGGATGCATGCAGTGATATCTTTGGTCTATGCTATGTGGTGCATGGGCTACTGTCACTGTTCATCTGACCTTCCTTCTCATTATATATATATATATATATATATATATATATATATATATATATATATATATATATATATATATATATATATATATATATATATATTATTTTAGAAGAGGTACACATATTATTGTTTGTAAAAGTCATGTTTGAGCACTCACTGGCCCTGTTCAGTGATGTTGTAAGACATCATATCAGAAATAATCCCATTTTAGCTGTCTTGTGCAATAAACTCTAGTGAGGTAATTTATCTAAGTATACAGGTACTGAATGTCCTCAAGTGGTTCATTTTGTAAAAACTGTTAATTCAGTATTTAACATGAGTTCATACCTAGCATTTCAATGAAAATGTATCATTTTTTAAAATGTTATATTATGTAATATTTTTGCAGTTTTAAGTATGTTGTATGTTAAGGTGGTGCACATCAGATTAATTTATTTTATTTTGTCATACACAATAATCTGTGGTATCAGAGAAAAATATAATTTGTGCAGTGGGCAGGGTGAAGTGGCATCAGTGTTTATTTACATGGCAGGTTACTCATTTTGATCTGTAATCTTTTCATCATTGTGTTTCCATGAAACCATGGTGTAATACTACTTCCAAGTTGTAAGTAACTGCCAGCTGTAAGAATGGTAACACATTGGTGCTAATGACTGCAGTCATACATTATGACATACAGATTCCTTTCCACAGTTCCATGAGGTTTTAAGCAGTACCATTACTGGAATTAAATGCATACAGCTGAGAAGTATCCAAAGTCCTCCCACCTTTTTTTAAATAACTTATGCCATTTTGAGTTAAACATTGTCCTGTCTTTGTGAAGGTTAAAATTGTGAGTAACAGAAAAGTCACACTTAATTTATAGTAGGTTAAGGTCAAATGTGTCATATGTATCTCCTAAAGATAGGCTAGGTGATAGTGCAAATGATTTTAAAGAGGGCCTGTCATGAGAGCTGGATGATGAATTAGCCTAATGCCATGATCTATGTGATCTTGCAGAGAATTATCTGACAGTGCTGCAGGACCATGAGAAGGACCTCAAATGAGAGATGCTGATATGGTCTGCATGAAATTTCTTCTGCTTATTCCACCTGACTACAGTACTTTCTTGAGAATCACTTGTAGCCTCATGTGACCTGCCCCAAGTGTCCAGACTGTACCTTGCCCTCTTCCCCTTCCAAGATTGACTCCTTCTTCAGGTTTGTATGTCATAACTAGTGTATGAATAGAGCCAGTCATGGATACTTGGTGTGTTACCATTCTACGCATCAGTGCGATTATGGCATTTTCCCTACTCTGTGCCATTTCCAAGTAGTACTAGAAATCCTCACTCACAACCTGGGGGATTCTGACCATTTCCAGCTGACTCTCTGTGGCAGTACTATGAGCCCTAACCCTTGTCACTGCAAATTGGCTACTGGGCACCCAATGCTTTATATGTGTCCTAGAGTAGCTGTAACAAATTCCTATGACCTGTTTCAGCTTTGTAAATCTGTCACTGTACACATTGCCACTGCTGAATATCTGACATCATCCTCCAAGTGTTTCTCAAGGTTACACAGTAAGTAAATGAGGGTGAAAAGATTCAAACCCTTCATCCTTGACAAAGGAAGCAGCTCATTAACAAGTCATAGCTGTAGTCCTCTGCACTAACTGCCAGAAACTATGAGCAAGTTGTAATCATAAACTGAAATGTAACTGATGGCACAACTTGCAGCCTGTATGAGAGGGGCAAGGCTGGCACTAGAAAAAGGGCTTGGATCTCACCACTCCTGCGTATGTGAAGAACAGGGGGTATGGATCTTATGTCTACTCTACTGCTCCAAGCAGATGAAATAGCTATCAGATGGTAAAAAGTTAAAGTAAAAAAAAAATGATTTAATAAACAAATCAACAAATGTAACCTGTCCCCAAAAGCATAAAAGAGAAGTTGGTATAATGGTTAAGGTGTTTACCTCACAAAATCAAGGCACAGGCTTTTATCCTTATAAAAGGGAAATTTTTAGGCCTTAAATGACCCACAAGTACAACTAGAATAGCATTTGCCTATGAGTCTAATATGTAGTGCTGCCCTGGGTATGGGCTTTTAACAACCACACCCAGATTAATATTGTAAATTCATCACTTCCACAGCTGTGTTTTTGGCCTAGTACCCCTGGCCCTTCGTCAACACTTTATGCATGAACCACAGTATCTTCTAGGCCTCTTACCCATGATAACTGCTTTTCAAACATTTTCTCTGTCACACACACACACACACACACACACACACACACACACACACACACACACACACACACACACACACACACTGCTCAGAGAAGGCTGACAGAATTCTCCAATAACCCACAGACTTCTTCCTGGCATGATAATACTGCTACCATCCTGCCACCAATGACTTAGACAAATTGAAATTATAAAAATTAATATCTTATTGGTAGTATATTCATGCAATGTAGCTACTGGAAGTGCATACTACAGTTTTGCCAATTTACAGCTCACTTTGTGAAATAATAAATACAGTTCATAAATGTATAATAAATAACAACCATAAGATCTTAGGGGTCAACTTTAATTAACTGAAAGTTGATTCCAGTGAATGCAAATCCATCGAAACAAATGCATCGAACCGCAAAACCACGAAATTACCACGAAATTCAAAATGTGGAAGTGTTTTGGTTGGCCCATCTGAGCTACAGATCTGTAAGGTAAGTGTGCGATAGTTACGGACATTAGGGTGCGGGTTAAGGTAAGTGCGTAGATAGGTAATGTAATATGGGTAATGCATTTATCGGTTATTGCAGGGTTTGATGTAGAGGTTTGGTTAGTGTATGTGTGTGGTTTATTTATTTTGTTTGGGTATAGCTCCATAGGGTAAGTGTGCGGTAGTTACGGACCTTAGGGTTAGGTAGGGGTTAAGGAGAGTGCATAGATAGTGGTGTATGTGGGGTTTAGTGTAGGATTAGAAGTAGGGTTTTGGTTGGTGCATGTTTGTGGTTTATTTATTTTGTTTGGGTGGGTAGTGTGTTTCGGGCAGTGGGGTTGGCTGAGTATGACAAATCGGTATTTTGAGTTTAGTGGTTTTGTGATTTCACTTATTTCGCGGTTCGATGTATATGTGTCGATGGATTTGCATTTGCTGGAGTCAGCTTTCGGTTAATTAAAGTAGACCCGATCTTAGATGGGAATAAATAAATCTTTACTTAATCAATAAAACAGTGCAGATACAAATTAAATATGCAGTGATGCAGGCAATGCAGACAGGCAAAGCAGCAGGCTCAGATGAGATCACAATAGGTGTGATTAAAGTGCTTGGTTAATTAAAGCAGAAATTGCACCAGAGGGTACTTATAGCAATAAGGCAAGAAAGGAGTATCACAGATACCTGGAGAATAAGCATTCTATTGCAAGTATACAAGAACAAAGGGGAGATCTACAACTGCAGGCAGTACAGAGGTATCAAACTCCTGTCAAACCGCATGAAAATTCTGGAGAGGCTGATTGATAAATGAATACGTAGAGCAGTAGAATGTGAGATGGAAGTTGCATAGCTCAGATTCAGATCAGGATGTAGCATAAGTGACTCCATGTTTGCTAAGATAGTTGAGAAGAAGTTAGAGATAAGGAGAGAGTCCAGCTGGGACTTCCTCGTCTTAGAGAATGCATATGGCAAGGTCCCAAGAAAGCTGAGAATTAGTGCAGACTACATACAGTGACCCATTGACACAATTAAAAATAATGTTCAGACTCACAGAGGGGTTCCCAGTAGGCATGTGAATGGGTGTGCATCAGGTTACACCTATAAGCCCACTGCTGTTCATACTTGTGATGGACTACATTAGCAAACATACTGATGGGGATAGATCAGCAAAATTGCTGTATGCAGACAATGTAGCATTACAAGCAGACTATGAACAAGAACTTCAGCAAAGGATAGAGGAATGAAGCTAAGTAGAGATAAGTCAGCTGTAATGGCATCAAATGGGGAAATCAGAAGAAAATTAGAGTTGAGCCAGAAGGAAAAATAGTGGAACTGATTAAAGAATGTGGGGGGGGTAGCTGAGGAGAAGGGAAATCTGAAAGAGGAGGTCAAAGCTAGAATAAGGGATCCTGCAGACAGCTGGCACAGAGTGTCTAGGATGGTGTTCAACACAAGAATACCAAAGGAGCTGAAAAGCAGGTCATACAAAACAGTGGTGCAACCAGTACTACTATATGATAATCTAACCTTGGCAGTGAAGAGAGGGCAGTTGAGGAAGTTAGAAATGATGGAGATGAATTGCCTGAGATATGTGGTAGGATGCACATTGTGGGACAGATAAAAAATGAGGACATCAGAGCAGAAGCCCGAGTAGATACAACTGCAGAGAAAGCCAAAGAGAAGATATCTTGGTGGTTCAACCAAGTATGCAGCAAAGTAGACAACAATCTGCTGAAGAAAATTTGGGACAGACAGGAAGAAAGTGAGAGGAAACAAGGTCATAGAGCAAAGAGATGGATGGATTGTATGAGAAAAGACCTGTGTCAGTCAGGTATGACAACTGAAGAATGTAGAAATGTGACACTGAATCAAGAGAGATGGTGACAATTATTGTGACACCCTAACCCCATGTAGAAAAATGGGGAAAAACGTGGTTGATGATTATTCCATTAAAACATACCTCCAAAAGTTAGTGTACCACAACTTCATCTGGCAGTTTACATGGCGAATATCTTAATATAGCTGCAAAGAATATTGCATATCCAGTTTCAGTTCTGATAAATCAATCCGCATCTGAAACTGGGACCATGGTTCTGAGTACCACAGACTGTGGCAGCTCACACAGATGAAGAATCAGAGGTGGAGCCAGCAGCAGAGGATGACTTTGACAGATGCTGGAGGGGACAATATGCTACAATGCTGTCTAAGAGGCAGCAATTTGCACATATACTCACCACATAAATAACATAAGAGCTTTGTAGATACAGAGGGTAGCACTGATATATACAAATCAACCAGACTATGCTTAACCATGCATTGGTTGGCTGCTGTAGGCATCCAACATATACAGCCAAAGGCTAGTGCACTATCATCAACAGTAACACAGGTGCATGACCAAGCTTTCTTGAACAAACACTACACTACCTCAGCAGATTAAGCAGATAGTGAAAATGATGATGCCTATACAGAAATATCACACTACATAAATTGATGTACCCTGCAAATCTATAAACTAAAAATTATGCTTTTAAACAAAACAGACAGTGATTAACAATGCATTATCTGACCACTCTGTGCATCATACATAAGCAGCCTTGGTCAAACACCCTTCAGTACGGCAGGGCACTCTCAGCAGCATATTCATAGGTGGGAGAGCAAGCTATCCTACTCATGAATGTCTACAGAACTTAAGCATAGTAAGGGTACAACAAAAATTAATAGGTATAGGTTCATAGGTAGGTACTAGGCTATCCGCCCGAGGGCATTTATAAGCCTAGCCAGAGTGTGTTGGCTTTCGCCACCCCATTGATTAATTAACTGATCCTCTGTCAAGCAGAGCCAATTAAGTGACCCCAGGGGTGTATTTTCTGTTACCCATCCACTCGTCAAGGTTTCTCTTGAAGAGTGTTAGTGAGGGGCTCTGCCTGATGTAATTTAGAATTTTGTTCCAAAGCACGGGGAGTCTCTGTGACAGGAATCTATCCCTCCAGCATATTCTATTTATTGTTGTGGCAAGATTTGGCTCACTAGAGCACGTGGCTTGCCGTGACTTGGATTTCTTTAGGTGGAGCATGTCCATCAATTCTGAGTTGGACATGGCTTTGTAAGTCAGGCAGAGATCACCTCTGAGTAAGCGATATGCCACTGAGTACAGCCAGAGTTTTTTCAGTCGGGCTGCATAGGACATATGTTTGAGACCAGTAATCCTCTTGATGAGGTACTTTTGTGGTCTTTCCAGCTGTTGGAAGTGTCTTGTGAGGTACATCCCAAATGGTGCATTGTACTCTATGATGGGTCTAATGAGTGACGAGCAGAGGGGCACTATAACCTCTTTATTTCTAGATGCGAACCCTTTAGTAATTAAATGGGCCACATAGAAGGATTTCCTAACTACTTTGGCAATATGATTGTCAAAGGAGAGATTACTATCTACCTGGGTCCCCAGATCTCTTATTACCTCTTCTGTATTAAGGGGGCTACCACCTATGTGGTAATTCGTGGGTGTTTTGTTTTTCCCAAACGGGATGACTATGCATTTTTTGGCATTTAACTTGAGGCCATGACTTTGACACCAGGTGTCCATCTTATTAAGGCCCTTTTGGAGGATGCCCGTGTCAGCTGGAGAGTCAGTTATGGCTCCCAGTTTGCAGTCATCAGCGAACTTGGTTAGCCATAGTCCTCCTGTGTTTGCCTGTACTTCTGAGAAGTATATGCAGAACAGTAGGGGTCCCAGGACCGAGGCTTGTGAGACACCACTTGTGACTGGTTTAGAGTCGGACCTGGAGCCCGCTATTCTTACCGTGTGAGTTCTGTCTGTAAGCCAGTTGGCAACCCATCTCATGACATAGGGGTTTATGTTTAGGCTGGTGAGTTTTTCTGTAATACCCGAGTGGGGAATGGTGTCGAAAGCCTTGGCGAGGTCAAGATAGACTGTGTGAATCACCTTTCCCTCGTCTATGGCCTTGGTGACTGTCTCGAAGAAGTCAACCAGGTTTAGTTGGCATGATCTGCCCTTAACAAAGCCATTGGGAGGTTCCCAATGTCTTTGTTAATAAGTTCCATGATGATGCGTTCCATAGCCTTGCAGACCAGGCTAGTCAGGCTTATGGAGCAATAGTTACCAGGGTCAGTTGTGGCCTCTCCTTTGTGGAGAAGAATAACTGTTGCTGTGTGCCATTCTATGGGTATGTAGCCTGTGGAGAGGCTGAGGTTGAACAGCGTGTTTAGGTGGGGGGTTAGTTTGTTCTGCAGTTCGTGCATGATGCAGCCTGGGACACCATCTGGTCCCATTGACGCTGTGTTCTTGGCTTTTGAAAGGGATGTTTTCACCTGTGCGTCTGTGATTTTTGGGACACTACACTTTTCCAGTATTGTTGTGGGCCCTTTTGAAGGTGAGAGGGGGGTGAAATTTGCACTGAATCTATCTGCCAGGATGTTGGCAATATCAGTAGGTTCAGTATATTTTGTGCTATCTTGCTTTAGTTCAGTGCATATCTGCAAGTTGCCACTTAGATTCTTAACATAGCTAAAGAAGGCTTTGTGGTTATCTTTTGAATCCTTGGCTATTTTTCTTTCGAAGTTAGCCTTGTTGATTTCATGAGGGACCTCAGTTTCTTACGGATACTGATCAGGGATGTCTTTCCTTCTTGGGATTTACTTTTTTCTGAACTAGTTTCATCCTTCTATTGTATAGCCTGTTTATTGCAGGGGTCCACCAAACTGGTTTCCTTCTCTTAGATGAGTGAGTCTTGGCTTTGCTAGGGATGGCATGATCCATGCATCTTTGTAGGTGCTTATAGAGTGCATTTGTAAAGGTTTCTGCATCTTGGGCAGCATTATCCTTTAGTGTGGGAGCTGTGAAACTTACCACCTCCGTCTTAAGTAAGGTGACGTTTGCTTTAGAAAAGTTTTTTTACTGTGGTTTCCTTAGTTGGGTGTGGTGGTGGGGTGTGGACATCCAGAATGATTATAACCAGTTGATCTCCAGTGTGGAACACCTGTTGCCCATGTTGGTGATGACCAGGTCCAATATGTTTTCACCTCTGGTAGGGTAGTTTACCAGCTGATCCAGGGCATTTGAGTTGATGAATTCCAGGAAGCGCTGGGCCTGGGAATTTGTACTTGAGTAGTTTTCCCAATGAATGGTAGGGTAATTGAAATCGCCCAATAGCAGGGTGTTTGGTAGGACCTTCATGTTTTCCAGTGTCTCCAGAAAGGTGGAGTGGTGGTCCTGGGTCATGGAGGGTAATCTGTAGCAGGCCACAATTTGCATTGCAGATTTGCCCGATGTTAGTTGCACATGGATGATCTCAGAGGTATCATGCTGCGCCACTAACCTGGAGGTGTAGGTATCCTTGATGAATATGGATACACCCCCTCCTTTTGTGTTTTGGTCCGTGTTCTGTGGCCGAAAAGTGTGGTATGAGTTGTAGCCCAGTAGTGCTGGGGTGCTGTCTGGAGCCTTGAACCAGGTTTCAGTTACTGCACAGATGTCGATGTTCTCCATACTGAGGAGTACTTCGAGCGTGTACATTTTGAGATTTAACTCCTAGCGTTGAGTAGCATATCCCTCAGTTTTTTGTTAATTATGCTGTTTACAGAGGTGGGTTTGACTTTTGAGCCTTGCCTAAAAAAGGCACTATGGGGGCAGCAACAGCCTTGGCCAGTATTCGAAAGCCTAGGGGTGACAGTTGCAAACCGTCTCTTGTGAAGCAATGTGGCTTGTTGAGCATGTCGTCTCAGGCTGACAGACACTGGATCCCCTTTGAATGACACCAGAAGCTTAGACAATTGTTGAAATTGATAATTATTTCTTTATACTGAGGTATCATTCTTAGCGAGGGCAGGATGCTAATCAGGGTCAGGGTCATACCAGCCTGGGCTACATGATCAGAGAGCTCTCCCATTTCTCTCTTCATCTCAGGTCATTCACACCAACATGAACAATGACAGAGTCATATTTGTACTTGTTCTGGAGTGACTTAAGTGCTTGTGTTATGTGGCGGATTCTGGCTCCCGACAGGCAGCTAACAGTAACCTTCTCCTTGTCCAGCCTAGTGAGTGGGACGTCAGTGTGCATGACTATAGAGTCACCTATTACTAGTGTGTTAGGTATGTTATTTCGCCTTAAGGGCTGTGATTGTGCTGCACACTGATTTTGTGTTTTATGTGTTGTCTGGTTTGTGACGGGAAGTGCTGGTTGTTTGGGTGTCTGGTTTGGAGGTCTCTGATGCTTTTTCAGGTTTTTATTTAGCGCCTCCAAGTATGATTTTGTGTATTTATGTGTATTTTTTGCCAGTGCTGTTTTAGTAGGTCTGTGTGTGGCTGTAGTTGTGGTGCAAGTGTTACCCTTCTCATCTTGACTGTCTGTTCCAGTCTTGGGTGGAGACAGCTTAGCTTCCAGTTTGGCTGTATAATTGCATCTCTGTTATGTTAGTGTTTTGTGGTAGGAGGAGAGGATTGTTTGTGTACATGAAGCAGTTGTAACATTGCCTCAGGATACCCAGATTCACCAGTTGGACTGGAGAGTGCACCTGAAGTTGCCCTTTGGTCATGCCTGAATAGCAGGGTGAGCTGCTTAGTCGCTTGGTTGTTGAGGGGTGAATAAAGAGCCATGCCCTGCTGGGCAATCAGTGTCAGGGTATATTAGTGCTTGCTATTAGGTCTGAGCAAGTGCTGGGCTGTAAGATTCTTTTTGAGTGCTTAGGTTGAGAGTTAGACTAGTTTCAAGGGAAAAACTGAAGAGGAGACTTAGTGGATCCGGGAATAATTTAACCGTAGCTAACCGGCACTGCCCGGTGTGCAAAACCGTGCAAACACGGTTTTTATAGTAGGGAAATGAAAGAGATAGAAATTAGCCCAAAATGGCCAATAAACTACTAACTTTTGGGCTGGAACCCCTCCTCCAGGGACAGATAGGTTGCTAAAAGCTCCCCTCTCTCACAGGTGAACAGAGAAACTTCCTTCTATCCAAGTAAGGTATGGGCAACTCAGAAACTAGTATCACAGCTCTAAATTCAGCACTAGCCTGAAAACTGGACTATACTAGCTTAGAAAGGTGGGAAACAAGGATTTTTTTTTATTTGGGGTTTTTTTGAAAAGATTAGGCAAAACAGTAAAAGATACACTTAAAACAGCTTTAAACAACTACAAACGATCAGAAAAGGCTATCACACTTTAAGGTGTAGCCTACAACAGTTAAACAAATTATTTAAATGAAAAACAACTTTTTAAAAATGCAAGCAGTCAAATAAGTACAATATGTGAAAAAAAACAAGCTTTTAAATCACAAATAAATGCTGGAAAATCTGTGGTTAGGCAGAAAACAGTTAAGTACAACAAGAAAGTACAGAAAACTGATACTTAATCACTCCAAAGTCTCTCTCCTAAGCTAGAAGGCTTGTATCAGTTTAAGGCTTTCTAGTGCTACTAGTAGGTTAGTTACAGGAAAGATGGGAAACAAGCGCAGATCTGGTCTTTTAAACCAGAAAGTTGAAAGAGACGGACAAACTGTCCAAATGGTCAATAAACTACAATTTCTTGGCCAAGAACCTCTCCTCTCATGGTAGACAGGCTACCTAGTGCTTACCACTCCCACTGATAAGCTAGAAGGCTTTCTTCCAACACAGAAAGGCTTGCTGGGCTCAGAAGCTTACCAACAGTCCTGGATACAGCAACTCTGTATCTGGACTAGGCTAGTTACAGGAAAGGTGGGAAACAAGCGCAAGTGCAGTTTTTAAACCAGAACGTTGAAAGATATGGAAAAAAATGTATAAAAAAGAAAAAAAAAACTTTGCATACCCATGTATTGTAAAACTATATAAAAAAAAAAAAAAAAGAAAACTTTGCATACTCATGTATTGCCTGAGCACTCCATGCATCAGATATGAGCAGCCCAAGTCAGGCACCCTTCCAAAGGGCAAAGCACTCTCAGCATCGTCTGCAGAGATGTGTGAACAAGCTATCCTACACAACAACTACAACTACAGAATGTAAGCAAAATAAACACACATTAATTCGTTAAATCTGAGTGAAGCATCCAGGTGCATTTGCAGTTAACTCCTACTGATACCCCTAGGTGTCAAATATTGCTTGTTCATATTTACATCAATAATTCCAAAACCATGCTATGTACAAGGTTTTAAAAGATTTCATCGTAAAGCTTGACCAATAGCAAACTCAAATGCATTAATATTTGACCTCTGTCTAGTACAGATAAATAGATATTAACTACTGTTTTTTATGATATGTAATTTTCATATTTTTCTAAATATCTCAACAACCAAGTAACACACACAGAACTCCTTAGCCTCATATTAACGCTCTCAGCTAGATGAATAAAATGCTGCTGACAGTATGTGTGTAACTTGAGTGGTTGCAGACATATTGTAAGTTGTTTACAAAATACTACAAATCTAATAGTTACTGGGTTTACTGTGATTTATAAAATTTGGTTTAAGACTTATAACCTAAAGAATACTACCACTATAAAAATGGTGCTGAAGAGTTTGCCATTGATACTACTTTCATAATCCTTATGGTTCCAGATATGTGAATATTTGTTTGAAATGTGAGGACATAATTTAATTATGCGAAAGGGCTTAAGCTCTGTCCACTGGAAGTTATAGTGCAAATTTCCTGAGCTCCAGTGGAGTGAATGAGTTAAAAATGATTCGCTATACACCGAAAAACCAGGCCTTGCCTAATCATGCACTGGCTTACTACTCAGTGCATTAGACATAGGCAATCATAAATCACAGATTTTGCAAAGGGCAGTCCACAGTCATTTTCATCATCATCTGCATATGGTGAAAGGTTATAGGAGGTCATATATTTCACAGGAGACGTGTGTGAGTGTGAAAGCTCTGATAATAACAAGCATACACACTTAAGGCCAGTGTGTCTAGATATGGTGTGTGTATGTGTGTGTGTGTGTGTGTGTGTGTGTGTGTGTGTGTGTGTGTGTGTGTGTGTGTGCGTGTGTGCGTGTGTGTGTGTGTCCTTCCAATGTCAGGAAATCCATGGTGAACTGTGAGTTTGTGAGATGTTATGACCAGTGTGAGGTATAGTGTGTGTGTTGCAGGGAAACTACTTTAGCATTTGTGCTAGCACTACACCCTGGCATAGTGGATAGGTGTGAGCCAAGCATGAAAAGGATCAAGTTCATTATGAACACCCCGACCCATGAGAACTACCTCTACCAGGAGTTGCAGTGCTAGTGTAGATCATAGTGTGTGTGTTGTACCTTTAAAGTCACTGCAGTTATGAGCACGTGCATATAAGTACTGACCACGTGCAAGCAGAGTGCAATTTTGTGTAAGCAGATGGAGTGAGAGCATGTATGTGGGTGTAGCAGTCAGTTGGTTAGCTTCATTTACGTTTTACATTCCAGTCATCCATTCTGATATGTTTGTGTGTAATAAACATACTAAACAAACACCCAAGCCTCATCATCTTATTAGAATACACAAGATGAGTGACATGGTGTCAGAATGTGATCCGAAGTCAGAACTTCTTAAAACCATGAGGCGCACAGTCAGAAATGGAGGAATATACAGCAGTGGCTCAAACAACTTGCAAATGACTCGCAAACAGGTCAGACAATATTTCTAGGTACTTAAACTCATTTAAATGATTTTTCTCTTGACGAATATAAGGTGAAGCATTCAAAATGTTCAAAATGAATTACTAAATGAATGAAGTGTTCGAAATTGGGACATATTGATAAAAGTACTCAAAGTAATTACGAAAACATTTGAAAAAATATCCAAATGGTATAAAATGTTTGAAAAAAAGAAAACGACTGTATTTTTTGCCATGTACTACTTTTTCACATTAACTAAAACTATTTGAAGTGTCTGAACTGTGCAAAGTGCTGGCAGGTTCTGAAGTATTACAGTAGAGTCTTTTCAAACAGTACAGTTATTTCAAAGAGACTGTTGTGCATTTGAATATAATTACAAGTGCCTGGTGTATGTGTTTGAAACTTATTTGACATGGCAGAGGGATTTCACAGACCTGGTCTGCTTGTGTTTGATAATAATATTGCTAAAAATTGGAGCATGTTTGAGCAAGAATATGATATTTTCATACAGGCTGTTTTTTCTGATAATGATGCATGCTGTGTATGCAGAGGAGGGGGGAGGGCACTGCTATATTGTGGTACAGGCTGAAATGTGGGAAGACATTGAGTGCTTAAAACGTAAATTTAGATGAATGTGCAAACCTGAAATGAATATTACAATGGAAAGACACATATTTTACACAAGAGATCAAAAGCCTGGTGAAACCTTTGCAGCATATATAACTGACTTGAGAAACATGGCAAAAACGTGCAGATTTGGTGATCTAAGAGATGAGTTAATAAGAGACAGGCTTGTTTGTGGTGTTAATAATGATGCAGTGAGAAAGATTTTGCTTTGAGACAGTGATTTAACTTTAAGCAAAGCCATCGAGATTTGTCAAATAAATATATGAGCTTACAGAAAAGCACATGACTATGCTTATGCATGAGAAGAGCATGATTGCAGCATCATCCAGTATGAATGTTGATAGCATGCAGCACGAGGTTAAGATGTATAAACCGAGGGGCAGTGCCACACCCATGACCCCTCTAACAAAACCTGTAGCTGTCACAGTGAAACTCAGGGCACCTATAGTAAAACCCAGGGCACACGCAGCAAAACTGAGGGGTGATTTAGCAAAACCCATGGTAAACTTCATAGTCAACTGTTGTAATTGTGGAGGCAGTCATAAACCTAAATAAGAGAGGTGCTTAGCTTTTGGCCAACAATGCCACAGATGTAAAATGTTAAATAATTTCGGAAAGCTTTGTAAATCTAAAAAGGCACATTATTTTATTAAGAGAGAGCATTCAAAGAAACAAGATCAAATAGAAAGCTACGACCCTACGTTTTATGTTGTTAGTGTCTCTGTGCTTGAGGATTAATGGGAGACCTGCAGAACTCAGAGATGATACTGGTTCAAAGTGCAATGTTATGTCAGCAGAAATATTTGCTTAAGTAAAGCTGGCATAAAACTTGATATGGCAAAGTGTGCAAAGCTTGTTGCTTATGGTAGTGAAGAGATTCACACCAAAGGCTCAGTAGTGCTTTCATGCTATTCTGCTGGGAACAGCCATGACTTGCAGTTTTATGTAGTTAAAAGACAGATGCAGTCATTGTTAGGCCACAAAGATAATTTGAAAATGGGACTGATTTAATTTAATAAAGAAGTCCACCATGTCAGCATTAATAGCAACAAAAGTTTCACACAGATTATTTTTTCTGAATATGCTAATATTTTCAAAGAAGAGCTTGGCAAACTCCCAGTTGTGTACTCCATGAAGTTAGACCACAAGGTAAGCCCAGTTGTCAGACCAGCACAGAAAGTTCCAGTAACAATGCAGGGCAAAGTAAAAGAAGAGCTAAACAGAATGGTGCATTTAGGAGTAATTTGGCCAGTAGAAAATCCAAATGAATGTGTATCCTCCATGGTAGTAGCTCATAAGAAAAGCTCAGATGACATTCAAATATGTATTGATCTGAGAGATTTGAACAAAGAACTCACATGACCTCATCATCTGATGCGTACAGTTGAAGAAGTTGCTGCTGTCATGCCAAATGCCACTGTTTTTTTCTGTTTTAGATGCAAAAAGTTGATTTTGGCAAATTTTGCTTGGTTGAAATTCTTCCTTGCTAACAACTTTCAGTACACCATTTTGAATGTACAGATTTTGGAGAATGTCATTTGGAATACATTTTGCCAGTGAAGTCTTCCATTGTGTGATGGAACAATTTTTTTTCTGGTTATCCATGTGCTGTTATAGTAGATGATATTCTTGTAGGAGGCAATGGTGAAGTCGAGCATGATAGAAACCTCAGGATAGTTCTAGATTGTGATCATGAAGTGAATCTTACACTGATTCCTCAGAAATGTAAATTCAGACTGAAAGTGTGGGTCAGTTATTTACTAGTTCAGGCTTACAACCAGATCCATCTAAGCAAGGTGCAATTCTTGAGATGCCAGCTACAAACAATGCCACATTTTTACAGTGTTTTCTTGGCATGGTCAACTATTTAGGCAAGATAATTCCTGGTTTAAGTGAACTTTCAGCACCACTATGAGAGCTGACATGCAAACATGTAACTTGGTCCTGGTTGGAAAAACATCAAAGAGCATTTGATGTCCTGAAACAGAAAATTGCCAGTCCACCCACTTTGAGATATTATGATGTTTGAGATATTGTGATGCTTCAAAATATGGTCTTGGTGCAATAATTCTTCAAGAAGACCAACAAGTAGCCTATGCATCTAGAACTCTAACTCAAACTGAGATGCAGTATGTGCAAATTGAAAAAGAGCTTTTGGCAGTAGTATATGCATGTTCAAAGTTCAATTATTATATTTATGGCTGACCTATCCAAATACAGACTGATCACCTACCTGTGGTTCCTATTTTGAGAAAACCAATGCATACAGCTCCAGCTAGATTGCAATGTGTGATGTTAAAATTGCTAAAGTACAATTTCAATATAGTTTACACAAAAGTCAAACTTCTTTATCTTGCTGATACTTTATCCAGATTGCCCATGCAAACCACTGACCACCATGACAATGAAAAAGCTGGCTTTGAAGTCATGGAAGTGAGAAATTTATTTTCTACACATCTTGATGAGCTTAAAAAAATCACACAGCTTCAGATCCAGCTCTCCAGAAGCTGAACCATTTTATCAGTCACAGATGGTCAGTAAAACAATCTTCTTTATCACTAGATGTGCAGCAGTATTTTCCTTATAGAGACGAGATTTTGATGAAGATAGTATCATCATGAAATGTCCAAAAGTGGTAATTTCAAAGTCCATGCAATAAGAGTATATTAACATCTTGCATTGAGGTCACCCGGGAACTGATTCTACCAAAAGAAGGGTGAGAGAAATAGTATTTTGGCCTTCTGTGTCAAAAAATATTAAGAAGGAAATCTCAGCTTGTTCGATTTGTAATAGTACTAAACTGCACCAAGAAGATGAACCACTTCAGCTAAACCAGATTCCTGAACTCCATTGGTCAACAGTAGCCACAGATATTTGCGAATGAAATGGTCAACATTATTTGGTATTAACCGACTCTTATTCAGATTGGTTCAAAATTGACCAACTTCCTAACCTAAATTCAAATGCTGTCATTACAAAATTGAAGAGACATTTTTCTGTCCATGGTAGTCTGCATAAAGTCATTTCTGACAATGATGCACAGTTTATAGGTCAACAGTTCAAAAGATTTGTTGAGAAATGTGCTCCTGTTACTAGTAGTCCTGAGCATCCACAATCTAATGGCTTGGATGAATGTGCAGTTCGAAGTGCAAAACAGTTGTTGGAGAAATCCAAGAGACAAAAACAATATTTTTCTCAATTTGCTTAATCTCAGAAACATTCCTAGAAACAATTTACTTGGTTCACCTTCTCAGAGATCGATATTGAGACAAACCAGAACTATACTACCAATCAGTAAGAATTTGTTAATTACAAATGTTAAAAACAACAAAGCAGTACAATCTCAACTTATGGAAAAGTGTTTTGTCACAGAAACTCCATTATGACAAATCCAGCAAACCTGTCCATCCATTAAAAGAAGGAGAAATAGTGAGGATGCAAACAGCAAAAGGTTATGATTGAGTAGGACTTGTGAAACATCTATGTGAGGAACCGAGATTGTACATCATTGAGTCACAAGGAATGGAATTTAGGTGGGGTAGGAAACATTTATTGTCGGTGTCCGTGCCAGTGTTACAGCATCTTTTCTGTAATGGAGACTCTAATTGTTAGAGTACGGTATTGAATGTTCCTGTCCCAAAGAAGAATTTAACTTCTGTTCCTGAAAGTATCCCCATTAACAGTGAAAATCCTCTGAGGTATGTCTAACTCTGCCCCAGCATTAAGCACCATACTGTTAAACTCTGAAGAGCTGCCTGCATCCCTTTTTCATGACAGTAATGCCTCTGTCTCAGTATGTAATCGCTCTATAAATGGCTCACCACTGGTAGCCCTCCACTCCCATGCATTGTCACTGGCCCTGTGTCAGTCCATTGTGTATATACAGCCTTGGGTACCAACAGAACTGACCACCTGCCACCAGACACAGGCATGGAATGGCTTATCAGAGGTATGTGAATCAAGGATCCATCCACTATGGAGACAGAGAGCCTGTAATTTCACCACATTTTCAGCCTTTGAGAAATGAGGCTCCCATGAGGAAGCCTTAGAAGTTTTGGAAGCCATATCCCTGTTGTGATGGAATAAAAAACAGATATCATAACGCAAGTTAACACACAGGTAGGACAAACACTTTACAGTCATCTAACAAAATACATCAATGACAAACAGCAAATAACATACTCAGATGTAACACAAACATACCTGCACCCTAAAAATGCAAACAACCATCTAAACAACAATGCAAGTTGTCCTCCATAAATGTTTGATATAAGCTGTAAACTACAGAAATACAAACTGTACTGTAATGGCCTGATGCCTCCCCCTCAACAACAGACTACAGAAAGACATAATAGATGCAAGAATGTTCGCCTAACAATTAGGCAACATCATAAACATATCAACAATATGGGGAACATAAGAAAACCTGTAACTTGCAGTGCCAACATCATTATACACTTGTTCACTTGCCTACCATTGCAGTGACACATGTCAACAGGTATATCTTTCCAGAAAACAAAAGTTTCAACTATTTGCCAATTACACAGATATGAAATTCTGTATACACGAGTGTGTTTTGCCTTGACACCATCAACTATGTTTCAACTAACCTGAAGGGATTAGGTAGACAGCAGAAAGGAAATAGAGATCAACATAGTACAAATGAACAGTTGTATGGAAGATATACCTTACAATATTTTGTGAAAACATCTTCCTTAGCTGTGTTGCAAAACTCTTTTAACAAGGTCGGTTCAGCAGCACTTGAGAAAGAACACAATCTTCCGTGGTTGGATGGAAGATCCATACCTAATATCATGTTTATAAGGTGTAAATGAACACCATTTGGCTGTTAAATATGCTAATTACTTCTCAACTCATTACACTTTCTGAATCACTCAAGTTGCTCAGTGAGCAACGGAGGTAAACGTCATGTTGGTTTCTACATGGTTGTGTAAACATGCCTGTGCAGAATTGTAATGGGGATTAAGACTCTGGCAAGCTAATGTTTTCTTCTTCTTCCACTGCCTCATTAGCAGTACTGAACAGTCAAAATCACAGATGTTTATGTCTGTATAGCCCATTACTCACTTGTTCTCTTCATGAATACAGAAACTTGGCTAAAGCCAATTACCAAAGATACAGAAATGCTCCTTCCAGGTTATAATTTACTCAGACTAAATGGAGCCAACACAAAAGCTGGTGGAATTGTTGTTTTCTACAGAAATGTTTTAGATCTCTCCACTTGCCATGACATTATATCTGCATTCAGCAATGCTGAATTTCTCATCTCACTCGGCATACTGAATACTCAAAATCTCAAGCCATCTTAGGTCTATACAAACCACTTGGTAAAACAATATTCCCATCCTGGAAGTAATAATCTCCTAGATCTTTGCCACAAGAAGACCGGAACCATCTAGCTAGGAGATGTTAACATAGATTAGCAAAAGATAGCCCTAGAAAATCCTACAAATTTAATTTAGGCACATGAAGCTTCTCAATTGATCAAGGCTCCAACTAGAGTTAACACTGCCACAGCTAAAGAATTAATTCTAGACTGGATTCTAACATCTACCCCAAACTATGTTGCCACAAGAGGCACCCTACTCGATAGACTAAGTGACCACCAGCTAAACAGACATCCTAAACAGCCCCAAAAGGTTCATCACTATACCACAGTCAAAAATCTCAGTAATGTCTATAAAGAAACATTTACTTCCAGCCTGCTTTATAGCAACTGGACTCCACTTAAAACACTTCCCCTCGATGAAGCAGTATTCGCATGTAATACAATATTTCTAAAACTTCTGGCAGAGCAAACACCATTAAGAACCAAAAGTGTTAAAAACAAACCAGCCTCTTTGTTAACTAAAAAACAAAACAACTCATGCAACTTGGAGATAAAGCCTGGAAGTCCTGGCTACAAACCAAGTCTCGAACATCCCTACAACAAATATAGGCAGTTAAGGAACCACAGCAAACAATGCATAAAAGAGGACAAAAAGCTTATTGTAGCAACACCCAAAATGCATCATCAAACAATCCAAAAGATGTATGGAAATCCATAATTTCATTGGTCCGTCATGAAAAATCAACCTAACACAGCCCAACCTAGACAAGAGTCCAGGGAAGTAAATACTGTGGGAAGAAATAGCCAGGGAATTGTTATGGCTAGGCTTGTATAGGCCCTAGGGCTGATAGCCTAGTACTGACCTATGAACCTATGAACCCCCACCAATAACTCCCAAAGCATTGCTTTACAGCTTAACTCACATTTCATAAATATAGTAAACTCTCTCCTACAAAACAAAACTCTTGACAAATCTGGCCATCCCACCCCAATAACTTTTAGCCACAATAAACCTTCACACTCACTCCAGTCCCAACATCTACAATTAAAAAGAAATTCTATGTACTCTTAAGACAGCAGCCATTGCCTCTGACTAGCTTTGATCTGAATAAATCGAATTCACTGCAGATAGCCTTGCATATCCTGTTTCGATTCTAATAAACTGCTCTATACAAGAAAAATATTTCCCTACCTTATGGAAAAAGTCCTATATACTACCCCTCCATAAAGGAGGCTCAGCAACAGAGCTCACAAACTATAGACCAATCACCATTCTCTCATTCTTATCCAAAATCTTGGAAACATGAGATTGCTGTAAGTGCTCTTTACTACATAAAAAATATGCACCCTGAGTATGTTTTTTGCAACATTGTTAAGGGTCAAGGTATGCATGTATCAAGATTAGATGTTGATGAAACACAGTGTTCTCATGATCTGGAGGTGCTGGGATGTGATTTGTTGACTGGAGGATACCAGTCAGATGAAGTACAAGAGGGTCTGAGTGTAGGCTTGAATTTGTGTTGTAACTGAGCTAAACCCTATTTTTCATCTGGCTTTAAATCAGCTGCTAATTCTAGGTTTGATAGTAAGAAGGTTTTAGTTCCTTCTCAATATATGCATAATTTTAGATTTATCAAAAAGATCTTTCAGAAACATTGTCCGATTCTTTTGACTGAAGATAGTGTTAAGAATTTCACAGGAGCAAGACTCTCGTTCCGATTTCAGAACAAATGCTCTTTAAAAAGGATGTTATGTTATTCTTTTGGTGATAATGTTGATCAGCCTGATAGAGATGCCATATGAACTTTCTCTTGTGGTAGGTGTGCATATTGTGATTCGATTGATAGTTCCGGTAATTTTGTGCATCCAGATACAGGCTCTGTTTTTTCCTTCCAAGTGAGAGCTGATTGTAATAAGGAGGATATAATTTATCTTGCATACTGTGTGGAATGTAAATATTTTTATGTTGGAAAAATTAACAGAATGTAAAATGCAGGATTAGGGAGCATATTTATTATATGCGTATAGGTGAGGTGACCCATGGAGTGCATTGTCTAAAAGAGGTTTGTCACATATTTTTACATTTTTAGTGAGTGATAGGTTGTACTACAAAGAACATTTAGGATTCTTGACTAATATGACGGAGAAGTTAGAAACCCAATGGATCATTTTGTTACAGGCAAGTAGTGGTTCTGGTTTAAATGAGTACATTTCTCTTAAACTGGTTTTGAAGTCTTGTAGACTTCATAGATGAATTGAACTTGATGGCATAATAAGTACATAAGTTTTATATATATATATATATATATATATATATATATATATATATATATATATATATATTATTTCTTATGATGTTTTGATTTTTAATAATAATTATGATTAATTGTACTAGGCTGTATATTGTTTTTATGAATGGGGTGTTGATGCCTTATTGATGTCATCTGGGAGGCGTGTACATTATGTCATGACTGGTTCATTTTTCCAATGGTTGTGATTTTTCATTGGTTAGACCTTTCTATTTAAACTTCTTTCATGTTTGTTTTATTGTCTGCTGAAGCATTTAAATATGCAAGTGCTTACAATTTTATTAAATATTGTTCTTTTATTGGAGTCCTTCTTGCCATGCCTGGTGTTGCTTTCAGTTGTTTTGGACAAAATCATGGAAAGATGTAGTCATTCTTGTCTTGCTACATATATTACTTCTCATAACCTCCTCTCCCTCATAGCATGGTTTTGGATTCAGTCACAGCACAACCACTGCCCTTCTAAGGTTTACAGATAAACAGTGGATATAAAAGTTTGCACACCCATGTTAAAATGCCAGGTTTTTGTGATATAAAAAAATGAGACCACAATAAATAATTTCAAAGATTTTCCCACCTTTAATGTGACCTATAATCTGTACAATTCAAGTTGAAAAACAAACAAATCTGTTAGGGGAAAAAATATAAAAAATAAAAAACTTACAATACGCTGGTTGCATAAATGTGCACACCCTTAAACTAATACTTTGTTTTGTGTGCGCACCATTAAACTAATACTTTGTTGAAGCAATGTTTTATATCACAAAAACCTGGCTTTTTAACAGGGTTGTGTAAACTTTTGATATGTACTGCAATAAATCACAATAGAAATTAAGTTCTGTTTCTGTATCTTGCAAGGCATTCAACACAAATCTCTTTCTATGGGCTATCACCCTCCTCTCTTAACTGCTACTTTTATTCACCTCACTAATGGCGCCCAAATAGTGAAAAGGAAGATTATTTCTTGGTTTCCTTCTAATACCTGTTGGAATCCCTAAAGGGTCAAGCCCAGGACCATTACTGTTTATCTTATTTATTGATGACCTAAACAATGCAGCCAAACAGGCCACCAAAGTACAATATGCCGATTACTTCACTTTATTACATGCTGCTAGGACACTACTCATCCTCCAAACACTCTCCCAAGAATCATTCTCCATAGAAGCATGGCTCAACCACTCACAAATCCTCCTAGATAAAAAAAGCATTACTGTTCAACCCTAACTCTCTCTGCTCCTATAACAACTACCTTTTATATTCTGTCATCCAACAAGACAAATATAGAACTGGTATTTTTACCAAACTGCTAGGTATGATTATTGATGACCACCTGAAATTTGATCTCCACCTTTAACAAGCCATGGAGAAGACACACAAAAGCTAGGTCACCTCTGTAGCGTAAAATATTCCCTTACTGTTTCTGCTGGACAAAACATAGCCACTTATTTTCTGTTTTTCACCCTATTATTATATCTCACATATCATCCCTTTACATAAAGGTGGAATTTCCAATGACTTCTCCAACTATCGTCCCATAGCTTTACTATCCCCTATAGCTAAAATTTTGGAAAAATGCATTCACAAGCAGATACTCAATCACCTTCTTATAAATAACCTACTTGTCAACTGCCAACATGGCTTTAGACCTTTTCATAGTACTACCACTGCCCTGCTATCATTCACAAACTGTATCAACAACAACCGTAATAACAATAGACTATCATCTGCAGTTTTCATTGACCTATCCAAAGCTTTTGATATGGTTAACCATCAACTTCTACTCCACACCCTTAAGTCTCTCTCCTTGGATTCTCTATCTTTAAAATGGTTTACATCTTACCTTGGCAATCGTCAGCAGGCCGTACTCTGGCAAAATGAACTATCCAATCACCGCCCAATCTCCCTCGGCATTCCACAGGGCTCTATTTTAGGCCCACTTTTATTTTCTATCTTCATAAATGACCTGCAATCTGAAATCCCATACTCCACCTGCATTCAGTATGCAGATGACTCTACATTAATCTGCTCTGCCTCCTCACCAACCGAACTTCAGTCAATTACTCAAAAAGCCTTTAACACTGTTGAACAATGGTTCTCCTACCGCTGCATTCTTCTAAATCCCAAAAAAACTAAATTGCTACTTTTCACCCCAACCCAAAAGTCTTCCCCTATACAAATAAATCTTATTTCTAATAATGGTACCCTTATCTCACCTGACCTACCACTAAATTGCTAGGTATAACAATTGACAACAACCTAAACTTCGAGACACACATAAACAATACAATAAAATTAATTAATAAGAAACTAGGATCCCTCTATCGCATCAAAAACTATCTTTCACCAGAAGCTAGGTCTGCCATAGCTCGAACTCACCTTTTATCCACTCTGCTCTATGCTGCTCCCATATATACTAATATCTCCAAAAACAACCTCAAGAAACTAGCAACTTCCTACAATAATATTGCTAGATTTGCTACAGGCTCCCCTTTCAGAACCCACCACTGCTTAAATCTTAAACACTTAAACTGGCTTGAATTCCCTAACCAGCTTCAATCTTACCACCTTACTTAAGCCCACAAGACCCTGTATCAACCTAGCAACACTCCTATACTCTCTAGCCTTATCACACCATATAACAACCTCAAAAATTTACGTTCCTCAAACAAACTACTGATTAACACTACTAAATCAAACAACTCAGCAGGTGACTCCTTGTTCTCAAACTCTGTAGGAAAATTATGGAATAAACTTCCGACCGAAATCACAGCTCAGACTTCTCTCCTACTATTAAAAAACATCTAAAATCACATCTCAATAATCACTGGCTATGCACCTGCACTAACCCTGGCTAATTTCTTCTCCCCCTAACTCATTCCCTCCCTTCCTTCATGTCTTCATATGAAATATTTACAATCTATCCTACGTACACTAATTATAAGCATTTTATGCATAAATTATCACTGTAACCTATGAACTGGAATACTATTAAAAAAAAAAAAAAAAAAAAAGGGGGATTTTCGTTTTGACTGTACTATCTTACATTTCCTAAATACTTTTTCTTAACACTGTATAACTTCTTTTATGTAATTGTACTATTATGTATCTCTATGTGGAGCTTTTCTCCCCGGGCCTCTACTGAAAATGGACATGTATCCAGCTAGACCAGCCCGGTCAACAA